>NC_084942.1:18189318-18492348 GCF_958298935.1 Phragmites australis | reverse complement strand
GCTTCAAGAAGCTTAGCACGGGGATGCTGGTCGAACCGGTATCGTAAAATCTCAGGCATTCTTTTTAAATCCTTCGTCTGGAAGTTGGCTCCAACGCAGAGAAGAAATTAGCTGCTCCTCTGTTTACCGTTGTCAGATATTACTGTTACTTTTTACTTTCACTTTGATAGCTGTAATTCGTACTCTGCTGAGCTGTGTAATCTGTTAAAAGGACTCAGATGGAGGAAGGGAATCCAGGATGGAATTATTCTCTAGTCTTACCATTTAGCTCTAGGGTTCTAGCTAGTTCCTCTCGGCCACTATGGCGATTTGCCCCTTCTGATTCAGTTTGTTCTTCGTTTTTCATTTAATTCGATCGATTGTTGAGTTCCTGCACTCGTGGGGCTTGACAGGACGGCGACCATAATACACACAGCACACCTCACCGGCGCATACATCAACGTAGCGAACACGGCGGCGGCAATACGCATCGGCACATCGGCGGAGTTCACACCGGCGACAACGCACGGCACCAGGTTACCTCGCCACGCCAACACATCGGCGTGCGGCATGGTGGCGGTGCCCTCGGCTCACGCATAGATCAAGCGAGAAAGGAGAAAACACGGATCAACGCACGACGGCGGCGATGACATACCTCGTCGGCACACCGGAGCTTATCACGGGGCAGACCAGCACGCCGCGCCGACGGTCAATACACGGCACGGCGGCGGTACCATCTTCTCCTACGGGCGGCGGAAACGGCAGGGCTTCGCCCACTCTCCCCTCTGCGCGCCGCCACGGGCTGCGGCAGCAGGGCTTCGCCCGCTGCTCCTCCTCACGCGCCCCCATCTGCGCCGCCCCCCGTACATCGATCCTCCCTCTCCTTATATAGGCAAAGGAATAGAGATCGAGTTTGATGCGATTTGGGGTAAATCGGGAAGAGATAAGCAGGGGATCGGTTAGGATTCGATTCGAAATCGATTTTGATGGTTGATTTGTTGGAGATAGAGGAGAAATCCGATCGGGAGAGGGGGGTGCTATTGCTGCTGCTGGGAGGAGTCGAACGCCTGGAGGAAGAAGAAGCCGACGGCTGTGGAGAAAAGAAAAAGAAAATGCATGTTCCAGGCACGGGGTGGTCGGGGAGGGGCGGCGCTTGTGGTCGAGCTCGCCGGCTCCAGTTCGGGAGCAAAGGAGACCAGGCACGGGGGTAATTTTGGCATTTCAAACAATTATTTACTGTTGCATCGACGGAGTGCTATTTGGGGTGACCGTGATGAACAGTAGTGGCATTTTGGCAATGTCACAGCTTTGGATGGTATTTTGGTAATCCGACTCCAACATAATGGTATAGTAGTAATTTCTTTTTATATTTTTGGTACACAGCTAGGTTTGTTTCGGTTTTTTCACTATAACCCAAACATGCAGAGCTACAAACTTATAGGGCGAGTTTGTAACTCTCGAGCCCATGAGCTATCAAAGTTTGGTTCAAGTCTAAGCGAGGATTCTCCTCGATGGTGGGATGACGTAATTCCACGATTTGTAGCTGATATTATCAATGGTGAAATGTCCATGTCAGTTGAGTAATAAGGTATCAGTATGTTTTGTATAAAGCTTGAGCAGACTTGAAAATATGAGAATGATTCTGTTGGCGCAATAGGCGGCCGAGGTATGATGCACAACCGGTCGCTTATTGCAGCGCCGCAATGTCAAGGTGTGAGGATGGCCTCCACTTGCACTGGAGATGTCAGGCCCTCTACTTACATCGTATTAAATATAGATCACTTCCTTACTGGAGAGGGACAACTGGTGGGGCCCCATCTGGTTGATCTTTCTCCAAGATCAGATGGTCTCTCCCTCCGAGTTCCGAGGAGCCTTCCTAGGCTCCGGGAGACGGATACTTCGGGAGGCCGTGGCTCCGGGAGACTAGGGCTCTGCGAGGTAAGGGCTCCGAGAGACGAGGGGCCTTCTGTTGATTTGGAACCTAAAGGTTCCAACGGAGCTTCTGGTGGCGACCTCTTAGCAATGTCTACAGGCCAGGATATTTCCCCAACAGATACTATGGAAAGGAATACTGAGGTTTGTCATAGAAAATGATTATATTTTTAATAAAATATACAAATAGGCATTCAGGAAAAGTAATGTTTTCATAAATTGCAATGATCAAAGATGTGCACACAGACTATGTTATGTTCAAACAACGTGCAAATAAAATAGAGAACGGAGAAGGAGGGTCAAGCGGATTAAGAATTGGCCGGCATGGAAATTGAAGATGGAATGAAGCAACCACTCAAACGATTGAACTTACCGTGGGTTACAATTTGATCGATCCATCGATTGGCGGTGGCGGTTGGTCAGTCCTCCTTATCCGTGCGTGTACGGTGCGGCCGTGATGTTTGGATCGATCGATGTAGTGGAGGTCACCAGAACGTAGATTCTATCAGGCAATCGGTGCAAGACGATGGTTGGAGACGTACATGTGTATTTATGTATTGCGCGGCTAGATCGTCCAATCGTAACCGTTCCGGAATACATGTACAGAGTACGTGCGTACTATGAATCCTCTAGGTCATGATTTTTTTTTTTGAGCTTTGAAGGTAGAGGATCTTCTACCTTGAATATCTCTCCTACTTTAAAATCCATAATCCATGTATGGTCAACCTTTGTTCTGTCCACACGCTCAGCTGATCAGCCTACGACCGATTTTTTTCCTCCCACGGCGTACGTCTGGTTTTTTCCTTCTGCCCATGCCCGTCGTCCCACCCTCGCTAACGAACCTAGCGATTTCACTGCCGCATCATGCTGCTCCTCCCCACGCCGCCTCCTCATATTCCTCATGCCCTCACTTCGCCGACGCCATCATCCCTCGATTGCTTCCCCGTGCAATTCGTGCAATCAAGCCACACGAATAGAAATTGATCCCCTCCATACGCGATCATTCCGGATTCCTCTCCCTCTCACACCCGACGCGGCCCCCTCTTCCTCGACGCACCCAACCCTCACGCCGACGCAATATCTCCTCCACGCCAATCCTCCATGTCCTCTCCCTAATCCTGCTCCCTCTCTTGCTCGCCTCCATGGATAGACCAGTCCTTCCTCAGCTCTCTCAACTGCAATATCTTCTTCAGCTCCACCAAACTCACCCAAGAAACATTAGAGGATTTTCATCCCCCAGGGGGTCGAACCGCCGATGTGCTTCTGTGACGACCCTTGTAGGCTTCGCGAGTCCCATGACATCTCCTATACCTATAGTCTACGCTTCTTCATATGTGTCAACTACCAGTACGACAAGCCTCGACATGGACCGTACAAGTACCCACCGGTATAGCGACAAACATCACTCATGTGGCACTTTTCATATGATTTCATACACTGTCTTACTAATCTCTCATCTTCTTTCATTTGTGTAGTCTCCCCCATCTCTATATGACTTCATGAAATAGCTGGATATGGAGCAAAATGACGACCAGAACCAGTGGGTCCAAATGAGCATGCGGTGAATGAGGGAAGCGTACGAACGCCAGGAGTACGAGCAACAGCAGGAGGAATTACGGCTTAAGCGTCAGGAGGAGGAGCGCATGAGGAAGGCAGCGGAGAAGCGCGCCACGACTGAAGCTCGCGAGGATGAGAGGGAAAGGAAGCGGGAGAGGGCCCGTCGCGCTAAGACTTCGGGCCCCGATGCTCTGAGGAAGGGCAAATATCCCAGGTGCACTTAGTAGAGACCATCTTTTGTAACCCGGACTATTTTCATTCCCTAAGGCATGTTAAATTTAGCAGCGGCACGCTATTAAGTTAGTCGTTAGGCGTACCGTACATACCAATATTTATTGTCGTCATATCTTTATATGTAACCCGGACTATTTTAATTCCCTAAGGCATGTTAAGTTTAGCAGCGGCACGCTATTAAGTTAGTCGTTAGGCGTACCGTACATACCAATATTTATTGTCGTCATCTCTTTATGGTTAGTGTCCATTCACACACCGATAAAAAATCTCATATCAAATGTAAGGTTTATCAGCGTATGTAACATCTATGCTAGGTTATATGATAACTATTCTTCACAACTATTAATATTCGATAAATTAGAATTTGTATCCTCCCAACGTTAATTCACTAGAAAATTACCTTGCAGAATTCTTTCCAACAAGATTTAATATTAATATGAAATGATAAAAAATACATATAAATGGAGCATTAAAAAGGCTTAATATTAATATGAGAACCAAGGTTTTGTGCATGTTAAATTATTTTTATTCAAATTGAATTAAAAAGATAATATCACATGAAATGATAAAAATGTATATAAATAGAGTATTACAAAAGAATTCACTTTTTCACCAAATAACATAGTGTTGAAAATATTTTTATAAATTAGTACATCACATGAGAAGAATATTAGTGAATTTTATAGATTTTTGAGAATTTATTTGAGGCATTAAATATTGCTAGTGTTTATAAAAGTTAACTTATTTAGTGAATTTTAATTAAATATTGGCTCAGGTTTTTTGATCAAACCAATTAAAATAAGTTGCTAGTGATCTCTAGTTTGCTTATGAAAACGTTTAGAATTTTTTTTTGACTATTTTTGTACTCCCAAGAAAATCATGAGTTAAATAAAAAAACTTGCATTTTTATGCCTTCTTAGCTTCTACTGTAGATTCCTAACTTCTCGGGGCACGCACGGCAGAGGCGTATTCGGCACTGAGATGTCTAATACGGTACTGTTCACCATATTTGACATCTCAGGTGCCGAAAATAGTGAGACCGGCCTTTTTCGGTGATTGAGGTATCGAAATTGGATTTTTGGATTTTAAGGTGTCGAATACAGATGCTAGATTTATAAACACACCAATTTATTATCTATTTTAGCAAATACGTCTACGTATGTTGTCTATTTTTACATTTTTACCAAAACACAACATGTATATGGTACAAGCATAGCCCTTGCAGCTACACAATTTCTGGCTCCTGAAAACTGAACAACTCACGTGATAAACTAGGGAGAATCAGCTACACTAAAAGACATGTACACAGCTAATGTCATAAACTGCTGTAGGTGAAAACAGAAGTAAAGGGTTCACCACTGGACGCAAGAACCACTTTGTAGGTGAAAAAATCAACATGGAGTGACTGTATCAAGTTCCTACAGGTTTGCATTCTTCAAAGTGAAGGCAGCTGATACATCTAGTAACATTTGCATGAGAAATTCCACCACAGCTATATGATGATCCACCTCATTTTCCTCACACCGCTGAACCAGTTTTTGTCCACCGGGGCAGCTGTCGTAAGGAAGGGGTGATACTGTGAACAAGAAAAGCAATTTCAGAGGCTTTAAGAGCCCATATTTGGACAATGCGAATTGGCATTTAGGTATATACAAGGGATGCATGTTGTAGCACATTCTGTATGGCTGCAAATTGTTCCGGAGAAAAGCAAAAAAGAAATCGCACGGCCAATAAAACAAGCTATGTTTACTATCTATAAACCTATAAAATGTACAAGTAATGGTAAATCTGATCGAATTACATAATCTACTCAAATTGATCAAACTCATCGTGTAAAGTTGAACCATATTTCTTCTTCCAAAACTACATTTAATCTCCTATTCAATCTTCCATTATTTATCTTTTATATTTTCACATATGTAAAACATATGTACAGTTACTAGTTTCGTACAAGTGGTCAGCAACATGACTACCAAAAAAGTCACAAATGAGCAATTCTATTTTTTTGTGCCTATCCATTTCAAAAGGGAAAAAACAAAAAACAAATGGTGCTTGTTGTTACACATATATATGTATGTAGAGCTTTGTCCTACCCTAAAACCACGCTACCAATCCAAGTGAACTCACGCATCATGTTGTACGTGTGTTACATCTATGTTGTGATGGAGTCGAGCTCATCATGGGTCGCCATGGAATGGAAACCTCGTCGATCTCAGAAGTTCTCCTTGTGGAAGACGAACTTGGTGGTGGTCTTGTGCGAGAAGTCCTGCGACAGCCGCCGCAGCTCCGGCGTCACCTTCTGGTCGCCGCAGTAGAAGACGCCCACGCGCTGGCCCTGGTGGTTGCAGGCGACGCGCTTGAACACGTCCCGCCAGTTGGGGCGCGCGAAGTGGGTGCGCACGCGCGTGCCGGAGACGAGGTCGACGCCGCTCTTGGCGTGGTGCAGCGCCTGCAGCATCACCAGCAGCGCCGACCGCGCGTCCCCCTCCTCGTACACGCTAGTGCAGTGGTTGTGCAGCTCGACGACGTCCCCGCGCGCGTCCCGCTCCGCCACCTCGTTCATCACGCCGCGGAACCACTCGAAGGAGCCTTCCTCCCGCGTGCACCAGTAGAAGTACACCCGCCGCGTCATGAACGCGTCCCTCCTCGTCGGCGACGACGACGGCGCAGGGGCGGCCTCGGCGTCGGAGATGTTGTTGAGGACGTCCTTGACGATGCTGATGAGCGGGGTGGCGCCGATGCCGAGGCCGATGAGGAGGAGCACGTCGTACTTGCGGTAGTCCTGCGCCGGCGCGCCGTAGGGCCCGTCGATCAGCAGCTTCGGGAGCTTGCCGGCGCTCTGCGGCGGCGCCATGGGCGACGTGAAGTCCGCCCGCAGGAGGCCGCTCTGCCCCACGGCCGGGGGCCGGCACACCTGCGAGAAGAGGGCCCTGAAGCTGGTCGTCCAGTCGCCACGGCACCTGATGTGCATGCTGAGGTAGTCGTCGCCGGGCGCCGAGGTGATGGTGAAAGGGTGCCTGCCACAAATTAAATTAAACAACAATTCATCATCCATGGCGCCGAGGTGAAAGGCCTGGCAATTGCGGTGGCGCAAATGGAGGCCGGCTTACCACTCGAACGGCGAGACCTCGCCGCAGTTGACGTAGATGTACTGCCCGCTCTTGTACCTGAACCCGTGCGGCTTGCTCATGTGGATGGCAATGACATTCCCGGGGTACACCGCAACCTGCACATTTTCAGATTTTTTTCAGAATTCATCCAAGAAAGGCAGAATTCAGTATAACGGCGCACCGAAATCACACAGCAAAGAAGCTGTGATGAGATCTTTACCTTCTCAATCCTCACGGTGGTGAGGCCATGAGACCTCAGTGCCCGCAGAAGGCGCTCGCCGGCGTACAAAAGGATGGGGATGGCAAGGTACATCCATGTCTGAAATTTGTCCAAGAACATCCATGCGATCAGAAAATTAAATTGCGCCTCGTCGAAACCACACTCGATCGGATAAGTTTTCGCCTCACCGTCTGCTTGTACCATGTCCGGTTGATGTAGAGGCACACGCCGTGGACAACGAAGGCGATGTAGACGACGACGAATAGGTGGTGCGAGTACCAGAACATGTTGAACCCGCTGAGCCGCCGCAGCGGGTTGCCCTCGCTGAGCTTGCTGCGCCGGAACCACGGGTGCGCCAGCGTGTAGGCGACGGCCATCAGCACCACCATGATCACGCCGGTGATCCCCTCCACGCCCTTCACGAACCACCAGTAGTTGGGGATCCGACGCTGCCCGAAGTACTGCTTCATCGGCTCGTACGCCGCGTTGCTGGCGTGCAGCAGCCGCGGGAAGTCGCACGTCAGGTGCGTCACCACGTGCAGTGCCACACCGACCACCACACCGCCCGCGACGACCTGGTCGATCGCCGGCGATCACCGGAGAGAATTGATCAGCGTCATGCCATCCTTGGAAGAGCAATGTTGCTCAGTACCATAGCCATGATCACAAGCTGAGTGTACCTTGTGGAAGTTGATGTTGTCATTGAAGGGTACGACCGTGCCGAGCTTGGTCTTGGACCGGAGCCAGGTGATGGTGTTCCGGCACACCGGGAGGAGGATGACGGCCATGTTGAACTTGGTGGTCTCGGCGCCGCCCTTGGCGACGCAGACGCAGTACCCCATGACGTCGAACGTCGGGTGGCGCCGGTAGGCGATGAACTTCCAGGCGAAGAGGCCGGCGTTGATGGCTAGCCACAGCGCCATGACCCAGACGCGCTTCCAGTTGTCCTCCATGAAGTAGCACATGCCCCTGGCGCAGCGGTGAAGCGGGTTCTGGTTCGGCGCCGGCGCCAGCTTCTGACTGATCAGCTGGCTGATGTTGGAGCTGCGCGTCACCAGCTTGGTTGACGCCTGGGATGGAGGCTGCAACAGCAGCGACTCCAGGTTTGCAATCTGTTTCAGAGGCCAATTTGAGATGAACAATGTCGGTGTGCCGAAGAATTTGCCGGTATTGTCGTGTTGGGCTAATGCAGCCAATTTGGGAGTGGGGAGAGTGCGAACCTCGATGTAGCCAAGGTTGCGGGGATCCAGCTCCTCCATGATCAATGCGGTGTACTCGTCGACGCGCTCCAGGATCTTGGACAGCTTGTTCGCGGACGCTGTCAGAGTGAGGACCTGGCAGTGCAAGACATTCAGAAAACATTCAGATTTCAGGTTCTTCTTGGCTGAAGAAAGAAGGTCGTAATGGACTAAATTAAGGCAAATAATGTGATGAAATGCTTTATTCCATTAATCCATCCTTACCTCTTTGAGCTCCTCTTCAGTGATCTGACCATCTGCATTCTTGTCAACCCTGTAACAAGTTCAGAGTACCAAGCAAGGTCAGACATCAACCGATTTCAAATTTCCAAAAAGCCGTATCCAAGTCTCTCCCATACTAGCATTGCAAGGCTCAATTTCGAACTGGAACATTTTCAGACGGTTTAATTTGAACGCACTTTATACTAGATTTGGACTTGGGATTCAGTTGAACACATACATGTCAAAGAATGTTTGAAGCTTGGCATCAAAGCCTGGATCAGACAGCTGCTCCCAGAACTCGCGGGCCTGATCCTTGGTCAGCACCTGAGCTGTGATCCCCCTTCGCCGTGCAAGGGCGTCGAAGATCTGCGCCGCGAACTCCTCGGACCCAACCATTCCTACACCATTAGGTGCAGAAACAAATTTCAGAACAAGCTCAGTCACTGCCTGAAATCCAGACGGGGGTTTTGACCAAATGGTTCAGAGTTTGAGTGAAATGCAGAGCTCACCGATGCACTGGCCGAACCGTGACCGGAGGAGGAAGCCGTCGACGGCCAGCCGCTCGAACCGCTTCTCCACCTCGGGCCAGCCCTGCGTCACCGCGGCCTGGTTCAGGAACTGGAGCCCCCTGAGCGCGCTCGCGGCGCCGGTCGTGCTCCTGTCCAGCCGGCGCCGGTCGCCGTGGAGCAGCGCCGACAGAGGCGTGGCGCGCTTCGCCGACGTGATGCGCCTCAGCTCGGCCTGCGCGGCCCTCAGCTTTGACGACAGCCCGCCGGGGCTGGGCGCCGCCGCTCGTTCCAGGAGCGTCACCTCCTGCACGCTCCGGACGGCGACGGCGTCGTCGCCGCCCACGTCGAGCGTGACCTCGACGTACTCGTTCTCCTCCTTGAACCGCGTGCTCCGCCGGCTCGCGCTCTTGCCGTCCGCGGCCGGGCTCTTCAACGCGGGCAGTGGCCCGGCGCCGCCGTTCTCGGCCTGGCCCGACATGCCCACCTGGATTTCCTGCACTGCATTGCCACGGCTAGAAGCATCAGCGCAGGCCAAGAACTCAAGATCAAGAAGCTTGATAACAATTTAGCATGACAAGATCCAGCAACCAGCAAGTGAACAGTGCATGCAATCCTTCCTCTCCCTTTCCGATGTTCGAGAGAAATTCTACTATTTACCATCAAATAATCATCGATTCTATAATTTATCATCGAATCTATAATTTATCATCGAATAAATTTCGTTTACTTTTATAAAATCGAATAAATGGTTCGGTTACTTATCTGCCATCGGCTCGTCTGATTTTTTAAGAATTTCGATGCTAACCTTTTTATAAACAGTACCCGAGAGCTAAAAAAGTCAAAAAAATATATGTCGATTTTTTGCACGCTCTATAATTCATAATCAACCTATTTTAACTATATTCAACTAAAAATATTGTATAGAATTCAAACTAAAATTTCTCAAAATACGGTACTTTTGTAATACTGTACATTACAAAGAACTCACTTTTTCACCGCGGGAGATAATTTTAGAAATTATTACATCATATTAGAGGAATATTAGTAAATTTTCTCAGATTTTTTTATATTTTTATGAGGCTTAAAAATTGCAAGAAATTACAAAAGTAGCATATTTTGAAGAATTTTAGTTTGAATTTTACATATTATTTTTAGTGAATACAGTTAAAATGGGTTGATTATGAATTATAGAGCGTGCACAAAAATCAACATTTTTTTTGACTTTTTTTAGCTCTCGGGTACTGTTCATGCATATAAGGAACACAGTGGAAAAATAAATATTTTTTTTTTGATATTTATTCGATGGTATAGAAGTAAACAGAATTTATTCGATGGCGAATTGTAAAATTGGTGGTTACCGAATCGTAGAATTATGTTCAAATAGCAAAAAGACGAGGTGCGAGTAAAATCTCTGATGTTATTGTCAAAGAGAATAGCAAGTGACATCACATTCACATACTCCAGGTCCTTGCTAATTTCCACCATGAATGGAGCAGGTTGTCAAAACAAGCTCAAACCCTTGGGCCACTCTCACTCAAACATGGAAAATCTACACACTTTCTGATGGCTAGTTGACAGAACCACTGCTCCAAAGCTGAACTTAAAAGCAGTAAAATTACTCCAGTGAAGAGTACTCACTACTCAGAAAGCAAAATGTGAGTAATATATCTCTCACCTTGAGAATCCTTGAGCACTTCTCCCACTCTCTCTACAAAGCTGCCAAGAATGTGGTCCAAATCTGAACTCACTCCAGGAACACAATGGAAGAATGAATGGAATGTTGCGAGTCTGAGAGCCAAGAAACCAAGAATGTGCAGGATATATAGATGAGCAGGGGAGGCTAGTAGGATTTGGTGGGGAAACAGGAAACGGTAGCAGGACTAAGGTATGTCCTACCAAGATGATCTTTTTTAGTGTTCAGAAAGAAACAAACATAGATTTTATGGGTTGGGTAGGGTGAGAGGTAGGTACGAGTCAAAGGGACAGCAAAGCAAGGCAGAGCAGGATGGAGGCGCCAATACAGAGGGCGCCCGTAAGGTTTGGCTGCAATCCGGCAGGCGGCAGCTGGGCTTGGGGGCCTTCAAAACCAGCGAACCTCTGCCTGTTTTAGAACTGGACGAGTTCCCTGACTTCAACGTCGCCGTGGGGATACGATGAATTGGGGTCCTTCTGTTCTGCACATAACATAAGATAAGATATGCTGAATTTTTCTTGTGCGTGTTATTTTTATGAGATAATTATTAAGAAATCACTACTCCTGGTGTTATTATAAGTTTACTAAAAAAATTAAAAAAAATTATTAAAATTATCATTCGAATGACATCTTTAAAAAAATAAAAAATCAATAAGGTATTTGCAAATGCCCTATTTTTATTGTTTGGAAGTTTTTGTCCCCTCCAATGCGCAGGAGAACTGTAAGGCGTTTTATTAACATAAAAAAGTTAAAGACTGCGGTTAAATAAACACAACACGAGACGCGCTGAGACATTTGTGAGACGCGCCGCGCTTGCAGTCAAACAGAGAAAACCGGAAGGCTCCCAGCTGAGCTGACTATAGATATCCTGGAAAGTCTGAAGCAGTGACATCTATTCATCCTTATTATTATGGAGCTGTTAACTTCGGGGGCGTTTGGTAGGATCTACATCTTAGATTTTTTAGCTGATCATATATAGCTTAAAAAATTCAAAATTTGGAATTGTGAATGAGTTGAGAGTATTTGGTTGAGTAATTTGGTTTTTAATTTGGAAAAAAAATAAATATTTAAATCATTTTATTTTATTATACAAACTCTAAATTCAGTATGGATCTTAGATCTGGAGCTACGCCACACGGGCCCTTTATCTCCGAGCTCCAACTCAGGTCACAAGTTTATATATTAAGGTAGAGTGATTTAAACATATATTTTTAGTCTAAAATAAAAATAAGATGACTCATCCAAATACTTCTAATGTATTTATAGTTTTAGCTTTATAATTTTTTAAAGCTAAAAAATGGAGTTAGAGGTCTGCTTAACAAGTCTTCCTGTTACTTTACAATAGAAGCTCGATATAAACAATACGTCATGTTTAGATAGGTTATGCCTTTAGAGCTTCTAGCTAGTTAAAGAAATGATTGTATTAGTTGAATTTTGGTTGTTGATTTTTTACAATAAATTTTTAGCTTCTTAGCACATTACAAGCCAGAAAAATTCCTCTCAACTTGCTTCCAACTTCTAGTTCATTTCAGCTAGAGCCGCTTTCTTAGTTAGTCAGAAGTTAGGAGAAAACCAACTCTTTAAATAGCTTCTGTTTTTTTTTGAAAAAAACTAAAAAAAACCCTTCAAAAGGGTCATAGTTACGGCTTGTAAAACAGTGCCTATAGAGATAGTCAATATAGTCGATCACTCATCAAGCACACGTATAAGATTGATCTCCTTACTAAAAGCACTCCTTATAAGATCTCATCTGTGCTTAAATGTTTGTATTATTTTTTAATTAAACATAGGTGCCTAAGTAGGAGTCGATGCTTAATAAAGAAACTAATATATCCCACGGGATGAGAAAAAATAGTTTCACTTTACATGCCCTTTTATATCGAGGCGATGTAATTTTTTTTCTCATGTCTAGTTATACACAAGTTAGATTTGGCAAAGACGTGCAACCACATATGCCCTTTCGCTCCTCCAGGGAGAGGTGATCCAAACCAACTACAAGCTTTCCGTTTTGAATCCTACTGGGCAAATATGCCTGGCTTCCTAGACACGGTGCAACAAGCATGGAATCAGCCAGTTCATGTTTCGGATGCCGTCCTTCGCGTGCCTGTTAAACTGAACAGGACTGCAAAGGCCATCAAAATTTGGACGCGGCGCACAATTGGCAATGTCCGGCTCCGTCTGCAATTGGCGCAAGAAAACAGGGGCTGACAGAGGAGGAAAGAGATTTGAGAAAGTTCCTCAAGAAAAGAGCGGTTGGTTTATCAGCTATAGAAAAAAAAAGTAGAGCCAGGCAGCACTCCAGGTTGACTTGGATTCAGAAAGCAGAAGTTAATACAATTTTTTTTAGATCCGAGCAAATGCAAAAAGAAGAAAGCACTTTATACAATTTCTACAAACAGAAACAGGCACCGTAGTGACACAACAACAAAAGGAGGCTGAACTGCAGAGGCATTTTATTGGCCATCTTGGCTCAAGTGTGGGGAGGGAGTTAGGTCTAAATTGGGCAAACCTGGGATACCAGCCTGCGGATCTCTCTGACCTTGAATAACCCTTTGAAGAACAAGAGATCCGTGACACCATAATGGAAATGCCTTTCGAAAAGTCCCAGGGTCCAGATGGCTACATTGGCCTTTTTTATAAAAAAATGCTGGGAAATCATTAAACAGGAACTGATGACGGCAATCAAGGACTTCTCCTGTTTAAGATGAGATAAGCTACACTTGGTGAACAACGCCAACATTGTATTACTATCAAAGAAGGCAGAGGCATCTCAGGTAGGTGATTATAGGGCCGATCAGCCCGATCAATAGCCTATCCAAAATGATAACAAAATTGGTTTCAAACAGGCTTGACCCACGGTTGGAAGAGCTAGTATCCAAGAGTCAAGAGTGCTTTTGTGAAAAAACGATGCATACACGATAATTTCTTGTACATCCAGAATGTTATCAAGGAACTACAGAGGGCAAAGCACCCGACACTTTTCATAAAGCTCGACATGTCAAGGGCTTTGACTCGGTAAATTGAGCCTACTTAATTGAAGTCCTACGGGAGCTCGACTTTGGCTAAAGATGGAGACTGGATTACCACCCTCCTGGCTACTTCATCCTCCCGAGTCTTGCTCAATGGGATTCCAGGGGCACCATTCAATCATGCGCGAGGACTAAGACAAGGGGATCCGTTATCATCCATGCTGTTCATCCTGGCTATTGATCCACTACAACGAATTATTTTTCTTGCGGCCCAGCATAACATTTTAAAGTTGGTTCTGCCAAGATCAGCAAGCCTCCTGTGCTCGTTGTATGCGGATGGTGCAGCTATCTTCGCAAACCCAGTTCAAGTAGAGTTGCATGCTATTCATGAGATCCTCAAGGTTTTTGGAAAAATGCTTTGGCCTGGTCACAAACCTTCACAAAACAGAGATCTTCCCAATTCTGTGTCAATAAATGGATTTGGATCAAGTATTGATAGATTTCCCAGGCAAAGTCAGTGTTTTCCCTTGCAAATATTTGGGACTACCCCTTCACACTAGAAAGCTCCAATGTGTTGATGTCCAAACTCTATTAGACAAGCTTGGCAACAGGTTGACGGGGTGGAAAGGAAAATTCCTAACGCTAGCAGGCCGTGAAACTCTGGTAAAATCGGTCTTATCCTCTCAAGCGACATACCACCTAACAGTGTTCCCATTACAGAAATGGTTAACCAAAAGGATTGACCACATACGACGAGGTTTTCTTTGGAAGGGTGAAGAACTAGAAAAGGTAAGCGGAGGACACTGTCTCATCAATTGGGGCATTTCTGATCTCCAGAAATTCGCACGAGCAATGCGTCTCGCACGAGCAATGCATCTAAGATGGCTATGGTTCAGATGGAAGGACAAAAACAAACCTTGGAAGTGCCAAGCTATAACATGTGACCAGGGAGACCTTGATCTCTTCAATGCATCATCAATTATTACAATTGGCAATGGGGAAAACATCCTTTTGGATCTTTGAGCTGGGTACATGGGCAAGCACCCAAAAGCATCGCACCAGTGCTCTATGCTAAAACCAGAAGAAAGAACTGCATGGTCAGCAAAGCACTACCAAACCATAACTGGATAAGAAGTCTTGGACAGATAGCAACACAAGAGGAACTCTACCAGCTCGTCCGGCTGTGGGAAGAAACACATGGCCAAACCATCACACAACAACTGACTGATACAATCTAATGGCGCTGGACCAGTGCTATTGGGTGGTAGAAAGCAATGAAGAAGGACACTAAGCCCTTAAGGAAACAATTCAATGGCTTGGTTATATACTTTTGATGGAATATATGGAAAGAAAGAAATCAGCGTACGTTTTATGGAGAGTGCCTTCCAGCTTTTCAGGTAGATTTCAAGATTAAGGAGGACGTCGATCAATATCGGAGAGCATTCCTAATCCAATAGTTCAGCTTCGGTGCTTTGATTGTCTTTTTGTTGTAGGTAGATGGTGACCTATGCTTTAGGTGGCCCTTGCCTTTGTTATAAGTCGTGCAGTATCCTCTCGGTCACATGAGCCATCTTATATGCTGGATAACTCGTTTGTCCTCTTCTTCTTTAATAAAATCATAAAAACTCCTATCGTGATTTTTAAAAAAATATGCAAGCGACCGTCTATACCGTCTTACCATCAAAATATCTTGGATACTCACAATGAGGCTCCCACTTCATATTTTACTTATCACATCTGCATGAAGAGAATAATGTGATAATCTTAAAAGAAGAGTAAAATGCACCATATATCCTCAAATTGTCAAGCTATGTTTTAGATCCACAAACTCTCAAACTGCAGATTTAGATTATTAATATTGTTAAGTCATGCATCCCAGGTCCATAACACTTCACGTCCCCCTCTGGTGTAGATGTGGCATGCCACCTAGGCACCTGCGTGGTGTCCAAAAATTTTGAAATTAGAAAAATAGAAAAAAATCAGGAAAAATAAAAATATATATCAGAAAAATTAGGAAAAAATAGTAAAAACAGATTTTTTTTAAAATCAGAAATAATAGAAAACTCAGAAAGATTAGAAAAAAAATCATATTTTTTCTAAAAAATCAGGAATAATAGAAAAAATTAGGAAAATGACAAAAAATCAGAAAAAAAAATTAGGACACATGAATATATCACATTCTACGAAGAATAAAAATTTAAATAATATGTAGGACGTGTTGTATGTGGTCTTGTGACATATTGCGCTATATTGCCAGTTAGTAATAGATATGCTAGAAATTCCTGATTTTTATCTACAATATTAAATAATGCAATACGTCATATTCTATAACATATTTTACTTTTAGGAAGGAACCAATAAGTGAGTCTATTACTAACTGAAAGTATAGCGTAATATGTCATTAGACCACATGCAATATGTCCTACAAACTCTTTAAATTTTTATTCTTTCTAGCATACATATCTGAATTATTTAATGTTGTACATACTTAAAAATCAGGAATTTCTAGCATGCCTATTACTAATTAACAGTATAGTATAATATGTCACTAGACCACATGCAACATGTCCTATATACTCTTTAAATTTTTATTCTTTCTAGCATGTAACATATTCATGTGTCTAGATTTTTTTTCTAATTTTTCTAATTTTTTATTTTTCTATTATTTTTTTAAAAAATTCTGATTTTTCCTATTATTTCTGATCTTTTCTATTATTTATGATCTTTTCTATTATTTCTGATTTTTTTTTAAAAACTGTTTTTATTTTTCCTGATTTTCCTGATTGTTTCTAATTTTTTCTATCTTTTCTGATTTTAAAATTTTTGGCACACCACGTCTGCACCAGAGGAGACGTGAAGGGTTATAGACCTAGGATGCATGACTTAATAATATTAATAGTTTAAATCTGTAGTTTTAGAGTTTGTGAACCTAAATGATACAGTTTGACAAGTTTGAGAACATCTGATGTATTTTACTCTTAAAATAATTATAAGGTATGAAAAGTAGGTGATTGTGTCCACATGATGGGAAAGCCACAGTATATATTCTTCAATAGGATTTAGTATGAAATATCTCAATTTCTTTGGAAACTTCTTCACTTAAAAGAATGTCTGAAATTCAATCTACGCTGTTGAAAGATGAATCAAGCCATATTTTTTTCCCAATACAAACAGCTTGGTCGAGCGCACTTTAACCAGTTTGATTTTTTTTGTGTGCCAGCTACTGACTAGCTGCATCATACTACGTGCAAGTGTCTTGCATGGTCGTTGAGCACTACAGTGGCTGGGCTAAAAAAACCGAGCAGAGCAGAGGCAGAGCGGCGGCGGCGTGGTAGGTTGAAGCCCCAAACCAGCAGCTGCGTCTCCTGTTTTCGAGTGCCGCCCAGTCGTCCACCCTGAGAATGCCAACGCCACGGTTTTGTTCTGCTCCTTGTTTTCGTTCCACAACCAGCTAGAGAGAGAGAGAGAGCAGCGACACTCACTCTCTATTCTGTTGATGAGTTCATCGCCTCTGCATAAAGAGGCAGTGATAATTTTTTAATTATGTGGAAGGGATAAATTAATCGGATGCTACAGGTGCAAGATGTCTTTGTTGTTGTTCAGCACTAGCCATCTTGGTCCATCATTTGACGAAGGTCCCAGTCCCTGACGATGAACAAATAAAAAAATAACTGAGCTAGTTGGTTAAAAGTGTGGATATATATCTAATCATCTAAATTTGAGTCCTCTTGATGCCAATTTGGGTCTTATTTTTTCTTTAAAAAAGTTGCTAGCTCCTCCTAGGTTGATCTAGTTTTTTTTAAAATACCGAGGGCTAGTGACGGAGCTTACTAACAATTAAAGAGGGGCCTAACTATGGAGATGAAATATCGCTTTGAAAAACTAAGCTTTAAGCATGCAAAATCATGGATTTGTGAGGCCAAGATTACTGATTTTTTAGCCTTGTATGTAGAACAAGCAATTAGTTTCTATTAGTCCTGAACCTGTGCGCCTATACAAGCTAACAATACTCAAGGGCATACGAATTTGTAGAAAATTAAAATTATGTTTAGGATTTGTTTTTTGCTAAAGTAGGTTGACTTTCTTTAGAATTAACCTTTTTACACTTTGCAAATATATTTAATTTTTATTCTTGAATGGTGGAAACATACTTTCTCCTACTACAACTATATAGGAAATTACTTTTTCTAAGTAGCAAATAGATGTATAAAATGATTAGGTATTGGAGGAGATATTAGACATGTCGCAACTGCATAAACAAAGTGTTAATATTTACATTTCTTTTTTATAGTGTTTAGCCCCTTTTACACTTTGAATCTTCAACCCAATGCACATTTTCCCATAGTTTTTAGTTCCCAAGATAAACAGAAGTTTTAGTTATAAATTATTATATAATTTTTAGTATTTTTAATTAATGTGGGAATTTCTAGTTTTATCTCTTGACTTAATTTAGCAAAGGTCATATTAAACATCATAATTGTGGATCTCCCGTCTACCGTTTCCTTAAGCCGCCAAGTGTATTAGTCTTGGTTATTTATCTTTAATTTTCCTTCTATATTTTATCCCTTGTCTCCCAAGTTCTTACTACCCGAATAGGATTAATTCCTCTTGCTTGTCTCCATGCTCCACAAATGAATTCAGATCGGTGAAGGCGATCCGAGGGGACTGGCATCCAGGAAAGATAAAATAAAATCTACGTTATTAATAATTTAATTTCACCTCTTATGTATCATTAGTCCTAAACATATACACCATCTAAACTTAGATATGTTAAAGTATGTGCTTGGATTTTGGAGCTCTAGCTTCGCCCAGAGTCCGGATTATGTATGGAACACTGTATTTTCTATGTTGCATCACATATTCAGTTATGGAAACTGGATTGCACCTTTGCTATACCGAGAACGTTATTAGATCTTCGATTATGGAAACCAGACTCCACCTTTGTTACACTGTGAACGTTATTAGATCTTCGATTATGGAAACCGGACTACACCTTTGTTACATTGAGAACGTTATTAAAAGTCTAGTATGATCCATCGGTTACAGTTTGTTAAGCATCATCCAAATTAACGGCTTGATGTTTTGCTTTTTTATGGGATTTTCTAGTTTGTCTATTTTTTTCTTAGCGCTTTAACTGAAAGACGCTTTTCGTGGTATATGCTTTTCGACGGGCACTCGTTAAGTAGAAAATTCAGCGTCCAATATTCGAGTTGTAGTGACTGTGTTCGGCAGTCTACGATGATGTATGGATGGAACACACGCAGGTACGGCGCGTAACACGCTTACGACCCAGTCTATTGAAGGAATGTCAACTTCACCCGGAAAATCAATTACTCCAATTTGGTGATGCAGGAGATGTAAACAACCTAGATTATGGCCCAAGTTGGAGTAGTAAATTTAAAATCAGCTGTAAACACTGCTCTTGAGTGCGAAAACGAATAGCCGCTACATTGTCGTTTGTCAGTGGGCGTTTCTTCTGCTCATGATTAAACAACATGATATGTTGTCGGTAATGTACAGTGCAATGCAGGGGAAACGAAGCATGCACAGAAGTGCAAGTGCCTTTTTATTGTCTGCATTTGGGCCATTTCTATATACGAAGAAGCCACCAAAATTAAACTCAAGAATAGTTGAATTGGACGAGTTCAGAAGAAAATACACTCATCAGATGGTCCGATGTTTAGAAAGAATAACTCACTGGATGGTACAGTGCTCAGCAAAGTATTTGACTTAGAGAAAAAAAAAGTAAAGACCTCATCAGATGGTCCTGTGCTCTGATAGGAGCCCTGGGCATTTTATAGGGAACCTCGTTGTCTTAGCAGGTAGCATTGTTAGAATGTGCGACAGGTCAAGGCTATATGATCAAGGAGGCCGACTAGAAAATGAGGTGAATATGCGGTTCTAAAAATTCTAGCAAGATTTAACCGATTTTAATACGGAAATAAAAATGATCAGTTATAACACATATAAAACCTCAAAAACTATGTCTCAACAAAATGATCAAATCTAAGTCTATGTCAAAGTTCGCAACCTAGGGTTACATGCAAGCAATTTTAATTATAGGAATGTAAATTTCACAAAGTAAATAAGTATAAGTAGACAAATCACAAAGGAGATACTAATTTTTTTACCGTGGTCTTGGAGACTTGCTGGTCTCCTCTAATCCACGTTGAGGTGGGTTTGAGCCTTTAACCGCTCCTCTCTCAAGTCATCAATTCTCACACCAAGATGGACTTGACTTTTGGGTCAGATTAATCCAATGAACCACTCACTACCTCGATTTCACTAGTGTTGCACTTTACCACTCCAGCAAAGCGTGTACAAAGCCTCTCACAATCATATCGGGCCTTCTCACAAGCTTCTTTCAGAAGATCACCAGATCACACTACCAACACGTCATCTATGTGTTGGCAAATACCAAGAGTAACAAGCCAAGACGAACTTGATTCTCACCAAGTTCCTAAAGTTCAATCCCGAATGTAAATGCACTTGATTCTTACCTCACAACCCTCTTTATATGCAACATATGCACAAATATGTGAGGAAGACTTTACTTAGCTCAATGATGCTCAATGGGGGCAAGAGTACTTCTCCAAATCGCTGGACAAGAGATATATATAGGTTACACCACTAAAACTAGCCGTTATACCTTAGATGACCCAAACCTCTATATTTGATGGTCAGATCATAGTACACAACCCAGTCAAACTGTCACTCAAGCCAACGTCTATAAAACTAGCTATTACAACCTTTTTCAGGACTCCAGTGGTCAGACCGTCAACCGTTCCAGAGAAGTGAAAGTTCTTTGCTAGCTCCAATAGTTAGACCAACAACCTCTCTAGAAAAATAAAGGTTCTCTATCAACTCCAGCTATCAAACTGGCAATCTTGGCGGTCATATCGCAACTCCCAGATCAGCACAGCTGACACTTAAAGAAACGGCGATAACTTTTGAATCCGATATCCGATTTTGGTGATCTTAGACTCTACAGAAAACTTATTCAGAGAGCTACATATCCTAACTTATTGCTTGAACTCAAACATATTGTATCAAACATAGAAACACAGTCTAAAGATCCATCACAAGGAAAACAACATGAATCTCAATCGTCTGCAAAACAAAAGTGCAAACTAATGGTTCCATGCAACGAAGGGTTAAAGCATTCACTATGATAACTTGAAAAACATATTTGCAAACTTAGTGACATGCCACACAGAGTAGGAAAATGAACTTAAGCTATTTGCAAAATACATTTGTAAACTATAGCATCCGACAAAAGAGAGTATGCACATGCAAGATTAAGCTTATCAACACATAGTGAGACTCAAGCAATCATCTAGATCACTCTTAATAGTACGATATTTAACCTATCAATTCAGTTATTTTTCTTCTCTAATCACCAATGACTAGCAAAAGAAAATACCCTATATTTTATACATTTGCCTCGAGCCATCACGTCGGACTTGACGAATACATCATCCGAGTCTTGACGCTTCCCGTAGCCCTTCTAGACTTGTCATCAACTCTTCACTTGAGCTTGATGATGATGTTCATCTTTGCTTCGCATGCACCAAGCGTGAAAGATTTCTCTTTTCACATCATCTTCATCCGATTCACCACCAACAAATGAACCGCAAGCATCAAGTACATAAGTTGTCCACTAAGCTTGTCTTGATCTTGTTCTTATAACTTAGCATATTTAATATCTCAATTCAATATTTGCCTTTATATGGTATATAACCCACCCCAACTCACTCTCAAGCACATATCATATATGTTAGTCCATAAAAGCTCAATTGGCAATCCTATACCTTTAACCACTTAATCTCCACAATTGACTTAGCCTTCACACTTATCGTGAAATTTCTTCGAGCCCACCCTCGATCTCCGAGGTATCTTTTCTCTTACACTTCTTTTTCATCACATGAGCATCACCTAAAGCTCAATGACTTCGATGCATCTCTTTTGATCTCATGGTATTCCTCGATGAATCCATACTGAATCCTCTATGCATCACCTATAGAATAACCTATTAACAATTCTCGACATAATTGTTAGTCCATATATATTATCATTAATTACCAAACCCACACTTAGAGGACTAGATGCACCTTCAGAGACCGGCTTATGGGGCTACAATCGATTTGTGTAAGTTTGTCATGAGGCCCGTTGCATCCCTGAAAAGGCTTAGGATCTGCGCTAGGGTTGAGACTTCTTGGCGCTATGGAGAAATGAAGATCATCATGTCATCTGTATATAGTGAGATTTGTGTTATTGGAGTGTGCCCCCTAAGCGACTCAGGAGGCCCACGTCAACAGCGAGTTCGAGGAGGCGTTGTAGGGGGGGGGGGTTGATATCCAAAACAAAAAGTAGTGAAAAGTGGGCCCCTATCGAAGACCCCGTCCATGACGGATTGACGCGTTAGGGATTCCATTTAGAATGACCCTTGTAGAGGATGTGGTGAGTAGTAGCGCGATCCAATCCCTCCATCAGGCCAGGAAGCCACAGTGTGAGGAGGTAGTCTCAGCGTGAATCAAATGCTTTAGCAATATTAAGCTTCAGGTGTAGGGTTGGTGTCCCGTTCTGGTGGAAATGCCTTGCCGTGTTTGACTGCCATGAAATCAGTTTGATGAATGCACTTTGCCTCATTCTCTCGTTACTTCCAACAAGGAATGATAATTCAGGGCTCAATGGCTCATGAACCATTCAACAGAGGGAAGGTACACATGGAATCCGATGTTGCAATGCTGCTGACGCAGCAGCAAGCAACAGTGAGCGATTCACCGAACATTATAACAAAAAATATCATGTTTAAAACTTGCATAACAAGTTGCGCAAAGGCTGTCTTTGTCTAGAACAAGTTGCGCAAAGCCTGTCTTCGTCACCCTCGCAGGACCCAAACCAAGCCACCAGCACATGCATCCAAGACTGTCTTCCTCCCTGCACAGCAGAAGCAGAAATCCAGTCGGTTAGATAAGAGAAGATGCATACAATCCATCTATCAACTAAGTTAATCCTAACAAAGGAGAGGAAGCCAGCCAGCTCTACTTGTAGCGGTTATCAGCCTACAATATATTAAACCTGATAACATTGTGTACATGCTCAACCATGCATGATCATCAATACTGACACAGACATAAACTACTTCCCAGTGTGCCTCTACAGTACCAGATATTTCCAATGTCACATCTGCCGCTTTGTGTAGCTTACATGGCAATACGAATGAGCAATACACACAAACACTAGATATGCATCAACTAAAATTTAGGTTGCTGCATATTGAGTTCATAGAACAAAGCTTTCTTTCTTAGTTGATAAGAAAATGAAAGGCACAATCTGAGTCTTCCTCTACCCTAAAATGTCAAGCATTGATCACACACAAACTTGAAACTTAAATTGGCGCTACTTTGCGTAGTTGTCCAGAAGATGCTAAACTCGTAGGCTGATCTACTAAAACAATCTAATCGAGATAAGACACTGCATTACTCACGTGTCACTCAAACCAAGCTGCACTCTCAGTGAGCAAGCAAAACGCTATCTATAAAATCAAAATAATAAGACTGCCACGGAAATGAATTGATCAAAGATACACATCCATTATCCATTGAAACCTACTGCATTCAAGAATACTTAAACCGGGCACACCATGGTATTCCTGGGCGCATGAAGCTGTTCTGTCATTAATTGGTCTGGCAACTGTTTGCCGGGCAATCCTTTTTCTATTTCGAACCAAGGATTTCTGGGCGATTTAGAGAGTGCACAAAAACATTTGTTTTGACAATGTGAATTATCATAATTCACAGTAGTTTAAAACTTGTTAGTCAGAGCTGCAGCATCCTTTTCCCAGGCAGTAAAGTTTAACAAGCTGAAAAATGCCTTCAGAAGCAGGTGCAGCCTTCCGACTTCTTCAGTTCTGATCATTCGAGTGGTACATCAGTTGATTGGCAGGAGTTTTACTTCTAGCTACACTGACACACACACAAAGAAAGAAAAACTTCTTTCTTGTCAGATATGCTGCAACCATTATATCTATAATCCTATAGCTTCTCTCGATTAAGGAAAGAACTTATGAGTAATTGTAATTCCATGGACAGTTACAAATATAACTTCACCCATAGTCTTGATGAACATAAGCCTGCAGTAATACCTGTAGAATGACGAGCAATTTCACCAGCTCAGGAATCCACCTTCGACATAGCCTCGACCCTCCCGGCGAGGAGCTTCTCAACGTACTTCCCCAGTATGTCCGCCTCGAGGTTCACCTTGTCGTCAACCTTCTTCGTCGGCAGCACGATGTTGTCCTGCGTGTACCGCACGAGCATGAAGTCAAACCACCCGCCCTGGTCGTCGACGTTGACGACGGTGAGGCTGGTGCCGTCGACGGCGACGAAGCCCTTGGGCACGAGCAGCCTGAGGATCTCCGGCGGCGCGCGCACGGTGACCCAGAGCGAGTCGCCGTCGGGCCGGAACGCGGCGATCTCGCCCGTGCCGTCGACGTGGCCCTGCACGAAGTGGCCCCCCATGCGGGACGCCGGCGTGAGAGCTCGCTCCAGGTTGACCCCGTCGCCCGGGGCGCGGCTGCCGAGCGACGTCCGGCGGAGGGTCTCCGGCGCGACGCCGAAGGTGAGCGTGGAGGCGGCCGGGTCGATGGCCGCAACGGTGAGGCAGGTACCGTCCACAGCGACGCTGTCCCCGAGCTGCGTGCCCGCAAGGAGGTTCTTGGACTCGACCTCAAGGTCAAGGCCGGGAGCGTCGCCGCCGCCGCCCCCGGACGGCACAAGCGGCGGGCCGAGGCGGCGCACGCGGCCAACCTCCTCGACGATGCCGGTGAACAGTGACCTTACGGGGATGTGCGAGGATGCGGAGAGGCTCTTCGGGACGGGGGAGAGGGAGAAGCGCGGCGGCGGGAGGCGGAGGCGCGCGGAGGTCGCCCCATGGGAGGCGAAGGGGAGCGTAGCGGGGCCCGAGGGCGAGGGTAAGAGGCCGCCGCAGCGGAGGAGCAGGTATGAGCGGTGGCCGACAGCGGCCGCGGCGGGCGGTGGCGGCGCCATGGCGAGAGATTCCTGCGGCGGCTGGCGCTCAGGATGGGGTTGGTTGGTCGCCCACTAGTAAACGTAAATGAAAAACGATACGTATTGCCAGTGCAAGTCGCGTATTTTCGTACGACGTGAAAGCGGCTTTCTAGTCGGGTTCGGAGCCGCGAGACCCGAGACTC
The DNA here is from genome assembly GCF_958298935.1 of Phragmites australis. Taxonomy (NCBI): domain Eukaryota; kingdom Viridiplantae; phylum Streptophyta; class Magnoliopsida; order Poales; family Poaceae; genus Phragmites; species Phragmites australis. The sequence goes on along the minus strand of NC_084942.1, from coordinate 18,467,470 downwards.
GCACACACACCACGACAGAAACGCCCTCGCCTCTCGCTGTCCTCTGGGCCCCACACTTCAGCCAGAGACAGACCCACCCGAGCGGCTCCAATCCACTTCCCGCGCCGCCGGCGAGAGAGCAAGGGAGATCTGCCCGTGGCCATGGCGGCGGCGGCGGAGCAGGGGGTCGACGTGAAGGAGGAGGGGGAGGAGGAGCAGGTGGTGAACCCGTGGGCGGTGTCGGCGGGGAAGGGCGGCATCGACTACGACAAGCTGGTGGACCAGTTCGGCTGCCAGCGCAGGGATTTGAACGAGATTCTGAACCTGTACGAGAGGAGGGAGAAGTTCTACCTGTACACGGGGAGGGGGCCCTCGTCCGAGTCGCTGCACCTCGGCCACCCATCCCTTTCATGTTCGCCAAGTAAGCGTTGCTCCCAATCTTTGTCTCTAGTCTCTCTGTTACTCTCTTGATTCAATGTGTTACATAATTGGGAAATGCTGTGGCAATCAGTGATATTTTCACTAGAACAATCCACTTTGGATCCGACAATTATTGTGAAAGTTTTTATTCATTTACCACTAGATGGATCCAATGAGAATTATCCGTATTTGATTTTGAAATGTTCTTTGTGGGATAAAATAGCAGATGTGTTGCATAGTCTTTGCAATGAAAGCTGTCCTGGAATATTTCATTTGAACATGCTCAAGGAAAGGAAATCTGGGATGTTAGAACATTCTTTAAACCCTTGAGTAGTTACTGAGATTATTTAGCTTATCAATCTCAGAAACAGTAAGACATTAATATGATGTATTCCATGATGCTGTCTATTTTCTCCATGTGGCATCTGCACTAAAAAGCTATGTATTCTTTGATAAATCTCATATATAGTTTCAGTTCTTATTTTGTGAGTAACCATGGATAATTTTGATTAACCATCAGGATCTTTCTTCTGATATTTGCAGGATGCTTTCAAGGTGCCTCTAGTGATACAGCTAACTGGCAACGAGAAGTTCTTGTGGAAGAACTTGACTGTTGAGGAAAGTAAAAGGCTTTCACGTGAAAATGCAAAAGACATAATAGCATGTGAATTCGATGTTGAAAGAACTTTCATTTTCTCAGATTTCAGTTTCGCTGGAGGGTAAGTTTGGTCTTCTTAATCCTCATTAATGTTTAACAATTTTACTGATTTTTTGTTTATTGTGTCACTGAGCAAGTGAAGTGCATGCTGTTAATCTTAGCTTTGTTTATTCTATGAAAAACTAATAACCCTCTGTCCTTTTCTTGCAGCGCCTTTTATGAAAACATGGTTAAAGTTGCCAGATGTGTGACATATAATAAGGTTAGAGCTGTTCAATTAAGAACAATGTTTTGAACACTAGAGAGCTTGATTACTTACCTTCATGCATTATCCTTGACTAATATTTTTTACTCTTGCATGACAGGCTGTAGGGATATTTGGATTCAGTCCTGAGGATCACATAGGAAAGGTTAGTTTTCCTCCTGTGCAGGCAGTTCCATCATTCCCTTCTTTGTTTCCCCATCTCTTCGCTGGCAATGACCAACTGCGGTGCCTTATCCCATGTGCAATAGACCAGGTACAAGCATATCTTTGGTATGATGATCTTGATGGTACAACATGGTTGTATATCTACTTGCTAGCATACTTGTAATATCTGGCAGCACAAACTTTGGACTTAGTGTCTTTCAAGTTCTTGGTTGTTTCAAGCACTAAATTTGAATTGTCCCACAGATATATGCAAAATATGGATACATTTATTCATTAAAATGTTATGATGAAAACATATATGATATTTTCATTAAAGATACCGAAATGTTGGTGCATGTGCTTGTTTTGTTTTGCAAGTTTGAGTTGCTTATTTGATTCATTTTATATTTACGCAGGATCCTTACTTTAGGATGACTCGTGATGTTGCTCCAAGAATTGGTTATCAGAAACCATCACTAGTCGAATCAAGATTTTTCCCTGCTCTTCAGGTACGTTTTCTTTCTTCTTTGGAAGAGCATGTATTTAGAACTGTATAAGCTCAGCGCCTGTTTGACTGCTTCTAGCTAATTTTAACTTGCTTGGCAATTTTTTTTAACTTTTTAGGGTACTTTATGTGACCTGCTTTATTTCCTTTAGACAGGGGGAAAACACAAAAATGTCGGCCAGTGACCCGAATTCCGCGATATATGTGACAGATATTCCTGAAGAAATAATGACAAAGGTTTGTCCTGCAGTTTCTTTTTGAACTGGAAAAAACACTTACCCAACAATTACATGTTTTGGGTTTGGCTATTTAAATTCCTGTGAAATGATTATTGGATTGACCCAAGCATTGCAATGTAGGCCTTTCTTGATGCACTTATAATTTATCTTCACCGTTTTCCAGGTGAATAGATACACCGTCTCAGGTGGCCAGGACTCGGTAGAGCTCCATAGAAAACTTGGAGCCAACCTTGATGTAAGCCCTTTTTTACCTGTTATTTTTGTGCACGTGTTAATGAATACCAAACTAGTGCAGACAACAAAGTTTTTTCCTTCTCTAATAGCCTGAACTATTTACCATTTGAAGTCCTAACATGCTCAAGATTGTGAGATATTTTCATTTGTATAATCTACTTGGAATATTCCTGTTAATTGCTGTACTTTTCTTAAGTAACACAAAGTCAATTGGTGACTTCTCATTGTGGCGTTCAGGTGGATGTCCCAATCAAGTACCTAAACTTCTTCCTTGAAGATGATGATGAGCTCGAGAGCATAAAGAAGGTATTATTACAAATTGTGCTACATACAATTAATTAAGATGATACATCCCCTTTTCTTATTGGAAAACTAAGTTCTACTTATAATTCTGATACTCAACACCAGGAGTACAAGGAAGGTAGGATGCTGACCGGTGAAGTGAAGCAAAAACTTGTAACAGTCCTATCTGAGCTGGTTGCTAGACATGAAAGAACTCGAGCTCAGGTGACTGAGGACGTAATTCATTAGACCTGTTGTTGGACTGTATTCTGAAGGACTATAAGTAGGCACAATTGAGTTCGCATCTTGATTACTATTTTACCTGTTGTGCCCATACATACACCGCAATTCTTTCATAGTATTTTGCACATAGATGCACTCAAGCTCATACACGAACACCCTTAGGCAAACATTCTGAAGACATATGCTGAATTGAACACTTGTAACATCTGTCCCATGTTCATTAATACCAGTTTCCTGCATTGCTTTAACAATTCTTTGTTTGTGCAGATGGTTGATATGTTCATGTCACTATTTCAGTGAGGCCTCTTCCTAATATGTTTGGCTGAGCATCATGAGAAGAATGGACATTTTTGTTCTCTGGAAGAATTTGTAGAATTATGAGATCAGGTTACCTGAGTTACGTGATATTATTTTTCTGGGTTAATGTGAACCTGGTACCATTCTGTGTGGTGGTCGCTTGATTTCGTAAAGTTAATACAACATGATTTCAAATTAAAGTTTATTTCAAGCATGCCCTATCGATATAAAATCCGAGCGTTCCATTTCTATCAAGTTTGAAAATTTCACACCTAAAGAGATCTTGAATCGAGAAAGTGGCTTTTTCTATCAGAAAATGAATTTGAAGCAGTTAGACACCTGAATGAAAATACAAAGGAAACCGAGCTTCTGGTTTCTTAATTGATGATACTTTGTCTGGTCACAAGAGTGTCGTTTAGTCAACACATTTGAACTTTTATCATCATTATATTTTTTGAATATTTTTATTGAACTTTTGAAAATGGTATAGTTTGATTTGTCTTGAAAAACAGTTTTGTAATATTACAACTTGGTTATGATCTACATATATTTTGTATTAATAATTAATGGTCAAAGTAATGGTGACCATATCGATATCTAAAATTAAAATGATAATCTTTTTCTGATTGGATATAGTGTAATTTAACACTCGTCGGTTGCCCTAACATAACAATGTACTTCATCTGTCCTAAAATGTGGGGTGTATTAGGATTTGAAAATGTCCTTGAAAGTATACTTTGATTATTAATTTATTTTATAATATATTATCAATTGCTATAAAATCAATATCGTATAAAATATCTATAAAATACAGATCTATTGGTACAACTTTTGTATATTAAAACATGCATATAATTTGATTAATTATTAATTAAAATTTACAAAGTTTGATTTTTTAAAATCCTAATGCACCCTATATTTTAGGAAGGAAGTAGTATAATGATGAGATTTTTGTTAACCAGCATGGGCCCGTGTCATTATGGTGCTATTTGGTTGGGTGGCTAAGCCCCTAACCAGGATTGCTAGGTGCAAGATCATGTATTTGGTTTTCTGTATAGCCCTTGTAGCCAGGCCTAGGCAATACATAAGGCACCCTATAACGAGGCCTGCTAGGCACCAAAAATTTTTGTCGATAAGGAGCTAGGCCTTGCACATGCGACTTGGCCTGTGCAGGTGGCCCAAGTTGTGCAAGGCTAGGGATGAAAATCGTCGGAAACAATCAGAAGAAGCCTTCACCACTTTCATTTTCACATTTTTTTTCTTAGAAGCGAAATCGAAAACGATAGTACCGGAAATGAATATGCCATCGGAATTATGGGAAAGTCGGAAGCGGACGGAAAAGTGTCGGTATTGACCGGGAATCGATAATTCAGAACAGTGTGCATGATAAATTATATTCAAGTGTTTAATGCAAATGATAAATTCATACATGATATATAGGATTGACATCTCATGATTTACATTAAGACTCGACTTACTATACTACGAGAATACATTCAAATATTAGTAGAACTGTTTCAACGACATATAATCAATATAATAGTATATGTCTAACATAAATGACAAGATTATATATAGTATAGAGACAGAGACAATGTGAGAAGGTGAGTGAGATGTTGGGTGGTCGGTAAAAGAAGCGGTAAAAATAGTCAGAAAGGGTAGAAAAGTAAAAACGATTGGAAACGATCGGAAATTGCTCAAACCATTTTCACTTTCATTTTTTCTCGAAATCGGAATCGAAAACGATAAGGCCGGAAATTGTCAGAAAATGTCAAAAACGAATATGGGCTATCATTTTTCAGTTTAGACAGAAACAATCTCTGGAAAACCGATAATTCGAGATCCCCATGCTCGCAGAACCCTAGCCACATACTCGTAGAACCCTAGCTAGGCGACGCGATAGAGTTACCCTTTCCTGTCATTTGTGTTGCATCGGTCCCGAGCTCTCCCTCTTGTTCTCACCATGTCCCCCTCTTCTCCACTTGGTGCGTGAGATCCCACCCTTCTCCAACTGGTGCTCGTTGGAGGCGATTTCTATGTATGGGGCTTATCCTCTTCACGAGTTGGTAGATCTGGAGCACCCAGTGCCCTCCTCTTGCTCATGTATGTACCTCGTCCTCCTGTCTTTGTTTGTTTCAATTTATCTTGTGCGGATTTACTTAGATCTGTTTGCGTTTGTTTCATTTTTAATCTGCGAGATGCTTTAGTTCTTTGTTTTTGTTTGGTGCTCCCTTGTGCATAAATGAAATTAATGGAAATATAGATTCATTTATGCTAATTTCTGAGCTCTAGGTCATGGTCCATGATGCTTCTGTTATTTCTGAACTGCACATTGATCTATTTGACACCTATGAATGCAAATGTTGATGCTTTCTTTTGTTATTATTTAAGCATAGTTCATGGTCCATGATGTTGTATTGGCAATGGGAGGTGCATCCTTTGGGTGTCACAGTCATGCCATTGTTATACTCATCTTGCATCTGCAACATTTCAAGTAGCACAGTAGCAACACCATCACACCAATCCAACCAAAATAACCAACGTGCTTTCAATTTGTCTATAGAAATGGATCTTACTACTCGCCATCGTCGTCTGTGTCATTCTTCTTGTTGTAATTATTGCCTGGTTGTATGTGAGGTTTAGATGGCAATTGTATGCACATTGTGGTGTTGCAAATGGGCCTATGCTTGAAAGGAACCTTGAAAGGCAGGCTAACATGTGTTTTATCTATGAGTCAAACGATGTGCAGTGTGTGGAGCTATTGAGGATGGGTATGCTTCCTTTTCCCAGTTGTGTGATTTGTTTCGCAATAAGGGTTTGTTGAGGGATAGCATCCATAGCTCAATTGAGAAGCAAGTGACAATGCTCCTTCATGTAGTTGGGCATAACTAAAGGTTTAGATGTGTCAAGATGACCTTTAGAGGTCAATTGAGACCATTAAGTATTTTCAAGGTCTTGTTTACCTATGTGCTGGTATGTTTTTCAAGTTGCCTTCTTACATGTCTTTCAAGTTGCCTTGTTACATGATTTTGCTTCCAGCAAGTTTGTTGCAAAGGATTGATCATATGAGGTTGCGTTTTAGGGTAAACTGCATGACATGCTTAAGCTCACATGAATGAGATTCCTTCAATAGTAGGAAGGTGATGTTTATGGCTTTTCTGCTTGTCAAATTGTAGTTTCATTGATTTGTCATGATCATGTTGTGATACATATGTTTTTTTTTTTTGCAAGGGACCATGGTGTGGAATGCTGTATTTTGAGGTTGAAGACCTGGAGTGTTCCCAGACTGGTCAAGCTACCACGATCAAGTACCTGGGTTCACAAACTGCTGCTATAAGAGGTTTTATCAATTTTAAGACATCTAACATTGAAATAGAACAGAAACCATCACAATCACCAAATAGTAGCATGTGTTCATTCCCATATGTGTTGATCGTGCTTCAGTCCATTATTATTGCATTCCTACTGTACAAGTTAATGTGTAACCTATGGGTCTAACGATACAAGTTAATGTGTAATGTCATTTGGATGATATTATTGTGAGCAAGAGCATGTGAACTCTATTGTCGTAATTCCAAATATAAACAAATATTTCTATCCTTGTTCACCCAAGAATTATGACTCCATCAAGCTCGGCATACTATTGACTCCATCATAACACTGATGCATTCACAGTATAATCGACGGACTAGATCAAACACTAATTGAAGCAAACATGAACATAACAAAGTCCTAAGATGATCACAAGTCATGCAAATTTACTGGCATTGTATCATACTTAATTTTTACATACCCGGCCTGTTTATCTTAGCTATTTAACTGGCATTACATCCTACTTATATTTTACATAACCAGAATCCATCAGTTGGAACCTACTTAGTTTTTACAACTATATATTACCAGAAGTTGTCAGTTGGTGAACAAAATGCGCACAACATGCCATTTTTGCCAAACAAATTCAAAAAGCCTATCCAAAACCATTGCTACTTGCGCACCAGCATTGGCTTCTTCTTGTCATCAGCTTCACTTCTTCTTCAACAACACATCGAACAACAAGGCCATTATTACCCCCAACAAGGCACAACACCAGCATTCATGCCTTCTTCTTATCCTCAACTTCAGCTCACATCCTTCTTTCATACATGAAGCATACATTATTTTCCATGGCTTGTGTCCTCATACCCTCGTCCTTCTCCCTCAGCTTTGCTTCCATTTCTTCAATTGCTTTGTTCCTCAGCGCTATGATGATGTGGAGGTCTCTAGCTGCTCTGTCTTCAGCCTTCTTGAACTTGTCAATGATGTCCCATAGGTTGCCGATGGTCCTATGCACCCTTTCATCCTATGCCTCATCCAACCATTGAAGAAAGTGGCACTGATTTTCATCTTCCTTGAGAAAACAACAACAATCATATGGTCGAACTACTAATGGGACAAATTGCGCAACTAATGACCAAATTCTACATGCTTTACCTAAAGAGGGCAACCCAGGAATTGGTGGCCGGTATGCTTCCCTTCCCAGCCCACCTTCCTTTGTGGGTGCATTCCATGGCGACCCCTCAGTCTTGTGAATCAATCCAATCTGCCCCAATCCGATTCTTCCAAAGCCACGGGAAGCCCATTCACGAAATCCGGCTACACAACAACAAGAAAAAACCCTAAGCCCTAATTTCAACGTCTCCACCCCGATTCCTCAAATCCACTTCTATTTCCACAATTCCCGAGTTGATTCATCCAACCCTATGCCATGAATTGATCTTAATCTTAGGGTGCCGAGGCAACTCACCGGTGTCATCAGTGAGCTCTTCGCGCTGGTCTCCTCCGAGCTCATGGACCTTCGACGACAACATTTGGTCTCCTCCGAGCTCACAGATCTACCTTACCCACCGCTGACAGGATCGGAGCTTGCGGTTCTTCCCTGCCCACCGCTACCCTCCTTCGTGGTCACGGATTTCCTTGTACCGGTTCCCTTCCTCTTCACGATATGCTTACCCGCCATCTCTCCGACGGCCGTCAAGCGACGAGTGCAGAACGAGGAGTGGGGAGGAGAACAAGCCATCAGTGCGAGCGATAAGGAGTGGACACGTGCGACACTAGGGTTACATACACTTGGGTGCCGTTTGGATTGAGGTGGAAAAGGGATTGCGAAAGGATATGATAAGTGAAGTTCAATCTCAGCCATTCATCTTTCTTACATTTTCCACCCTAACATTTCATTCATTTTCCTTTCCTTATCCTATCCCTCTTTTCCCAAATGCCAAACCACTTGGGTTAAATGACCATTTTGGACCGGTACACTCAACAATTCACCGGGCTCAGTACCGGCCCAACACAAAGTTATTTGCACAACCCAATGCATGTCCAACAACCAAACAGAAACTTCACAAGCCTGCCTGGGCTGTGCAAGCAAACAAAACACTGAGCAATTGCATTGCACAAGCCAGGTTTGGGCCAGCCTGGCTAGACCTAGCCCAAGCAACTAAACAGCACCTATACCGTCTTGTTTGCAAGGAAGAAAACAAATCATTTCTGATGATTGGTGCCATGATCACTGATCAGACCAGAAACAAATTCTGTAGACACATGAGATTCCTTTTACTTCTTAAAGCTCTTTGCACAGTTCTTTGGTCCTGTTCTTTCCATATAAAAATAGCTGTACGTGTTCTGAACTGTCATCCAAGAATTTACATTGGATCACTTAAAATGTTTTAGAATAGACCAAAAAAGTAACGAATGCAACTATAGAAATGTCCTCTTTTCAATACTCCAACATGAGGAGCTATCCATTCCATCTCCAGAAGCCCCCAACACGGGGCGGCTGGTTGCTAGTTGAAGCTGCTTCTTCGGATTGGGAGTCCATTTCACGGTGAAGTGACTCAAACTCATATTCTAGGGCATTCATCTTCTGTAGCCGTTGTTGAAGTTCTGAAATTTCATCCTGTACATTTGGCAAAGGGAGAACATTTTATCATTATTTCAATCCCAAGGGTAATCCAATACGATGAGGTACATGAATAAACTACAACTTCTTTTCAGTCGTTAAAGGGGTACCCACTCTTAACAGATACCACACAACAAGACCAAGCGTTTGCGATAGATCAAATTGTGAAAGTTACTTTCATTACTTTGCTTGAATAACAAGGTTTTTTTTTGCATAAAAAAAACCCTAGTTAGATAAGCTAGGTGGCTAGGAGCGCATTCTAATTGGTTATCAACGATCAATAATTGGAATTGCTTGATTTCGATTACTGATAAGTTGGATTTATTTTCCCCATTTGGAAAACGTACCCTTTTCCATATTTTCAGAAAATAATGTGCGTTCAGGGAAAATAAATGCCAAACTAACCTTAAGTTGTCTAGAACCATTTTTCATAGCATGGCATAAGGAGTCAATGTCAAGCACAATTCTAATCTGACCAATTCTCAAGTGCTAGAGCATGATCTCAGACCCTTCCCAAAAAGTTTTTGCCTACCTCGAGTTTGGAAGCCCTTGCTCCTTCAGCATGAAGTTGATCTTGGACTGAGTCCAGTTCCTGCATAACAGACAGCAGAGCACTGAAATTAATCTTGATCTCCAAGAGACGAAAATAAAGTTTCTTCTTCAGAAAGTAAAACAGCATCATAGCGAAGACAGTTTCTACATTGATGGTAGCACTACAAGGAAAAAGTATTGATATTTTCTGAGCAATTTGGTAAACGTGATATAGCTTGCCTTAGCAAGTTCCACATTTCTGTTCTCCACGTCAGCTAGTTCCTGCTTCAGGTGAAGCCTCTGCAAACGCTCTTGGTTAAGTCTGTCTTCTACCTGGTTCCTCTCACCCTTAACTGCTTGCACCAAAGTTTTGCTGATATCTGCCTTATTGCTACCCTGAGGCTGAAAGTGACAGATAAAGCATAGGCTGTGAATGAACAGACCATGGAAATCATCCAGAAATTGTGCTCGTGCCTCACGAAATTATCAAGAGGAGAAAATCCAAATTAATGTATCAAAAGTTACCTTTTCATCTTGAAGCTCTTCGATTTCAAATATGACATTCTTGCTAGAAGTAGCTGCCACAGATATGGGGGCAATGCGATTTGTCTCAAGTTCACTTATTTGTTGAGATGGGACACTTGGCCTGAGACTTGGCTTGAGTGCATAAACCTAAACAAAAAGAATTACTCAGCTAAATTTAAGGATATATGAACTGCTGAGTGCTCACAGAGAAGCATGCCTCATTGCTATAACGTCCACTGTATCCCCCAAATGACACCAGAAAATCTTCTCCATTGATCGTTTGCAGTACTAAACTTGAGCCCTGCAGTAAAGAACCCTCTGAACATCAGTAATAGCTTAAGTCCGTAACAACAAAGTAGTGTAATTAATCAAATATTATAACTATGGTTGTTTATTAGACTATATGAACTTCACTGTTATGATATCCTTAATTCATATTTTATTACTTTGGTGAACTTGATTGAAATAAGCAATTGAACTTTGCGACCCAAAGGAAGTTTTTTCCCCCTCAATCCAAGATACTAAAGAATGTCTAAGTGGAGTAGTATGCAGTTAGTACATCCTGTCATGTAAAATGAAATCTCTTTTATACCTTACAAGGACAAAATAACAGCATAAATGAGTTCACCTCACTTGTCGGGGGTGCACGGCCTTCAAGACTAGTAACAACTGACCAGACATATGTAGACATGTTAAGTACAAGAGTATCTGAGACACCTGCAGTGGATTAGGTGCATGTGAGCAGGAGCTATTTTATGATCTTTTTTAGAAACCGAAGTGATATAACTCAAAGATCAGGCCCCAAATGAAAGGAAAATATATGATTGGCACACAGTAGATGAGTAGGAAAATATATTCAATGGGACATGTCTAAACCATGGAAAATGGACAATACAAAAAAGGCACACTCGTGTCATAAATCATAATGCAATATAAATGTCATATATTTCAACCTTACCTTTCTTATTATTGCCACCCGCAGTAATAAACCAGTATTCTCCAATAGTTACGCCTGCATGCCCTGCTCTTGGTTCTGGAGTAATACCTTGCTGCTCTGGTTTTGACCATTCCATCTGTAACATCCAAGTGATTGATTTAGACTTCCAAAAGGAGTAAATACCAGCTTTAGAGAAAAGAATCAAGTCTCACCGTCTGCATGTCAAGGAGATGTAGGTCATTGAAACATGTAGAATGAGACCCCCCGCCAAATATCAAAAGATACCTCTCTGCATAGCAAGCAGCAGCATGCTCTGACCTTGGAGAAGGGGGAGTGCCTCTGGAGAGCAACGACATAATTTTAAAACAGTCAGATATCAATCCTGCACCTCAAAGCAGAGCAAGTTAATGCAATTTACCTCATGTTTCGTTTCATGCCCTAAACCAAATGTAATTACCAACTGCAAGTGAATTATGCAGTAGCATCCTCACATCAGTTCTATTTTCGGTCTCCACGGTTATATAAAAGAAAACAAGTTCAACATGAACAAAAAGGCCGAGAAGTGAGAATACCCATCTAATAGGGATCATAAAAATCCAATCCCTTTTACCAAAACAATTGCTAGTGTCACTTAACCAACTGAAAGCAAACTTTCTTCATAGAACTTACGTGGTCTCAAATTCATCCCATGTCATGGTCTCTAGATCAAGTATGTGCAGGTCATTCAGAAGAGATCTCCCATAACCTTCACCACCAAACACAACTAAAGTATCTCCAACAAGAGTCACTGATTGACCACCACGTGATCTCTAAAGGAAATAGAAAAGCGTCACCATGGATTTACAAACAGATAAAGCAAGCTTCAGGTAATATGTGTAAAAACTTTAGAAGCTTTCTGACAATAAAAAGACAAAGCAATCATACCGGTGACCTTCCATAAGTACGTAAGGTTGACCAAGTGCAGGTTTGTGGATCAAACACTTTAACTGGCATAAATAAAGTGCATAAAAAACGGAACTAAGGCACTGAGAAATGAATAGAAAAAAAATGAGAGAAATATTAGCCTAACCAATGAGACTTTCTGTAGGTTCCCTGGTATGTCCTGCAAGACATAGGATCTTATTTCCCCATGGAATCTGCAAGATATTAAAGCGTTATAAGGTAACCATTTTTTTTTTGAGGTGGGGGGAGGTTGATTTCACATGACTTGTGTGTAAAGAGTGTGTGGTGATTACCAGTGAATGACCAGCACAAGCAGCAACTGAAACTGTTTCAGCTGATTCTGAAGGTCCTGATTGTGATTTAGCTTCCAGCTTTGACCAAAACAAACTTTTGAAATCCAGAACCTTTGATCAAAGAAGGATTCCAATGTTAATATACATGCTGTTGTCAGTAAGATTGAAACCGATGCACTTAAAAACAATTAGTTGCCAGCTCAAGCAACTGCTTAAGGAGTTCTAGATCTCAATTCAAGGTGGCAGTGAGGATTCCTATAGGTGAATGCAATTACCATCAATACAACAGTTGAAGTCACAAACTATTGAAAAACTTGATGACTCAATTCCAATTTACCTGAATGTCACCAAGATAACGGCCATTGTGATTTCCACCAAATACATACATCTTCTGCTGAACAACAGCAGCTCCATGCTGAAAAATCATAACCATGGACAGCACATCAGAATCAATCAACAAGGAAAAACAGGCCACAAGAAAAGAAAGGTGAAATTAGGCGGTCAACAAAAATTGAAACGGACCTTATAGCGGGGTTTCGGAAGCTGCCCAGACACGGAAAGCCATGACCACTGATCATAGGTACTTATGGAGCAGAGACCTTCCATGCTGACTTCCTTGTCCTGAATATCAACCATCTTCCCGTTCTCCACCACGACGACTTTAGACTCCTCAGAGGCCATGCCATTGGAGTTGGAGCTAGCTGATCCAATGGGCATTGGTCCTTCTACAGTCTGACAAGATTAAACAAAAAAAAAATCAGAGATTCTATCACATTACATTACAAAGCGGCCATTATCACATATCGAAATGGTCCTAGTAGTCAGCATATCGCAGTAAGATGTGCAGCACGCAACGTCGCAGCATACACTGCAGAACCGATCAACAAGCGACAACAAACTCCGGCGCCAAGAGAGCAAGACGCATCTGGCTATGCACTCCGCTCCACAGATGATCTGCGCAGCCATACAAGCAAAGCTTCTTCGAGTTTGATCTCGGCGATCAACACGGGCATTAGGGACTCACCGCCATCTCGCCGCCCGCCGCGCCGCCCGGAACACGCCGAGATCGGGAGGTCTCGGCAGCCGAGGATCCCGAAGTCGGGATGAAGGCGGGGATGGCGAGAGGGTGGTTTCTAGAAGGTTCTGGATCCGGAGGAGCCCAAGGAAGGACAGGGGCGGAGGATTCTAGAAGGCTCGAGATCTGGTGGTGGGGCGGAGGATTCTAGAAGGCTCGAGATCTGGTGGTGGGGCGGAAGCGCTCGGTCCGCGACTGCGCTCCGGCGACCCGCGAAATAGGAGCAGACTTTCGAGCGGCGTGCATCGCGATTCGTGCAAATGCATTTTTAGACGGATGCTACTTATCAACAGCATGTTTTCTGCTTATTTTTTAAGCGCATCCAACGGCTCACCGTCTTGGACCTCCGCTGGCTACCCGTCCTTGCCACGCTCGCTCCCCCCCCCCCCCCCCCACCGTCTTCAACCTCTGCCTACCTAGGGGTGGAAATGGATGCAGAAAATCCGAATTATCCGATTCCGTATCTGTTAAAATACGAATATGGATACTAAAATGGATATATTCGAGATTCGGATTCAAATGTGGATATCCGAATTATCCGATTCCGTATCTGTTAAAATACGAATATGGATACTAAAATGGATATATTCGAATTTGTTTTCGAGATTCGGATTCAAATGTGGATATCCGAATTCGAGATATATCCGATTCGTATCCGTATCCGTCAACCAGGGAACCAAATTTTACTAAAGTTTTAGAAATTTCAGATATGAACCAAATTCCAACCCAATCAAATTGGAACAAATTTCAGTCAAATTTTATCAAATTTCAGTTAAATTTGATCAAAAATTTAAATTTCCAACATGAATTTTGAACAAAATTTCTAAAATTCTGGCCCAATCAAATTAGAACAAATTTCAGTCGAATTTCATCAAATTTCAGTCAATTTTTTTCAAAAATTTAAATTTTTGAGCTGAATTTCAAAGATCGAGTAGATATCCGAATGCGGATTCATATTCGAACTATCCGATTCGTATTTGTATTCGAGATTATCTGGATCCGTATTCGCATTCGGATTAAAATGTGATAAATCGTACTATCCGAATTCGATTTCATACGTATTCGATCCGTTTTCATCCCTATGCCTACCCATCCTTGCCTCCGCGCTCACTCCCCCACCTCCCACCTTCCTCCACTCGTCTCCAGCCGGTGCCCTCGCCACCTTATCCCCTCGATTAGGCCTCTGCAAATGCTATAATTCCGTCGACGTCAATTTCGAAATCCAAACTAAATACGATGAAGCAAGTTTAACAAAGACATAAAATATAGCAATAAACCAGTATTATTGTTTAAAAAATTGTTTTTGTATTTAATATAATTATATTACTTCTTTCGATCAGAAATATAAGTCGTTTAGGACATCAACACTATCTATATGGTGAAACTTTGACCATCAATTTTTATAAAAATATATTATATTAAATAGAAAGAGTTATATATTACAAAATTATTTTTTATGATGAATCTAATAGTATCAACCTTATGTTGTAAATCTATGTAGATTTTTAACTATCTATCAAAACTAAAAATGTTTGATTTAGGATAAATCTAAAACAACTTATAAATGTGATCGGAGGAAGTATTCTAAAACGGCAGCTTATGCTGTTGATCAGTTATCCTGGCAGAATGAACTGGTGAATAGACCCAACGCCTCAATTTGCACCTTTTCTTTTTGTTTTTAAGATTGCCTTGCTCCATGAATCTGATTTGATCCACAAGCATAGCTGCACAGAAAGCTAAAGAACCAGAGAGCTTTGTCAGCTTTTGACTTTTGATACTGTTCTTCAGCACACAGTTTATGATGTTCACAAGACCAAGTATCGATCAGTGTCCATATCCACCATAAGGATGTAAAGTCCGTCAGACAAAAAGGCAGACTGTCATTTTTATTCAGGTAAGAAAACATCGCATATTTCAAATTTGGGATAATTGTTTGTATGCCATTGCAATTTTGAACAATCCCTTATTTCCACTGTCAGTGACACAGGTGGGTCCTACATGTCATTGGCACATCAATGGCAAATAAGGGATCAAACTTTTTTGTAGTGGCAAATAAGGAATTGCCCCTTCAAATTTCCATCATCTCGTTTCAACAGCAGCAGCAGAAACAACAACAAAGAAACCGACCAAAGACTGCAAAACTTGTCTTTCCGCGTAGTTACTCTACTTCTCTACGTGATGAAATTGGAAACGTTCATGAAGCTTAGTGTTAGCCCGCAAGATCACTCAGAATCTCAGTATTACTCTTTCTTTTGGACGTCTCCGTCGTGAGGAAGGTCTCCGTCCTGAGGAAGTGAGACGAACTGCACGATGTTTTGGACAACAGAGGCTTCGACACTGAACTTCGATGAGATGTCGTCCACGCTCATCGGGCCACGGTGGCTACTGGATTTTCCTTGGTACAGTTGAATGATCTCCTGAATGTGCTCAACATTCAGGGCTCCTTGAGGTAGCTGCCTGTTCCCACTATGCCCAGGTTCAGATTTTGATGTTCTGACCTTTGGGAGAGGCCTGTCATACCGCTGCACAATGGAAGCCTGCAACATTGCAACTCTGTTAGGAATTTTCCCTTGCTGTGGGCGTTGTGTAAGTTCCAACTAACTACTATAATTCATTCGAGCGTGGTATTGTTCAATTCAACATTTGTTTAGGCCAAGTTAATCTGTTGACTTTATCTAAAAAAGCATAATTGGTTGCCATCTTTTTCCCATATAATGGTTGCCAAGAAGAGCACATATTTGCAATATCAATATTTTAAGAGGAAATAAGAGAACTTTCGTGAATCAGACAGATAATTAATGCAAGCATTCTTTCCTCCCACATTTTATTGCCCTGGGAGAACGTTTTGGAATTAGTACACTTACTTCACCCATTTCTGGTTTTCCTCCAGGCTTAGTAGTGATTCTCCCAACCATGTGCTTAAGCATTTTGTCATAACTTGGATCACGTTTCTCAAGTACACCATGAGCATCTTTTGTTGGCGTTGTGACATCTGCATTACACTTCAAAAAATTACAGACTGGTAAAAGAACAAGAAAAAACATGACCACGGCACTTGGAATCATGTCATGCTATGTACGGAAACTCTAGGTTCTAGACAAGCAAGAAATTTGCTTTTAGAACAAACTGAAAAATAATTTCTGGCATAAGAAGGTAAGCCTTATCCAAACAAGACCCAAATGGGTTTAGTTAAAAATTCATACCCAATCATCCACACACATTTTTTTAGTGCTGTAGATTTTGATTTTGAAAATCCAATTGACTTCATTCTTCAAAGCAACAACATAGACTGAAAACGGGCGGATCTAACACTATCTCAAATTTTACGTTCTTGACCACTAGCAAGTTTGGCATCAGAGGTCATGTACATGAACACTACACGGTGTTTAATACCTACTATCATACTACTTGTTCAAATCAGATTAAATATTCAGGAGTGCCAATCAGATAGATGTCGATCTTGTCTACTCTGAATTCCTTAGTGTTCCTTTAGCTTCCTTTCTTTGATGTCACATTGACACCAGCATCCATAATTAGCAGGATTCAGAACTGAATTGAATGAAATAATGTCAACACTTGTGTCATGTTCGTGGGGAAGTGACCAGATTCGATAGGTGTGGGAGGTCTCCGGCCGATCCTTGGCCGGTTTCCTGCCCGTGGTGGAAGGTAGGACGCCTGGGGCGTCGGTTGTAGCAGCAAGGGGATGAGGAACAGAGGTAACAGCAGGGAGATGAGAACTAGAGAACAGGGATGAGAAACTAGATTGATTTATTTCCTGATTCCCTGAAGGAGGTGCGGCTGCTCTTTACCAGAACTTGGCTGACCCTAAACAGATTAGGACTCAAGTCCTAAACAGACTCCATCTCGAGTCCTCCCTGATTACAACTTATCTCTTTCCATCTACTGACTCTACTTCTCCTAGCCGAGTTCAATTCTGCTACCTATCCTAACCGAATCCAACTTGCCTACTTCTCCTAATCCAACTCTTCTAACATATTTCTACTGATCTGACCTTCCAAACTAATTTATCTCTTCCCTAAAACCGAGACTAACACATCTCTTTAATCAGCCAGCACTATTTCCTTCCTTGTTGGTGCTCTCCTTTCTTTCCTAATACTGCACATAACACTTGTATCGCAGGGTACAACACACATCACTGTTGTGTTGGAGAAGACAGGCTCACCTTTACTATAGGTACGGATATGACACCTTGTAAATTGTAATATAGCGTGTAGTGAACCCTAGAAGATCAAATAAGAAAGGATTTACACATTTGTGGGGCTTTAGTACCAGAGTTTGGAGTTAGTAAACCCTACCTGACCCAAGGTTTTAAAACAAATTATAGTTCATGGAGAGCTGCAGTGTCCTTTCCAGAGGAATGTGTAGTGCTGGGGAACGGCTCACCTTTCCAAACTAGCATTTGATATGTAGGATTCACACCCTACCAAATCAAACAATTAATCCTTGAAAGGTTTTTGTGCATTTGTGGGTGGTAAACCCTACCTGAACCCAATATTTTAAAACCGGTCCAGATCACGGTTCACAGAGAGCTCTTTACAGAGCAATATTTTACTAACGTGGAAGCTGGCTAGAAGAGTGAGTGATTAACAATGAAAGCCACCAAGCACGGCAACTTATCAAATTCTTTAATCAATAAGGTGATAAATAAACAGGTGCAACGATTTCTGACGGAACATGACAATGGACCTTCATCCCTGTCGCACCCAGCTCAAAACAAGCAGGAGTTGACCAGAAACTATGCTATTTTCAGTAAACATCCCACACAACAAGTTATCAAACTTTTACGGTCTTCTTAAACAAATGTGTTGTGATGAGTCATTGGAAAAGTTCAATATTCAAACAAGCTATAACTGGGTGGATTCGGCTGTTGACAACTCAACATAAGGGTTATACAAGGTAGCCCTTTTCTTGCTGTAATCATCAGCATATCCTACTCCCATCTGATTATAGACCTTAACCCCAGGACCATAACATGCCTTAAAGGGTCCAGAATCAAGAACTACTTCCAAGTCCTAACAGATCCCAATTTAGTGTGAGCCGAAAACCAAATCATCCCACTCTGTGTCCTTAATTTATTGCTAGCATGTTACCTTAAATCAAACTACACCGTCAAGACTAAAGGACCTAAGGAAATGCAGGCACCAATTATCCAGAGCAAAGCTACAAACCCAGAGCTGTGCCCGCATAGAAAGGTATGGACAAATGATCAAGAATCTAGGCAAAATCGAAGCAACAGTAGCAAGCGCTAGCCACGCGATCTGACGACACGGAGAGCGAGCTAAACGAGAGTGCCGAGAGGTCAGAGCCGACGGGGGTTCGAGCCCCGTCCCGCACCCCAGGTCTCCAACGAAGACCGCGCCATGGGGAAGCGCCGTTAACGAGAGAGAGAGAGAGAGAGAGAGAGAGAGAGAGAGAGAAGCGGCAGCAGGCCTTACCGTCACCGGAGGGCGCGCCGAGACGGTCCTGCGCGGCCGCCGGCGATGCCCGCGGCGGCGGAGGCGGGGGAGGGGGCTTCACCGGGGGCGCGGGAGGAGGGCGCCTCACGCGCCCCGAGGCGCGGCGCAGAGCCTGGCCCATGCGCCTTCGGGGCTCTGACCGTCGGCGCCGGCGGGAGGGAGAGAGGGAGGAGCCGCGTGTGCGAGCGTCAGCGGTTTTGGGCGCAACGTGTTGGGTTTTCGGCCTTTGAGGGAGGTCATTTGCGTGGTAACTGCACACATGTTTAATATAAGTAGAATTAATTTATAATATAGTAATTTAAAAAAGTAAAAAAATATAGTATAATAAAAAGAGATTTATATACACAATTATTGAATCTAGGTGGTCGTGTGATGCGGAGATGGATAATGTTAAGAAAATGATCATCATCATCAATCGAAGTGGTCGGTGTTAATGAGGTGGGTGCAAGCCAATGAGTGGAGGTAGATGACGTCCATCTGCAGAAGCGATTGACGCGTGACTAGAGTTGAGGTGTTGGCTGTCGATCAGTGTAGACAGTAATAGGACCAAAGACAATGTGCGGATTTTAGAAATAGACTAAGAGAAAGAAAGTGGATATAATCGTTGGAGATCTTATCATAGTTTTGAAAGAGATAAACAAAAGGACACACTATTGATTGGCCTTATCCTTTCATTATGTGATGATTATTTATTTGATTTAAGTTTTAAAAATAGAGTGACATAAGTAAAAAGAGAAAGATGATCAATGAGGATGTGTGGAGGAGTATGTTGATTGTTAATCAGCTAATTGATTATAACTTTTTATATTATATGAGAGAGGAGAGAAGGAGATGAGGGACTAATTTTGATCGTAGACCGTTTGATTGTATAAAGTATACAGTAGAGATTGTTCGGATCTATTATAACTCATCTATATTATAAAAGTATAGATATGAACAATAAAATATTTAGCTAGATATTGTTTATCCCAAGATGTGAGGGTGTGAAAAATTAGTAAAATACTATAAGAACAAGATATTGTATTTGTAAACTCCTGAGTTGTCTAACACCAATGGTGTTTTGGTAATCAAATTCTAACTGAAATCTAAGTTGCTAGTAAGCAGTAATTGGCTTTGTTATCTTTAGTACTCTTAGATGTTTGCGCACTTCACCTATCCATCCCTTCACCTTACCTCCAACCTTTGCACATTCGCACCTATAAACTTCTAAGCCACATTCGTCACCTATGAGCTCGGCGGCTAGCAAGCCGCAAAGCCCACGGGAAAGTAGACGACTCTTCATTGGAAAACCGGAGAACTTTCAAATAGAGATATCAGACTTTCAATTGGGAATTAGGAGAATTGTAAATGGAGATTGATGACCTTTAGATTTCAAATGTCAGAAACTTTCAAATAGAAATCTCAAACGTTTAGTTGTAAACATGCAATACCAAGTTTCCAAGTGTCAGCTTCAAACTTCTAAACTACATACAAGGCAAATTTCATCTGAATCCGAGTGCACCATTATAATCAACAGGGATGGAGCTAGGATTTGGACATAGAGGGTAGGGGAAGCTGGCAACTGTCATATATGAAAGACTATTTGAATACCCGTGTGTTGCAATGGGAACCAAAAATATGCAACATGAATATATTATATATTTTGGATGAACGCAAACAAAATAGGTATGTAGCTTCATATTTAAGTATAGAGAATAATACTCGTGCATTGCAACAGTTCTCATGTTTCAACGAGCCAGATGAATATGATACCTCTTACTCTTAGGATTTAGGGTATACATCTCTTACTGATTGAATTAATATATGAATTTCATAGAATTAAATCCCTCTCAATGTGACAGGAATAAAATAGGCCTAGCAGATGCAAGAAATTGTTCAGTTACATATGTGCATTGCAATCAGCCTTTATATTTTAAGGTCATCAGATTAATTGCATAGGAGATCAATTAGCCAGCCACACAAATTCGAATAGGTAGAAGGCAACAAATATATAGGTAGATATCAGATTTGTTGACCAAGCAGTACAACTTAAGCCATAACATTAGGGTTACGCCTTATGGAATAGCTTCATGGAGAAATCTGCATTTATTCATTTAATCTATCTAGATCACCTTTAGATGGTAAAATTATTTATGGAGAAATCTGCATTTAATCTATCTGGATCACTTTCAGATGGTAAAATTTAACTGCTTCAACAATATTTCAACAGTAGTTCACATAAAGAGTAAAGGCATATATGTTCACAATAGCTCCACATATTGAATCCTAGATTTTGCAGAAGGTAATGACTCATATATTAAAACTCGAATACATTAACAAAAGCAGATAAATTAATATTGGGTGAATTAGATCACCTCTAGCCTCACATAAGTCATCATCTCCAGTAAGGTAGACTTTGTTGTAGTGTATGGGCCACGTTGTCGATGCTTCAATGTCCGAGACCACCGATGTTGCATGTCCCGCCCGCTGGCTTGAAGCCATGCCCGCAAGCACCGTTAGGCCCCATCGCACATGCGTGGCTACTCTATCCCCTCCCCTACCCTTGCTGCACCGCTTCCATGCAAGCCTCACACCGCGTCAACCCAGACAGGCGCTGCTAGGACTCGAATACGGTAAAGTGAGAGGATTTGCATAATATAACAATCCTTCTAGAAAAAACATGAAAATCACACATAATAACCCAATCGTTCTTGAATTGGTGGGCCTATATGGACCAAAGAAAATTTCATTTTGACACATCATGGACATATTGATAAAGAACTGACCAACAGAGGGTAGTACATACATTTACAGGACAATAAAACATTTTCACATGTTCTTTGATGACAAATGTGAGTGCATGTTGAATCCCTATATATCCCTTATTGCTAGAGTCGGTGCAGCAGTTTTAGCCCCCATGGTAATATGAGTTGAAATCAGAATCGAAGGGTCTTCCTCAAGCTATTTGAAAACCCATTCAAGATAACTACATTACATAGAAAATATATAGGAATTAGGCTAAAAATGGTTGCTGACTATCGATTTACACACTTTGCTGTCAGAGAATTTGCAAGAAAAGGAACACTTTTGTGATTGTAGAACAAGAGCAACATACACTAACAGTTGTATAATCCACATATGGCAGTAGCAAACTACAGGGGAAAAACTGATTCGAAATAGGGGTATCAAACAAATCTAGGAGACGCTAGCTTTCAATCACTGAAATAAGCTTTCTTTACAATTGACGCACGTTGTACGCCCCATCTCGATCCGACAGAACACCTTCTTCTTCCTTCAGCCAACACAGCCAACACATGCTCTCTCCCTTCTGCATCGCGTCGAGCCCCACCGTGCTAACCCGTCCATCTTTGCTTGCCCTCACTCTGACTCCTAGCTGGTGGTGTCCCCACCACCTAGCCATCCTTCCACCTAGTGTACCACCACCGTCGGGTCGGTCTTCCTCCCTAGGCATCTCTCTAAGCCCGAGAAAGATAAAAAAATCCCCTCGCTAAACCCTAAATCGCAATTGAAAGCTCACTGGCGACCGGCGACTATAAAGAGGCATGATTTCAGTTGCCTAAAGCCTAGGAAATGTGAAAAAATATAGTATATGAAAGGAGCCCATATGGAAAATCAAGTTCCAAAATAGCGCGCAGTTCATGCGCTTTATTGACCCATTGCTGAAAGTCGTTTGTAAAGTAATGACATAGGTTGATGTTCATGAGTTGCAAAGATATGCTTCGATAGCATAGTTGGTTTGATGCGCTATCAATACTTGGGTATGCTTATGTTAGCGTATTGGTTTTGCTTGGAGTTTGCGTGGTGTTGTGTGAACTAATCTTGAGTCAAGTCGGGAAGGACTTGTGCTCGTACTCGATTGTTGTTTGATTCATGTGCAGGTGTTGCTCGAAGGCGAACGTGGTCGATGACAGAGCGACGAACTAAGTTCAGGGAGGAACTGAGATTTGATGACTAGGTTCAGGAGGAAATGAGGTTCGTGGTGATCGAGGATGTCATGCGGGACATTCGAGCTAGAGAACGGTATACGTGAAGACAAGGTTGCAGGTGTGTGACTAGG
This sequence comes from Phragmites australis, assembly GCF_958298935.1. Lineage (NCBI taxonomy): Eukaryota > Viridiplantae > Streptophyta > Magnoliopsida > Poales > Poaceae > Phragmites > Phragmites australis. Next base: position 18,444,429 of record NC_084942.1, on the reverse strand, counting down.
TGCATTGCGGGAAGTGCAAGCATGTGAGGTCGTGGGCAACCAGATGATGTGTTCGAATGATGGAGTTGTTTGAATACATGGCGAGGTCGGATTACGGTTTGATTGGTTGAAGAGTCCATTCCCATAAGGAATCGAGTTCTAGTCGGAGTCGGACTTGAGCACAAGTTGGATTCGGTTATGGGTGGATGAGTTTTGGTATGGTTCGTGTTAGGGTAGGATACGACCAGGTTGTTTCCAAACCAAGGTCGGTTTGGGAGGCTATATATTGAGAGGGTCTCGATCAGGGCGTGGTGAGTGCCAAGAACGAGATCAGATTTAGACTTTTGATCTAGAGATGAGTTCTGTCTTGGTTTTAGGATTTTGTGGAAATCCTTATTGGATGCTTTGAAGAGGTATCTTGTAAGCTCATATATGTAATAAAGAATCAAGTTTCGTAAGTTGATGAGTTGCTGATTCAGTATTTTCTCTGTGTTTTATATTCTGCGTGCATGATTTTGGTTTTAGATTGATTTCGTATTTATCGAGTATCATCTTGGTTTAATCAGTCCAAAACCTTGCTAGAATATCTAGTGTTTGATCTGAGAAATTTTTGAGTGGATTTAGTTTGATCTCAAGTAGGTTTATGGTCAACTGGACTAGGTTTTGATCTACTCGATTCTGGTAGGTACAGTCTGCTTTGACTAGGAATAATTTTTATCCACATATCTGATTGACTCAATTCTTATTGGTTTAGTTTTGTATTTGAATCTACTTTCTGTTGACCAAATTTGAGAGCAATCGGACTGTCGGATCTTTCTCCACTTTTGTTTTAACTAGACTATGTACAATCTATTTTGAGTGGAATACCGAGTTTAAATTGATTTTTGATTTGGGTGAGTTAATCTTTGAATTTTGTTTCCGCAATCATTCACTCCCTTGATTGGGTATTTTGCGCATATTCGATCCTACACCACGTCTTCGATTGAGGGAGTCGCAGACTTTCTCCCTCAGCCTTGCCATCGACTACACCTCCGGCCATTGCCGCGTGGCACTCCGGACGGCCCTGCCTCCGTCAAGCCTCGCCGCGTCTTTCGCTGGGGGGGAGGGGTCATGAACTGTCTCCCTCAGTCTCACTGTCGACTACGCCTTCGACCTCCGCAACGGGACTCCGGGTGGCCCTGCCTCCGTCGAGCCTCGCCGCGTCTTCCACTGGGGGGGGGGGTCATGAACTGTCTCCCTTAGCCTCACTGTCGACTACGCCTCTGGCCATCATCACGTGGCTCCAGGCATCCCTGCCTCCATCGAGCCTCATCGCGTCTTCTGCTGAGGGGGTCACGAACTGCCTCCCTTAGCCTCACCGTCGGCTATGCCTCCAGCCATCGCCGCGCGGCTCCAGGAGGCCCTGCCTCTGTCGAGCCTCTCCACTGCTAGCGCTAAGGTGGTTGCAGACTTCCTCCCTCAGCCTCGACGTCGACCACGCCTCCGGCCTTTACCGTGCAGGTCCGGGCGGCCCTGCCTCCATCGAGCCTCACCGCTACTAGCATTGAGGGAGTCACAGACTTCCTCCCTCAGCCTAACCATTGACTTACAAGGTCTTTAATCTTGACATTAACACCATAATGGAGACATGTGATGTGACCTTTGATAAATTAACCCCATGTGCTAGTCCTATCTTTGAGTCTGTAGGTGATCAGGAGATGAGCGAGAGCATCTATACAGATGGTGACCTTCCAGCTTTTGGTGACGATGAGGATGATCTGCTACTTCCAGCTACGACACTTGCTCCCGAGCTAGTTCATGCCTCTTCGAAACTGGCGTAAGGACCTGCAGCCTCTACTTCTACTTTGGCTACCTTCGAGCTTGCACCAACTACTTTTTAGGGGGAGATCATCTCATGGCGTGAGGCCTCCAAGCACATTCAGCGGAGTCACCCTCCACACCAAATGATTGGTGATCTCAGTGAGAGGGTAACTCGTTTCAAAACTGCTCATCATGCTCATTTTACTAATTTTGCTTTTGTTGCTTTCTTTTGAGCCCCGTGATGTTGGACATGCACTTTTTGATTCTAACTGGGTCAATGTTGTGCATGAAAAGTTAGAAAATTTTGAGAGAAACCAAGTTTGGGTCCTTGTAGAATTACCTCCACACATTCACACCATAGGCACAAAATGGTGTTTAAAAACAAACGGGGGGAGGATGGGTCAGTTGTGAGAAACAAGGCTAGACTAGTGGCCCAAGGTTTCACTCAAATTAAGGTGATAGACTTTGGAGAGACCTTTGCACCCGTAGCAAGACTAGAAGCCATTATGATTCTCCTTGCATTTTTGGCATCCAAGGATTTCAAATTGTATCAAATGGATGTCGCGAGTGCTTTCCTAAATGGTTTCATAGAAGAAGAGGTCTATGTTAGGCAACCCCTCGGTTTTGAACATCCCAAATACCCAAGTCAAGTATACAAGCTTTAGAAGGCTTTGTATAGGCTTAAGCAAGCACATAGGGCTTGATATGATAGGCTTAAGTCTTTCTTGCTAGAGCATAGGTATGTGATGGGGTCGATAGATAAAATATTGTTCATTCTCAAGCATGGCAATAATTCCCTACTTGTTCAGATTTACATGGATGATATCATTTTTGTGGCTCTTCTCATGCACTTGTTGTCAAGTTTGCAAAAACTATGAGCAGAAAATTTGAGATGTCAATGATGGGTGAACTCAAATTCTTCCTTGGACTGCAAATCAAGCAATGCAAGTAAGGTACATTCGTCCACCAGACGAAGTACACCAAGAATTTGGTGAAGAAGTTCGATATGAGCGACGTGAAGCCATTGGCGATATTGATGGATACCTCGACTGCCCTCGATCCGGATGAAGATGGCGAGGCGGTGGATCAACAGGAGTACAAGAGTATGATTGGCTCCCTCCTGTACCTAACAGTGAGAAGACCCGACATCCACTTCGTTGTCTGCCTTTGTGCCCGCTTCCAAGAATCTTTGAGGACCTCTCATCGCCAAGCGGTGAAGAGAATCTTAAGATACCTCAAGCACACCCTTGAGTATGGGCTTTGGTTCTCTGTATCTTCCTTGCTTTCTCTTCAAGGTTTTTCGGATGCGGATTTTGCTGGTTGTAGAATTGACAGGAAGAGTACCTCGGGTACCTGTCATTTATTGGGTTCTTCTCTTGTTTGGTTGTCTTCTCACAAATAGTCCAGTATTGCGCAGTCAACTACTGAAGCTGAATATGTTGCTGCCGCTAGTTGTTGTTATCAGATTTTGTGGATGGTTGCTATTTTGAGAGATTTTGGGTTTGAGTTCAAGAGTGTGCCACTTTTGTGTGACAACACAAGTGCCATAAGCTTAGTCAACAACCCAGTTCAACACTCCAGAACCAAATACATAGATGTGAGATTCTACTTCCTAAGAGATCAGGATGAGAAGAAAGACATTGAGTTGAAATACATAGACACTTAAAACCAGCTTGCCGGTATCTTCACCAAGCCCCTAGATGCTTCAAGGTTCACCTTTCTGAGGGGAGAGCTTGGTGTGTGCAATCCCTATTGCATTGTGTGAGGGGGAGATATTCTTGTACATACTTTATCTTACATTTGTTGCATTTGCATTGCATCTCATCTTGTAAGATAATCATTGTAGTTGAGCTTTGACGTGTATGTATTTAACATTTTTATTTGCTAGTCTTGAATTTGGACTAAGTTGAGTAGTTGTGCGGAGAAAGCTTTTAATCTTAGACTCTTCTTGATGCTTTGACATAATACATTTCAAGCAAGCTAACTTTTCTAAAGATGAAATTGGCAATTTTATGAATCATGTAAACTAAGTAATGCTACATTCTTGATCACCATGTTTATCATTTCTTTGGCTTAGTCAATGCTTATATTAAGGCTAGTTTAATGAATATCTTGTTCTAGGCTTCTTGATACAAGATTGTGGATTGAAGAACATTGTGCTATGTTCTCTATCTTTGTCAAATATTTAACTCATGATAGAACCTTGGGGGAACATGTGTTCCTTGTGTCGCAAAGACACTACTTGACTTGATCTTGTGAAAAACTTGATAAATTGTGAAAATTTTAAACTCTTGAGTAATCAAGTTTCTTACGCTAAAATGTAATCCAATACGGTTGTCTTGAAGTCTCGAGGTGTTTGTCGTACCCAATCGTGCAACACTTCGCTTGGATAAGAGGCAACTTGAGGATAAAAATGAAAAATGTGCTTAAATGATCAATCTTGTTTTAATCACTTGATCTAACTAAGTCTTGGTTTCATATGTGAGCGTTTGCAAATCCTACTTTCATGAATACTTGTTTGCCTAGTTTGAGATTGGAGTTGGCTAGTTCTTAATGCTTGTATTTCCTTAGCTCGAGTGGATGCTTATGTGGTGATCACTTTTAACATGTTTCGGAAAATTGAACCTAAATGTGCCATCAATTCTACCGGTTTAGCTTGTGTAGCTTTACTGTCTCTTTTTGAGCCTTTATGTGATCGTGAGCTCCATCCTCTACTCTCCATAGCACTTTGATGCTTCTAGTTTTTGCAAATACTTTGTGATATACTTATGAAAGCTCATTATGTTTGCATGTTCATGCATTGCATGGTATTTTCACCTTGATGTTTGCATTGCCAAAGGGGGAGAAAAGATGAAAGCAAGTCACAAAGGGGGAGAAAATGTGAATCCACAAAGAATCTTGCATAATTAAAGACAAACTTGCTAATGAATTTGTGCATTCATCAAGGGGGAGCAAAGGGGGAGCATCTTTTGCATCATTTGAGCTCTTATTGCTTTCTTAGAGCTTTTGCAATCTTCTTATGCGAAGTGACATGTTTTGCTCTTTTTTGAGTTTTTGGTCACTTGGATGAGTTTCTTTTGCTTTCTTCAATTCCAAAACTTTGTGCTTTGAGGGTTGTCAATGCACTCATCAAGGGGGAGATTGAGAAACCAAGTTGAAATGTGTCTTGGTTGATATGTGATGAGTGATTGACATGGTGTTGATTTGGTTTGATAATTTTTGGATTGTATAAGCATGTCTATGTTTGTTACTAACCCAAAAATGGAGTTGGAAGCTGTTGTCTCTAAGTGCAGGAAAAATTGCACTCAACGGATGATCCGGCGCTAAGAAAAAGGAACTTGCCGGATGGTCCGGCGTTCAGAAGGGTTGCACACTGGAGCTTTTCTGATCCAGAGGTGAAATTTGAAGTGCACACCGGATGATCCGGCGATGGAGGTTCTACACACCGGACTAATTTTTGCAGAGAGGTTGCAAATGGTGTCTATCGGTGTTCTGCACCCCGGATGGTCCGACGTGTGTACCGGAGCATTTCTTGCAAAAAGGTTGCAAGTCTACTGGCCTGATGGAGTTCTACACGCCGAATGATCCGGTGTATTCCCCAGATGAACGCTAGAGCTTTTTCCAGAAGGAATCCAGAGCCCAGAGGATTTGTATACATTGGATGGTCCTGCGCTTGTACTGGTATGAGCGCTGGATCATCCGTTGTTCACATTTTTGTTGAGATATGGATTTCTGCAGAGTTTTTGGTTTGGACTAACTGCTAATGGTGTTTGGATGATGTTGGAGATACATGTTTGCTTGTCTCATGTTGTGCAGATGATGGATGCAACTTGGCGGCCGACGGCGGGATGATCAGGGCCAAGCGGGGAGCTTGGTGCCGGATGATCAAGGAGGCCGGGCGGAGTCGAGGATGATCCTAGCTGTGCACGAGGGAGAGCAAGTGAAGCACGTGAAAGTTGAAGAAGATGGCATGGTGACAAAGTCAAGCGAAAGGGATACCGGTGCAATTGACAGGGCGGCCCGATGGATCAGGAGATGGAGGACACGCATCGACATCGGAAGGCTTGCTCAAGGTGTGAGCATGTGGCGTGAGTCACGCTTTGAGAAGAGTGCAAGGTGGTTTCTCGGTTTGGCCACAAAACCATAGGAGCTTGGAGTGCATGTGGCATCATCGCGAAGCTTGTGTCGAGGCGAAGCGAAGTCATGAAGGCGTCACGATCATCCAACAGACAAAGAAAAAGATGGACCCAGGTACCCCGGTGGTAGGTAGGAGTGCACTAGAAGTGAGGGGCATTTTAGGGATATAATTGTTTAAGGGTTAAGCAAGCTTCCTAGGCCTATAAATAGAGGGGTATGGCTAGTGGAAACACTTGAGCCATTTGTTTGAGAGCCTAGTAGATGGGTTTTGAGATAGGAGTGCTTAGCCTATGTACTAAGTGAGAGCTTTTGAGAGAAAAACTTCTTGTAATGTGCCAAAAGAGGGTGTTCCTCTGAGCTTAATGAAGAATATATCTTCCCAATTGCTTGCATTCATCTCCTTCTAATATCCTTCTATAGGTTCCCTTGCTTTTGGTTGCAAGTTTTCATCTTTCTTTGTGTTCTTCGGTCTTGTGTGATTGCTGCAGTTTTGGATCGTGTCAAAGTCGTTCTTCTGGTTGCTAAGGCATAAAATTCACATACAAATGTATACCATTAAGTCTTGAATTCTCTTGCCTCTAAATCATCAACTTGGAGAATTTCTTCACTCGATGCTCGGTTCCCTTCCTGCTTGAATGGCTTTTTGTCAAGTTCCTTGCTTTTGATCGCTATGACACTTGATTTGGCCCCTAATGGAACCTAGTGTTCATCCTCACATAAGTGGAGCGATATTGTCTTTGTTTTTGCTTCTGCTTTGTTTTTGAGGTGCGTTGGGTGATCAAATAGGAGAAGGTCATCCAAAGAAAGTTGGTGAGACACCTATTCATCCCCTTCTAGTCGTCAATTTTTGTCCTACATCACCGGTGGGGAGGCGTGGGCCGGCACCGAGGCTGAAGCGCGCCTCGCTGGCAGGGTCGTAGAGGTCAAGGCTGACCTTATCGCGCAGGAGGGTCCGGCACGGAGGAGACGTGGCCGACGTCAGAGAAGGGAGGGAGGCCGCCACGTCGTCACCGTCCGGAGGTGTCGCTGGGGTGTACTCGAGTGAGCCTGCCGGGGAGTCGAATGTGCCCTAAGGAGCATCCATTGGCAATGTTGGGGCTGCCGAAGTCGCAGTGGTGGAGGGGCCACCATCGTTGCGGCCACGCCCTGACACACGGCGGTGGCCATGGTAGGGCTGATGTCCTTGGCCATGGCGGAACCCAGGGGCATGGTGGTGGTGACCCAAATGAAGGCAATGGCTGAGTGGACACCGACAACGGCAGGACAAAAAGCAAGGCGGTCTCCAGGGACATGGGCAGAGAAGGTAAGTCATCGTAATCCATGGCTTACCATGATCTCTGGATGGCCGAACTCCTTAGAGCGTGCATGATTATGTTTTTTAGATCAATTGCAATGTTATGAAAAGAGATGAACAAATGGATTCGAACTCTGTTTTCTCATTGATAGATTGTGCAATTTATACATGGTGAAAGGGGCGTCTGTTGCCCAACTGGCAAGAACAACCGTCGGGAAGTTGCCTGTCGAGCAACTATCGGACGGTTGTCGGCTTGGATCATTTCAGTTTCTAACAAGCAGCACGCCACTTGAAGACTCGGGAGATAGATGGCCTAGGTGTCACACTTTTGATTGGAATCTGGGACTAGATGGCTGCTACTGAACTTGCTGCTAAAAAGAAGTCTGTTTCTGAGAAGCTAGACGGTTATCATCCATGTAATAATACCAGTGCGTCTGCTATGTAATAAGCTTATGTACCGACGTAATTGGACCTTGTTATGTATTAGCTATAACTGAACCATATAATGTAACAATATGTATTTTAACCGTCACTTAGCTTATATATATGTGTCTCTATTTCATATGCGCTGAAAGGTTCAAGTAGTTGATCGCCACAACTTACTGCTTATTACATCACAATAACAACAGGACCACGGGTTATTCGGGCGGTAAGGCGCACTATGGTTCTAGCTATCAGTGCTATTGGCGCGACATGCCCACTGGTTCAGATGACTAATCAAAAGCCGAACAGTGGCCGTATCATATAGATGGACATGGTCGAACACCATACAGTTTCCAGATGATGCGAAGCAAGAGTGGAAGAGCAAATGAAGTCTGAGATCAGGCCGCTGATGTTGTCGCAGGAACGGATCGTCAGGACAGCCGTGTGCCAGAAGACATCCAAAGAGGGGAAAGAGCAGAACAAATGGTCAAGAGTCTCCGGCACACTCCGGGCTCGGCGGGCAGTTGATGTGGTGGAGGAAAGCTCGAGTCCGTGTCTCCTCATGTCGCATGACCTAGAAGAAGACCTCTGAACCTTCTTGGGCGCAAAGTATTCCTAGTTGTGCGCTGCTAGAGGAAGGTCCTTGCGAGGACCCAAGAGCATATCATAGGCAAACCCAGTCTTGAACTCAGCAAGCGATCCTCGTAGCACGCAAACATCATGGCCGTCCCCGAGTAGGTTAGATGGAAGGGCGTGGCTGAGGGCATCCAGCTCGACATACGCTGCACTCAGTTCAGGCTGTCACCATCGATGGCACACGGCACAGAGATATTTGGCCGCGTGCAATGGGAGAAGAGGGTCGGAAAAGAATCACGGAGGGGACCCAATGAGCTGATCCAGTCATCCAACCAGAAGGCAGTGCTGACTCCGTCGCGGACACACACCGTGGTGAGTTGCCGGTGTTCAGGGGTAATCTAAGGAAGGTGTTACAAGAATCAGTGTCCTTAGGAGATGGTTCAGGCAAAGTACCACTGGCGGATCCATCGCGTCGACGCCGATCATGAGTTTGTGGAGAGATTCCATCAGGAGGCTCTTGTTCTAGATGCGCAAGTCTTTTAGCCCCAACCTGCCTTTGGCCTTGGCCGAGACCCAGGCAACCTGGCACTGTCCGCCATTGCACTCAACCGAGCCTGTCCAGAACATGGCGCACGGTGGTTTGTCGATTTGATCCACCACACACGAGGCGACGATGGTAGAGGCATAGGAGGCCAGCGTGCGAGGGACGTAGGAGAGGCAGAAGGGCGCCAAGAGGAGGATGAGCGAGGCAACAGCGGGGGATCAAGGAAGAGGTGCAGGAGGAGGGCAGATCGGGAAAGATCCGGAGGGATGGGGAGCAGTTAAATGGAAATTGACGACCCAGATAAGTCAATTCGATCGACGATAAAAGTAAATCGATGACATAGGATTATATTGAAGTTCAACCATACATACATACATGAAGAGAGAACAAGAACCATCCTCCATCAGTCCATCATTCGTCATCATCACCCGCTATTGCAGTTGTGGCAGATAAGATACAAATGCTACTTTTAGGCCGCTACCTCAACAAGTTCATGTACATTTTCACTTACACTACCTACTCCAAGTTAGCGTCACTGCATAACACAACAGGCAGCGCATGCATGCACTACTCGCGAGCATGCACGCAGCCGACGGACGGTTGGCCATTCTGCCACCTATTGATAAGTCATGTAGCCCCAGTTACAAAATAGGAGCTGCATAAGTTCAACTAAACAATTCCCCATTCATCAACTACTTCCAAATATAGTATCCAATTAGAGCAGGGAGATAAATGAAGCGGGGAACTAAAGGGAACCAGTACTTAAGCTGGGCTCATTGGTGGTCCAACCCTAAAAGAAAATCTGATAAATAACATTGTCGGTGTATCAGGAACCGGGGGTCCCCGAATCCCGAGGCCAGGCCAGCCACCCGCCACATGGCGCCATCCCGCGAGGTCTCTCCTGTAGGATGAGAAAAGGCCAAGTCCCGGGAGAAGGTGCTCGGGGCCACGGTCGGGGCCCCCCCGAGTCCCCCAGTTCCCCGATGATCCACGGAGTCTAGTACCGGAAAGAAAGTGCTCGGGAAGGTGTACGGTCACCCCCGAGCACCCTAGTCCCCCGACGTTCAGAAGAGCTAAGTTCCGGGAGAGAGTGCTCGGGGCTGCACGTGGCAGCCCCCGAGCACTCGGTTCCCCGAGGGTCCGTGTAAGAGTGCTCGGGAGAGAGTGCTCGGGGCTGCATGTGGCAGCCCCCGAGCACTCGGTTCCCCGAAGGTCCGTGCAAGAGTGCTCGGGGAGGTAAACAGTACCCCCGAGCACTCGGCTCCCCGGGGACAAGGAAAGGCATTCTCGGGAGAGAGTGCTCGGGGATGTAAACAGTACCCCCGAGCACTCGGTACTCTGACGACCCAGGAAGGCCCCCGAGGGACCCACCGTCGAGGTGTCAACCGGTCAAAGGCCCGAGGCCGCATTTAATGAGCATGCGTGGGGTGATTAATTGCACGTTCAGCGTTCAGCGTTCCTGCCATATTCTGGCAGAGACGCGTGGGGTCATTAATTGCACGGGTCCCGTCCCGTGCCATCCGGCTCGTCTCGGGATAATGTCGTAAGGATCAAAGCGTTCCGTCTGCCGCGCTGCTGTGGCAGGAGAACAAGACAGGACGGGCACGCCGGGTTGCTCTGCGGCTGCCCGGTGGGCCCTCTCCACGGTGCCCGTTGCCAGGGCATTTATGGTGACGGGCGACCGGGCGTGCGACGCATTTTCCACCCCCGGTCATTTCACCCGAAGAAATGATGACGCCCTTTCCATTCATAGCGTCTTGGAACTCGTGCCCCCTCCTTTCCGTTCGGGACATGTCTCGGTCGGCGGGTACTTAAAGCCGCTGGCAGCACAGAAGCAAAAGATAAAAAAAAATCCAAGATCCAAGATCCAAAATCCAAGATCGACCCACCCTGAGGCTGGAGCTCTAAGATCGACCGATCGACGACAAGAAAAGCAGAGACCGAGAGACCAAGCGAAGAACACAGCACAAAAAAAACACTGTGAGGAAGGCTGAGCCCAGTTCCAACCGAAGAACAAGGAGCTCCAAGCTCTTAGATAGGCCATTATTCTTGTGACCAGCAACATCCTTGAGGGACTTCCTCAGGACACTTATAGCATCCATACAGGAGTAGGGTATTACGCCCCCGTGCGGCCCGAACCTGTCTAAACTCCGGTGCATTTACTCCTTTTTGCACTAGGCCACACCCCCCCACCGGCCGTTGCATTCATTCCCATTTATTTCTCCGACGAACTTATTCAGGATCATCCCCCCAGCCGAATCTCTAAAAAGGGGTCTCTCGGGATCCCTGCGACAGGAGTTAATCCTCCGACAGCTGGCACGCCAGGTAGGGGGGAAGCATCCCTGAATTTGTTTGTTTTGTTTTCTTCCGCAGAAAAAATGACCCGTGGTCATCGTCTCCAGCGTTCTGGCTCCAGTTCCAGCGAGGAAATGCAGCCCATCGCACACGAGGCCCCAGTCGCTGCTGCGTCCCAGCAGCAGCCGCGATCTGCACGCACGGCGTTCCCCTCCCAAGGGGACTAGGGCGCAGGGCCCAGCCAGGCCGCCGCCGCCACCGCCGGTGCACCATCCGACCCCCAGCTGGTGGTCGAGACTCCGGCCGCCAGGTCCGCATCTGGACAGCGCCGGGCGCCTCTCCGGCGTAGGCTCGCCTTCGACGAGGCCAGCCCCAGGAGCGCGCTGCTTGCGGCGCACGCTCTCCTCAGGCACCCGCCTGTCCAGGCGACGGCGGAAACCCCTAAGGGCCGCTGGCTTCAAGAAGTCGTTGCCCTGGTCGGCACTGCTCGCCGCCAGGTGCTGGCCGAGAGTTCTTGCGCCACCACGCAGCGTGGCGCCGTCAGAACCGGCCCATCGTCGGGTAATGTTCGCACAGGCCGGGGGGCCTCCAGGCGGAGCGCCGCCCCCCTGGCCGCGTCCGAAGCCCAGGATCTCCGCTTGCGTCTCAACGAGCGGAGGGGCCACGAAGATGCACGTGTCACTCTTGAGCGCCAGCAGGAGACCCGGCAGGAGGCCGAAGCTGAGGACCAGGCTTACTCTTTGCTGGCCCATGAACGCCCGGATTCCCCGGCTCGCCGGCGTTCACCGCCAAGGAACGCCACCCGCGCAACAGGGTACGGCACCAGCTGCCGTGCCTTCACTGCTGAGCTCCGCCGGGTCAAATGGCCCTCCAAGTTCCGCCCTGAGCTGCCGGAGAAGTACGACGGGTCCATCGACCCCGTTGAGTTCCTCCAAATATACACTACGGCCGTCCAAGCGGCCGGGGGCAGCGAGAAGGTGATGGCTAATTATTTCCATGTTGCCTTGAGGGGCTCTGCCCATTCTTGGCTCATGAATTTACCCCCAGGATCTATTAGCTCCTGGGATGATCTCTGCCACCAGTTCGTGGCTAATTTTCAGGGTACGTTTACGCGCCCCGGCTTGGAGTGTGACCTCCATGCCGTCAAGCAGCAGGAGGGGCAGACGTTGTGGCGCTTTATTCAGTGTTTCAGCCAGGTCCGCAACACTATCCCACAGATAGCCCCCCACGCTATTATCATCGCCTTCTGGCAGGGCGTCCGCAACGAGCGGATGCTCGAGAAGCTAGATCGCACGATATCGAGACCACCGCGGAACTCTTCGCGCTGGCCGACAAGTGCGCCAAGGCGGCGGAGGCACGGGCTTGGCACGCTCCGCGCCCCGAGTGCCCTACCGCCGATCAACCAAGTTCTTCCCGCTCCGACAGGCGGGAAAAGAAAAAGAGAAGGAGGCGCGAGGCTGCTCCCGTCAAGCTGGCCCAGGGCCCCGCCCCTAGGCCAGCCCAAGAGCCCGACCGCCGGGCGGCCACCGACAGATGGCCTGCGCTCGCGAGGGCCCCGCCTCGGGTCCCTCCTAGGGCCCGGCTCCCGCAAGGGCTTCGGCTCCCGCGAGGGTTCCAGCCCCAGCCCGGGCTCCCGCTCCAGCAAGGGACCCCGCTCCTGCGAGGCCCGAGCCAGGCAAATGGTGTCCCATACACCAGACCAGATGGCATGACCTCACAGAGTGCCGTACGGTCAAGGGCCTCGTCGAGCAGCGTCAAAGGGAGCGCGACGAGTCCCGCGGGGGAGGCGACGCTGAGGCCGCCCCCGGCAACATAGAGCTTGGTTTTTAGGAACCCGAGCATACCATCGCCTTCATCGACGGAGGTGCCTACACGCCTTCCTCGCGGCGCGGCATCAAGACCATGCGGTGCGAGGTGTGCTCGGCAACCCCGAGCGAAGAAGCCGCAAGGCCCCTGAGATGGTCGGATGCTCCGATCACGTTCAGTATAGCCGATCACCCCGCCAGTACTGCAGGCGTGGGGCGACTACCCTTGGTAGTGTCCCCCACCATCTGCAATGTAAGGGTCGGCAGGGTGCTGATTGACGGGGGCGCAGGCTTCAACCTCCTCTCCAAGGAGGCTTTCGAGAAGCTGCAGGTGCCCTCCAAGCGCCTAAAGCCGTCGCTCCTGTTCTGCGGGGTGACACCCGGGCACTCCCTGCCCCTCGGGCAGGTCGAGCTGCCCGCGACCTTCGGAAGTCGTGATAACTTCTACACGGAGAACGTCCTCTTCGACGTCGTGGAGCTCCCCCTCCCCTACAACGCCATCCTAGGGCGTCCGGCGCTTGCTAAGTTCATGATGGCTGCGCACTATGCGTATCTCACGGTCAAGATGTCGGGCACAGTAGGCCCCGTCTCCGTGATCGCCGACTCCGGTGGTGCCGTCTCCTGCACCGAGCAGTCATATCTGGCCTTGGTCTCAGCTCAGGCCGAGGTCGAAGGCTGCCCAGGGGGCCCGGGACCCTCTTCATCCAAACCTCGACTCGCTGCCGATGCCTCTGTTCCTACGAAGGAGGTCGTGGTGGGCGAAGACGCCTCCCAGGTCGTCCGAATCGGCGGTGACCTGGGCGGCAAATAGGAAAGCGCGCTTGTCACCTTCCTCCGGGCTAACGCCGACGTGTTTGCATGCCAACCGTTCGACATGCCCGGGATCCCTAGGGAGGTGATCGAGCACCACTTGGCTGTGCGTCCGGACGCACGCCCGGTGAAGCAGAAGGTCCGGCGGCAGGCGCCTGAGCACCAGGAATTCATCCGGGAGCAGGTCAGCAAGCTCCTTGACGCTGGATTTTTCCGAGAAGTCCTCCACCCCGAGTGGCTGGCAAATCCAGTTATCGTCCTGAAGGCCAACGGCAAGCTCCGCATGTGTGTGGACTACACCGACCTGAATAAGGCTTGCCCTAAAGATCTTTTTCCCTTGCCCCGCATAGATCAAATTGTAGATGCTATCGCAGGATGTGATCTTTTGTGTTTTTTAGATGCAAACTCTGGTTATCACCAGATTCGTATGGCCGTAGAGAATGAAGAGAAAACTTCTTTTACCACCCCGGTGGGGACTTACTGCTATATGTCAATGCCTTTTGGTTTGCGCAACACTGGGTCCTCTTTCCAGCGCGCTATCCGTATCACGCTTGATTCGCAGGTTGGCCGCAACGTCGAGGCCTACATCGACAATCTCGTGGTCAAGTCCCGAGACCGCGCCACCCTACTCGAAGACCTTGCCGAGACTTTCAACAGTCTCCGCACCACCCGCCTGAAGGTCAACCCCGAGAAGTGTGTCTTCGGGGTGCCGGCGGGTAAGCTCCTCGGTTTCTTGGTCTCCAGCCGAGGAATCGAGGCCAATCCAGAGAAGATCCGGGCCATCGAGCAGATGCGACCCCCGGCTCGACTCAAGGAGGTTCAGCATCTCGCCGGCTGCATGGCGGCCCTCGCCGCTTCATCTCCAAGCTCGGGGAGTGGGGGCTCCCCTCTTCAAACTTCTGAAGAAGACCGGTCGTTTCGACTGGACGCCGGAGGCCGAGCAGGCCTTCCGCGATCTGAAGAAGTATCTCACCTCACCACCCGTGCTGGTGGCCCCGTCTGAAGGCGAGTCACTGCTACTCTACGTATCGGCCACCCCCCAGGTCGTAAGCATGGTGCTGGTGGTGGAACGCGACGAGTGCATGGGGTCAGGTGCTGGGTCCCAGCTCCCAATCGCCCCCGGGCACTCCCCCGTCCTCGCGGCTCCCCCCGAGCAGGTGGTCGAGCCCGAGCACTCGGCTCCCCCCGAGCAGGGGGTCGAGCTCGAGCACCCGGTCAGCCCCGACCACGTTGCCGAGCCTGGGGGTTGTAATAGCCCCTCGGGTGAGGCCGAGCACCGGGCCCGCCGGGTGTAGCGACCGGTGTACTTCGTCAGTGAAGTCCTCCGGGAGGCCAAAACAAGGTACCCCCAAGCTCAGAAGCTACTCTACGCCGTGCTCATCGCTTCCCGGAAGCTGCGCCACTACTTCCAGGAGCACAAGGTCTCGGTGGTTACCACCTACCCACTGGGACCCATCCTCCGGAACCGAGAAGGCACTGGGCGTGTTGTCAAGTGGGCGGTGGAGTTGGCGGAGTTCGACCTGCACTTTGTCAGCCGTTAGGCGATCAAAAGCCAGGCGCTCTCTGACTTCGTGGCAGAGTGGACGCCCGTCCCCGAGGCCGTCCCAGAAGAGATCTCTACATATCCCGGGCACAATGCGCCCGGATACTGGGTCATGCATTTCGACGGTTCCCTCTCGCTGAAAGGTGCGGGGCCCGGAGTGGTTCTCACCTCCCCAACGGGTGAAGAACTCCGGTACGTTGTGCAGCTGCAGTTCAGCGCATCCAACAACATGGCGGAATATGAAGGTCTCATCGTTGGCCTCCGAGCCGCGGTGGGCCTCGGGATTCGTCGCCTCCTGGTCAAGTGAGACTCCCAGCTGGTGATCAACCAGGTATCCAAAGAGTACCAGTGCACGGATCCTCAAATGGCGGCGTACGTGGCGACAGTCAGGAAGCTGGAGAAGCGCTTCGACGGCCTGGAGCTGTGGTACATCCCTCGCCGCGACAACGCTTTGGCCGACGACCTCTCCCGCCTGGCCTCCTCCTGTGCACGCGTCCCTGCCGGAGTCTTTGAAGAAAGACTCACACGGCCTTCCGTCCTGCCTGCCGAACAGGACGAAGGGGAAACCTTGAACTCAATTCAGGGGACCCCGGCGGCGCCCTCAGTGGGAAGCCCCGTCAGGGTGCCGCCGTCCGGCTAGTGCGCTGTGCTTGCTGATTGTTCTCAAGATGCCTCGTGGATGGACGAGATCCGAGGGTACTTGAGGGAAAAGTTCCTCCCCGGAGATGAGACGTCTGCCGAAAGAGTTGCTCGGCAGTCCAAACGCTATGCCATAGTAGATGGGGATCTCTACCGGCGTAGCGCAGGAGGCATCCTCCTGAAATGCATCACCCAGGCAGAAGGCGGCGAGCTTCTCGCTGAGATCCATGAGGGCGAGTGTGAAAGGACAATGATGTCGCCTAGAGGGGGGGGGTGAATAGACGTTTTTACAAAAATTCGACCCTTTCTACTGTTGGCCTAAACTTGCAGCGGAATATAAACTAACGAGTTTTTCACAAGAGAAAAACCTAAATATGCTAGGCTCAACTAGTGCACAATCACCCTAAATAAGTGTGAAAATTACAATCCTAAGGTGACAAAAATTACTCAATTCTAGCAAGAGATATGCAATAAAACTTAAATTGAAAAAGGCTGAAAATACTGTTCATATGCCTGAAAACACTGTTCACCGGAGACTCCGGTGTAGTCCGGATACTCCGGTGTGTACAGGTTCGGAAACTCCGGTAAAGTCCGGATTCTCCGGTTTTTGTACAGAACAGAGCCCGAAACTGAATAAAATTAATGAGTGGAGAGTTCTAGCTCAAACCAAGTGATGTCGTGTGTTTCCGGAGATGATTCCAAGTAGATCCACGAAGAACCTACACTCAAATACACACAAACAAGTAGATCGAGCAATATACGCAACGATTTGAGCAAGAACTTAAAAGTAAAGAAACAAGAGAGGAGACACAAAGATTTGTTTCCCGAAGTTCGGATTCACCACCGTGAATCCTACGTCTCCGTTGAGGAAGCTCCAACGAGCCGGGTCTCTTTCAACCTCTTTCCTCGATCCACTCTTGATTTCTTCCCTTGCGGAGGCGAAATCGAGCCCTTCACAAACTTCCGCGGCAACCCACAACCTTGGGTGCTCGTCGGCGACGCCTAGCCGCCTAGGAGGCTTCACCTCCAAGAGTAACAAACACGACGATGAACTTCTTGCCGAGAACTAAAGTGCTCAAGATTGGATTTTGCTCACTTGCACTCAATCTTCCAATCTCTCAACCCAACTCTCTTTTCTTCTCAAATCACACACTAGAATGGAGTGGGAGAGGTTCTTTTGGCTCTAGAAATGTGTTCTTTTCGTGCCCTTCCAGCAGCCCCAAAGGATGGGGTGAGTGGGGTATAAATAGCTCACTCCAAACAACTAGCCGTTACTGTTTTTGACAGAACTGGCCGGAGTATCCGGTGAACACCGGAGTATCCGGCCCTAAATCCAAATACGGCGTCAGAACGGTCACAGAATGTGTCAGAACTAGCCGTTACGCACTTTTCTGGACTTTTACCGGAGTATCCGGCCTACACCGGAGTCTCCGGTCGGCACTTAACCCAGAAAACAGCCCCGGAGACTTCCCGGAGTCTCCGGCCACTCCAGGTACCCGAGTATCCGGACTTCACCGGAGTCTCCGGCCTTTCCAGGTACCGGAGTATCCGACCTATACCGGAGTCTCCGGCCACAGCACAGCTGACCTCCGAAAAACGGCGATAACTTTTGATTCCGGAGTCCGATTTCGACGATTTTGGACTCTATGGAAAGCTTATTCAGAGGGCTACACATCCCAACTGAATTCATGACCTAAAACACAAAGGATAAAATTAGGAACACTCCAAAACCCATTTTGGACACTTCCCCACTTTCCGCTCCGGACTCTTAACAACAAACTCTCACTTTGGGTTTGGTTGGAAACTCTTGAGCACTGAGACACGACAATTAGCTCACGTTGCATCCCTCTTAATAGTGCGGCATACCTATACTCAAATTCAAAGATAAAACTCGTTTGAACCACTTTGAGCATTTGAAAACTTTCAAGTACCGCTTCTTTTTCTTTCAAACCTTGAGGGTTGCCAACTTCCATATATTCTTTACTCCATCTCTTCTTCTTCATATGATTGATGTGAATCATCCATAGCTTCCCATGGCCTTGCACGGTCCATCGGCGCAAAGCCTTCACTCGCTCTTCACCACCGCCTTGGTCCTTCGGCGCCAAGCCATTTTCTTGCCCTTCACCACGGATGGTCCATCGCAGCCGAGTCTTGCTTGCCCTTCACCGTCTTGCCATAGAAAACCACTTTGTATTCGACATCTTCAAGGAATTCACTTTTTCATATATGGAGTCCACTCTTGTTCTTCACTCTTGGCATATATGATTTCAATTCAACTTATGCCTTTTTATGGATCCTAACCCCAACTCACTCTCAAGCACAAATCACATGGGTTAGTCCATAAAACATAAATGACAACATTTATACCTTAAGTTACTTGATCTCCACAAGTAACTTATTAGCCTTCATGCATATTGTCAATCTTCATATAGAACCTAACCCCACTCATTATTAAACACATGGCACACGGGTTAGTCCATAAAATTCTATTAACAAGTCATACCTTTAGTTACTTGATCTCCACAAGTAACTTAGCATTCAAGCTTATTGCTAATCTTATTGAGCTTCTTCTTCTTCTTATGAGCATCACTAAAAGCTCATTTATTTAGATGCATATTTCTCCTCCATGCATCACATCCGAGCATCACCTAGAGCTCATTCATCTTGATGTACTTTCAATCTTCCCATTCACCTAGAGTTCATGCATGTCTCTTCTCCATGCATCACCTATTGAACAACCTACTAACAATCTCAACAACATTGTTAGTCTATATGTATTGTCATTAATTACCAAAACCACACATAGGGGCTAGATGCACTTTCAGAGTGCGGTGGCCATGCATCGTTCCGCACGCTGGTCGGGAAGGCCGTCCGGCAAGGTTTCTACTGGCCTACAGCTCTCCAGGATGCTTCCGAGCTGGTTCGGCGCTACAGGGTGTGCCAGTTCCATGCAAAGCAGATTCACCAGCCAGCTCAGGCTCTTCACACCATCCCCCTGTCATGGCCTTTCGCGGTCTGGGGGCTGGACATTCTGGGTCCATTCCCCTGAGCAATCGGGGGCTATGAATACCTCTACGTCGCCATCGATAAGTTCACCAAGTGGCCGGAGGCGGTCCCAGTCATCAAGGTGGCCAAGAACACGGCACTCCAGTTAATCCGCAACATCACCGGTCACTTTGGTGTCCCAAACCGGATCATCACCGACAACGGCACTCAGTTCACAAGTGCCATGTTCGGGGACTACTGCGAAGACCTCGGCATCAAGCTCTGCTTCACCTCCGTCGCTCATCCTCGGAGCAACGGGCAGGTCGAGCGCGCCAACGCGGAGATACTGAAAGGGCTCAAAACCCGGACCTATGATGTGCTCGCAAAGCACGGGAAGGGATGGGTTGACGAGTTGCCTGCCGTGCTATGGGCAAACCGGACCACACCAAGCCGCGCCACCGGGGAGACTCCTTTCTTCCTCGTGTACGGCGCTGAGGCGGTCCTCCCCTCCGAGCTCACTCTAGGCTCCCCTCGGGTGCATGCCTACTCTGAAGGCGAACAGGAGCAACAGAGGCGCAACGACGTCGACTATTTGGAAGAGCGTCGGCACTGTGCCACCGTCCGGGCAACCCGCTACCAGCAAAGCCTGCGACGCTATCATCAGCGCCACATCCGGGCCCGGTCTCTCGAGGTGGGGGATCTAGTTCTCCGACGCGTCCAGTCACGCGAAGGAAGGAATAAGCTGTCCCCTATGTGGGAAGGCCCCTTTACCGTGATCGGAGTCCCGCGAGAAGGCTCCTTCCGGCTGGCTGCAGAAGATGGGAAACCGCTCCCCAACCCGTGGAACATCGAGCACCTGCGCAAGTTCTACCCGTAGATGGCCATGCTCGCGGCTTAGGTCAACCAGGCCGGGGGCTTCCCCTTCGCCCAAGTTGACCGGGGGCTACCACTAGCTGGGTAAGTCACCCAACCTTGTAAAAAGATTGTCAATTCAGTATGTATTTCAATGAGCAATCCTTATGTCAAATGTCATTTCCTTTTCTTTGGATTCCATATGTTTAATCTGTCTGGTGAGATGCTCGATTGTGCGAGAAAAGTTCGCTCTCTCTTTTTCCCCGCTGATAAAAGAATCCCGATCGGTATGCGCGCGGACAGTTGCTGCTGGCTTACGTCCGATGTGGTAGGCTGTGGTGTTCGGTGTCGTGGCAGGCTCCCGGGCACTATCGAGTCCCTGGGGTTCTCGGGTAATCCTATCGCTCGAGCTGCTCGAGTAGTCTGGAGCATAGGCCCCAGGGGCGGGCTGTCGGTGCTCGGTCTGGTCTGTCATACCCGGGCACCACCAAACCATAGGACCTCTGGGTTACGCCTCTGTCCGCTCTTGTCCGCCGGTCCGGGTATTCGAGAGGTCTCGGGTCGAAAACGAGAGCAGTCTATAACGAGTACCGCACTAACAGAGCGCACCAAGCAAAGAAATTCTCTATTTTCTCTTAAGTCGTAGATCGACAATCAAAGCAAAAGTAGCTCGACCGCGAGGGCCTCAGTGCCTAGGTCGCTGCTCGGCCCCAAGGGTCCTCGGGTGGTCCTACCGCTCAAGCATGAGTGGTCGAGATCGCTTGACCCCGGGCACCTCACACGCCCCCTGATGCTCGGGCACCCCGGCTGTGGGAACCAAGTTCCCAGGCACCCCGAGCTCGGAGCGCATGCCGTTCCTGGGTCGGTTGGCTGAAAGGCTGACAACTGTCCGGTGAGTGGTTAAATTCAGATGAATTTGCATTCAATAATATTTTGTTTCCGAGTCGTCCTCGGGGGCCCTCGTATTCTAATCCGCTCGGTGAGATGGTCTCCTCGCGCACAAAACCCTACCGTGTGTCCACTTTTTCCTAGAACGACATAACGGTCCGTAGAAAGGTGTACCGTACGTGCGGTGATGTCTGATCGAAGTCTTTCATGGTGGTCGTGGTGTTCGGTCCGCTTTTAGGGCCCCGAGCACTACCGAGTTCCTGGGCGCCCTGGGTAATCCTTTCGCTCGAGCCGCTCGAGTAGTCCAGAGCCTAGGCCTCAGGGACGGGCTGTCGGTGCTCGGTCCGGTCCGTCCTAGGCCCGGGACCACCAAACCGTGGGGACTCTTGGTCGCGTTCCCGCCTACGCACGTCTCCAGTCTGCTGTCTGAGTGGTCGCAAGGCGAAAAAGTGTTGACCGGTCATGGCGTGCTCCGTGCTGGATCGACCTATCTCCCGAGCAAGGAAGTTCGTGCCTTTGTCTTTTGACTTAGCCGTTGCGGACTCGCGAGGGCTCGGTGGCTGAACGCGCCCAGAAGGATGGTCGGAGCGATATCGTTCTCGGGGCAGGAAAGGTCGGGGTCGGTCCGACTGAGTACTCATCGGGGCATCAAGTAAAAACATCAGAAACAACATCAAGCACTCAGAAGAAAACCGGAGTTGCGACCCCAAAGAAAGGCTTCCATTATATTCACAAAAGAAGGGTAGCTGTTCTGAGGGATCACTCCCATATTTACATCAAGTCAAGAAGAAAAGAAGAAAAAACTACTGCAAAAAGCCTAGCCGGAGTCGGAGTCGGAGCCTTCGTGGCTGCTCCTCGGGGCTGGGGGCGGCGACACCTCCCGCTTGAAGCCGACCGCCACCGTGGTGGCGGTGCTCCGAACTGCCTCCCGGGCGGCCTCCTCCTCGGCTTCAACCACCCCTTCCTGAGCTGGCTCCAGCGGGAAGTTCATGTCTCGGCTCCGGTAGCAAGCCAGGACGTGTTCGGCCACTGCTTGGGCCAAGCCACGCCCTTCCCGGGCTGCGAGTTCCTAGACGGCCCAGGGCAGCGCCTTGAGGCGCTCGCAGACCTGCTGGAAGCCTAGAGCGTACCGGCCAGGGCCTCCCCCCTTCGTCTCCACGATGAGTTGCCCGAGCCTGGCCGCCGCCACGGACCGCTGCATCCGCCGAAGGGTGTCCTCCAGCATCAGCTGCAAGCTGGCCCGTGCGACCGAGGCGGCCTAGAGCTCCTCCTTCGCAAGCCACAGCCGCTCCTCGAGCCCCTCGCCCCCGACCGCGCCCGCAGAACCGGTGCTGGGCGCATGGCCGATGGCCAACTTCACCTGCCCCGCCAGCTCAGACAGGGCTTGCTTGCGTGCGACCAGCTCCGCCTCGGACTTGGCGATCCGCTCCTCCCTAGTAGCAACGACCGCCGCCGCCTCGGCAGCCTCCGACTCCCGACGGGCTAGCAAGTCCTCCCGGGCGCCCAAGTCCTCCGCCGTTATCTCGGCGTCAGTCTCCCGGATCGCGATGTCCTCCTCCCGGCGTTGGAGTTCCCTATCGATGTCCTGGAGTTCCGCCGTCCAGTGCTGGAGCACGGCGCCGGTCCGGTCGACTTCGCCTTTCTGGCGAGCTAGATCGCCCCGGAGGGCCTCCATTGCCCTCTCGCGGTTCGCCGCCACCTCTTCCCGCTCCTGCGCCTGCCTCTCCCTGACAAGGGCCTCGGCAGCCTGCTGCTTCGACGCCTCGACCAGGCGGGTGGCGTCTTCCCGCTCCCGCGCAACCACTGCACGGGTGTCCTCTAGAGTCCTCTGCTCCCGCGTGGCCTCCGCGCGGGCCTCATCCAGGGCCTTCCGCCCTTCTTCGATGGCGCGCCTCTCGTCCTCGTTGACGGCGCGCACCGCGGCAACGCGGGAGTTGAAAACGTGCCAAGCCACGGTGAGCTGCGCCCTCTCCGTGGCCAGCGCGGCGCGCTCCGCCTCCCGCTGCGCCCTTTCCTCCGCCACGGCTGCCTCCAGCTGCCCGATCACCTCCCGAGCGCTCTTAAGCACGACCGGGAGAGGTTCGGCGGGTTGGCTGGGCGGCGGCTAGGCGCTGGGCCCCCTACGAGCCTTCCCCGGGGGGCTCGGGGTCCCCAAAAATTGCCACGCGGTCGCCAGCCCTGCGCTCGGCGCGATTAGGGTGGGCTCGGACGGCACCGGACGCTCGGGCGGTGGCTGCGTCTCTGTCTCGGCCACCGCATCCGCTGGCCCCTTCTCGGCCGTCGTGTCCGCCGGCTCCAGCATCGCCGCCGCGTCCACTGGCTCCGGCTCTACCACCGCGTCCGCTGGCTCCGGCTCCGCCGCCGTGTCCGTCGGCCCTGGCCCTGCCAGAGCGCTCGGTTCGGGCGTGCTCGGCTCGGGGGCTGGCGCCGGCCTCAGCGCCTCTGGCCGCCCCTGGACTTCTGTGGCACCCGTAGGCGGCCTGCAGAAGAAGGACGGAGATCAAAATCGAAATCTAGAACTTGGTTCGGGCAAAGCACGCCCAAGAAAGATTGAAGGGCAAGACTTACGCGGTCGTGGGTCTTCGGTACTGCCATCGTGCTGCTGGAATCCTGAACTCCGGGATTGATGGCACCGGCCCGGAGTCCTCCCTCCTCCTCTTCCGCTAGGGGTTCTGCGGGGGCGCCGCGTGGTCTCCGGGCGCCGGATCGGGCCCCATCCAAACAAGGCGCGGTTCCAGAACCGCAAATGCCGCCCCCGCCGATGGCGACGGTGACTCCGGCGCAGGAGTGGAGAGCCAGGGGTGCTTCCCCCGGTCTTCCTGCGCCGGCGCCGCTCCACTGCCGGCGGTGCCTCCTCCTCCGGTGCGGCGGCTGCTACCCGCAGCGGCCCCACTGCTGGCCCGCGGCTCGCCACTCGCGGCGCCCGGGCCACCAGTCCGCGCTGGACCGCTTGCGGCCTCCTCGTCGGTCGCCTCCTCCAACCCAGGGATCTCAGCGGTCTCGGGACTCTGGCACCTCGGCCGATCGACCAACCCTTGGGCGTCGAACTCCGGCAGCTTCGCCTGGATCGCCACCCGCTCAGGATTGGTGCAGAGCGCCATTTCTTTCCACGGGAGCTTCGCCTGGCTCATCTCATCCACCTCGGTCACCACCCGGAGCATGCCCTTCAACTCCGCCGTGCCCAGGTCCCAGTCGTCACCGATTTGGGTCCGGGTGATGTCCTCAGGCCCGGTGTAGAGCCAGCAGGGCCAGGCCCGCTCCCACCGGGGCGCCAAGCGGCGGCGCAAGAAGTCCGCCACACCATCATTGAGGTGAGCCCTGCGTCGCGCAGAACCCGATGCGTTCAAAGACTGGCTCCAGCCGCGCATCCGACGGCGGCGGTACCTCCCAGGTTACCTTCTGGGGCTCCGCCACCACCTCCGGCAGGGTGAGACGTTCGTGGGGGTCGACGTCGACGTAGAACCAATCACGCCGCCATTCCTCCCACTTGCTTCGCAGCACCTGGGGGATGTATCGCTCCCCTAGGCCGTCCCGCAACCGGAAGTTGCAGCAGCCCGCGACGTCCGCGGTGGAGTAGTCCCTCTTCTTCCCGGCAGATCGCAGCGCGAAGAAATGCCAGAAGAGTGTCACCGACGGCGCCACCCCCACGAATATCTCGCAGAAGTGGGCGAAGACCGCCAGGATGATGACCGAATTGGGGCTTAGGTGCACCAGCTGAATTCCGTAGGTGTCGAGGATTTGAAGAAAAAACGTGGAGAACAGTGGCACCAGCCCGGCCACCACGAAAGAGGTGAACAGGACGATGCGCCCCGGGCGGGTCATCACCGGCGGGAAGCTCACCGGCGTCACCACTAGGGCCCCCTGCTGGCCCTCGGGAACCAACAACTTCCTGATCTTCCCCACCGCCTCTTCGTTCGTCAGGTGAGACTCCGGCAGCACGCCGTCCGGAGTCCTGTCACGGCGGCTTCCTCCAGCTCTCGGCATTTCGTCGGAGGGGGAGATGGTCTGGACGGTGGGGAGGAAGAAGTGCTCTGATCACCTAGGGAGATTCTAAGGGCTCAAGAGCGAGAAGAAGGCAAGGGCTGGATCGCAAGATGGCGTAAAGAGGGGGCGGTTCGCTCCCCTTCTCCTTTTATACCTCAGGGAATTCAAACGTCTCCTGCCACAGCACACTCGGCGGGACATTTTTTCCTCGATCGACGCAACCGCCAGATGAGTCTCCCACAGATCGTGCGGTGTCAGCGGTTGCCAGGCGTATTTTCCTCGTTTGGCGTGACTGCCACGCGTGCCGCCTGCCCCGTCATCACGCGTCGCCCGTCCCGCTATCACACCCTTTGGGAGTTGTGTGGACGCGTGTCCATTCGGCTCCCCCGTTGTGCCGTACCAAAGGCCCGGACCGAAGGGGCCACCTTTCTGAAAGCTTGCCACGTGGCGTCCACGCCGGCTTCGGCCTCGTTCGCGACGAAGGGCCCATCCGCAGTCTCTGGCCCATCGCCTGTCAATGGGCCCGGGGGCTACTGTCGGTGTATCAGGAACCGGGGGTCCCCGAATCCCGAGGCCAGGCCAGCCACCCGCCACATGGCGCCATCCTGCGAGGTCTCTCCTGTAGGATGAGAAAAGGTCAAGTCCCGAGAGAAGGTGCTCGGGGCCATGGTCGGTGGCCCCTGAGTCCCCCAGTTCCCTGATGATCCACGAAGTCTAAGTACTGGAAAGAAAGTGCTCGGGGAGGTGTACGGTCACCCCCGAGCACCCTAGTCCCCCGACGTTCAGAAGAGCTAAGTTCCGGGAGAGAGTGCTCGGGGCTGCACGTGGCAGCCCCCGAGCACTCGGTTCCCCGAAGGTCCGTGCAAGAGTGCTCGGGAGGTAAACAGTACCCCCAAGCACTCGGCTCCCCGGGGACAAGGAAAGGCATTCTCGGGAGAGAGTGCTCAGGGAGGTAAACAGTACTCCCGAGCACTCGGCTCCTCGGGGACAAGGAAAGGCATTCTCGGGAGAGAGTGCTCGGGGATGTAAACAGTACCCCCGAGCACTCGGTACTCCGACGACCCAGGAAGGCCCCCGAGGGACCCACCGTCGAGGTGTCAACCGGTCAAAGGCTCGAGGCCGCATTTAATGAGTGTGCGTGGCCTGACATCTCCAACTGCTCCCGTCCGCCGCGCTCAGCGTCAGTTCCTGCCATATTCTGGCAGAGAGGCGTGGGGTCATTAATTGCACGGGTCCCGTCCCGTGCCATCCGGCTCGTCTCGGGATAACGTCGTAAGGATCAAAGCGTTCCGTCTACCGCGCTGCTGTGGCAGGGGAACAAGACAGGACAGGCACGCCGGGTTGCTCTGCGGCTGCCCGGTGGGCCCTCTCCACGGCGCCCGTTGCAAGGGCATTTATGGTGACGGACGACTGGGCGTGCGACGCATTTTCCACCTCTGGTCATTTCACCCAGAAGAAATGATGACGCCCTTTCCATTCATGGTGCCTTGGAACTCGTGCCCCCTTCTTTCCGTTCAGGGCATGTCTCGGCCGGCGGGTACTTAAAGCCGCCGGCAGCACAGAAGCAAAAGATCAAAAAAAATCCAAGATCCAAGATCCAAAATCCAAGATCGACCCACCCTGAGGCTGGAGCTCTAAGATCGACCGATCGACGACAAGAAAAGCAGAGACCGAGAGACCAAGTGAAGAACACAGCACAAAAGGAACACTGTGAGGAAGGCTGAGCCCAGTTCCAACCGAAGAACAAGGAGCTCCAAGCTCTTAGATAGGCCATTATTCTTGTGACCAGTAACATCCTTGAGGGACTTCCTCAGGACACTTATAGCATCCATACAGGAGTAGGGTATTACGCCCCCGTGCAGCCCGAACCTGTCTAAACTCCGGTGCATTTACTCCTTTTTGCACTAGGCCACACCCCCACCACCGGCCGTTGCATTCATTCCCATTTGTTTCTCCGACGAACTTATTCAGGATCATCCTCCCGGCCGAATCTCTAAAAAGGGGTCTCTCGGGATCCCTGCGACAGGAGTTAATCCTCCGATAGACATGAAGTCTAATGTCTGAATATGTTGTAGTGGCAAAGCAAAAAAAAACTTCCAATAAAGAAATTCTTAGGCAGACTGAACCATTGAACTACCAAATGTGTGTAGATACTGAAAGGATGACAGGAGAGTAGTATTCCCCTACAGAGTAGGGAATGACAACTCTCGCCAATTCAAAGACAGACATAGTAACCCACACACAGAGAGCAATGCGGTCATTAAGACTACATAAGAGTACACTGATGGAATCACTAGTGAGTTACCACAGTAAAAATACTAACCAAACACTAAAGTTGTCCTTCAAGCATCTGCATCAAATGCCCTGGGCAGCTTCAGAGCCTAGCATCCGCTCTTCCATTTGGTACGTACAAAACTAAAAATCACTAATTAATAGGTTAGGTATGTCCCATACCAGATCTCGTGATTGGTACAATATTTCTTGGGTTGTCGCTCCATAAACAGGTCCTTACTTAGATTATTTGAGCAAACACTAAACTAATATCATAACCATGACAACCATCAAAACTACTTTGCTCAAGGCCTAAGGTTCTATGTTGCTAGACCATTAACAAATTAACCACCAATATTGCATATGTTCATTAGTCAAGATTATGACACTTCCCAATATCCCAAAAGCATGGCTAAGCAATCTACCTATAAAAGACACCTAACCATAAACCACTTAGGTTCCAAGGGATGATAAGGGAAAAATCTAGGAAAAACACTAACATAGGTGACTACCCATTATATTGATAGACACTGTATGCAACTTTGTAAAATAAAACATTTAAAAACATAGGTTCAAGATGATCAAGGACACTTGCCTTTTACCCAATGCTGCTCAGAGTTGTCGAAATCTTGGTCTTGAAGTCCCTCGAACTGCTCCAGAACGTTATCGACTAATCGCGAGAACCACCGACAAACAACACAAAGGAAAACATTAAGAACAACATACCAAACATTATTAAAACACTTTAAAAAAACACTATGGTTGGATACAAATGATTTTAGAAACATTTAGAAGCAAAAATCGCCTAAATCGGAGTTAAGATGAAAAGAGAACGGGCTTTCGGAAGATGGATTAGACTAAAAGGAAAGACTAGTTTACTGAAGTTATCTTCCTATGGGAAAAGAGTTTATTGTACAATCACTATATCAGGCTTGACAACATCATTGCGCAAGATTAAAAAAGTATAGGGCTGACTAAACTAAGGAGGACGATGCGGTGCTGACTTGGCATGCTATGCAAGTACCATCTTGGATTAAAGAAGGGATACGCTGATGTCTAGTATCAACCACCTATGATGGATCAAAAGGCTGAAGGTTGCGCTTCTAGATTAAGGATACTACTGGTGACTCTATGTGGCGGTGGTGGTTCAGGTTTCAGCGAAGACAGCGACCGGGCACGTGGCCACAGACATTGATGTAGGGCTTCAGTGGTGTTTTAGTGAAATGAGGGAAGCATAGCGTAGAACGCGAAAAGACTAACTCAGTGGTATGGTTAGTTTTGGAAGGGGTCATCAAAGGTAGTGGCAAAACAGCGATGACTGCTTCTAGGTTTGCTGGTGACCGCGAACAGATGCAGGAACGAAGATGCTCGTGTTTCAGGAGATTGGCTATGAAATTTGAGAAACTGTTTGAACAGAGATGTTCGTATATCCCAGGAACACAATGCTACGTCATAGTTTTGGGTAGATCATCCACTGAGAGGAAGAACGATCAGCAGAGATGAGACGGGTGATGGCTGTGATGTGCTGTGGTTGGCAATGGCGTCCTGGTTGTGTCGTTGCACAAATGTGGATGGGCTCAGGGTCACGTAGAAGACTCCATGGGACACGCCGTGACGCAATTGGTGCATCCATACAGTTTTCGGATTGACGGGGAACGCGAATACAAATCCAGTGCGCGAGCAGAACGTGTCCAGAAACCAGACAACAGGTATGTCAACCTTGACTACGGTGGTTTGGCTACTCTACTGGCCGATCTGGTTGGTGAGGGCATGGGGAACATCATAGGACATGCGCCGGTGAAAGGGCCTGGGGATTTGCCCTCTAGTCGGTCAGGAACGTCGATGCCAATCGGCTACAGCGCGACTGTCCGTGACGGCGACGACCGTGGCAGTGTAGATCAGGCTTTTGCCGAGGCTAGGGACTTAGTATGATGCTAAAACAGTAGTAAGGGAGGAGAAGAAGGGGTCCTCACCTTGCTTTGGTGGTCGAGGAAGGAGGATTCGTGGAGAAGATGACGAGGTAGCGCATCACAGGCGGCGGCGGCGGCTCCGTTGTACGGCGGCGCACGGACAGGGTTTGGTGGAATAGGGGTAGGAGAGGGCGTGGAACTCATATTTATAGGGCTAGGGGCGGCTGGTTGAGGTGGAGTCCAAACCGAACACGAATCGGATTCGAGTTCGAGTCGGTTACGATTTCCTTTTTCGCAGCTCTCTATTCCGAGGATAATATCTCCATCATCTAGACTCCAAATTGGACGTTTCTTGATTCTAAATTGTAGAACTCGAGAATATATACAACTTTGGTAGTCATTGGAACTTCTGAAAACTTCATCTTGATTTCCAAAAATACACCACAAGATAAACTGTTTGAACTCGGACTTATTTGCACAGCACTGATTTCGAGGGACATAACTCTTAGCTCCATTATCCAAAAGAGTACTTCCATAGTTTCAAATCGAAGCTCTCGACGAGACCTACAACTTTGGTATGTCAAGATTTGCATTTGAGGCCGTTTCGAACTCCGAAACTTCAAAGGAAGATGAGGTTGTCTAGGACTCCGTGAAAATTTACAGATTTCGTGGATCCTTTGTTCGGCCATCTAGAAGACTTGACTAAGGATTTGGAATTGAGTAAGATTAAGCCCAAAGACACTTTAGGTAAATCTAGGGTTTATAAAAGAAACTTTTGTAGAGAAATTTGAATAGAGTTTGAATTTGAATTGAGCTTTGAGTGAATTTGAGAGAAACGAAAAATGAGATTAAACAAGAATAGGAGTAGATAACGAATTTGAATTTGGATTTGGGTTGAATTTGGGAAAGAGGAGAGATTTGCTTTATACAAGGATTTGGATAAGATTTGAATTGAATTAGAGAAGGATTAGGTATAATCAAGGATTGAATAGATGATGAATTCAAAGATTTTGAATTCCAACCATTAAGATCCTTAACTTATTCACTACTGAGTTTTGTAAAAATCTTTTCAATATTTTTTCACTCAAAACGCCAAAAAGAAAAAGAACTCTAATGCATTTACCTAGCTCCTATCAAAACTTAGCATGCAATGCACACAAAATAATATAACCTATACTTATTGATTGATTAAGAAAATAGGTTTTAAACCTATTCTACTGGTGAAGCTATTCAATAATCTTGAAATTTTTTAAAAGGTTGTAAATTCTGAAAATCAGGGTGTTACAACTAGGATGTGGTATCGTGACCGGATGGTCGGTTTGATCAAAGGTGATCGACTATTCCGACCTTGAGATACCGAGTGGGCCCAGTTAGGGCCAAGTTGACTTCTCGCTCGATCGCCTTGTACTGCCTTTTGGACTCGTACATGGTGGATCCTTCGAAGATGTGCGCCAAGCTGTGGTTAGCCTCATTGAACTGGACCTCGTTACCCTCGATGTTTGACTTAGCCTGCTTATTGCCACGCTCAGCGTTCGCCTTGATCTTTTCATCAAGCTTCTTCTTGAACACATAGCACTCATCGAAGTCGTGCTGGTTGCTCCGATGGATGGGACACCATTTTCCGCCACCTCAACTAAGGCCTTTGTTGTCCCCAATGTTACGCGATTTGCTCCTGTCGATCGCAGCTATAGTCATATCGGGACCCTTGCACTTGTCACTGGGTTTGGTCTTCTTTCCTCCGCTCTTCGAGGACTCGGTTTTGTCCTTGCCAGATTGAAGGTTTTTAGCGCGCACCTGTGCTTCCACTCGTTTTGCGCACTTGTTGGCCAACTCGAAAAGCTCTTTGACTGTACGGATCTTCCGAGTAGCCATCTTTCCACGTAAATCCTTGTCCTGAACATCTCGTTTGAAAGCGATAATTACCGACTCATCAGAGATGTCCGGGATTGTATTATGCTTGTCGTTGAACCGACGGATAAAATCTCGAAGAGATTCATTGTCGTCTTGGTGTAGTTGGTGGTGGTCATTCTCCATTCCTGGGCGCTCGAATGTGCCTTAGAAATTAGCTATGAACAGAGTCTTAAGTTCTGCCCACGAACTGATCGAGTTGGGCGGCACGTTTAGCAACCAGGACCTTACGGGTCCATCAAGGGTGGTTAACAGGTAATTGACCATTACTCGATTGTCACCACTGGCTGCTCGAATAACAGTGTTGTAGATCTGCAACCACTCATTGGGATTAATTTTTCCGTCACATTTCTGGGTCAGGCCCGCTTTGAACTTCTCGGGCCACCAAATTGATTGAAGTTCATGCACGAAAGCCTCGAAGCCCCCGTCGAACTCTTCAGGAGGAGGTGGGGGGGGGAGGGACTATCACGCCTAGCTCTTCGAACAGGGGAGTCATGGCGACCATCTCATCTTGTAGATCTACGGTCATAGTAGCGGCGATCATCTTGACGGCGTTCTTCATGATGGTTTTCGATCACCGTCCGTAGATCATGCCGATTGTGAGGAATACGATTCCTCAGATTTTCTTGATTTCTGCGCATATGGATAGGGAAGCTACAGTTTGGCCCACAGTGTCGTGTTTAGGCTCAACCACCTGAGCTTCCCATCTGAGATTCCTCTACTCAAGAGCGTTCCCGCTCGTGGCTACCGTACCGACTAAGGGGGGCTGAAATTGCTGGGATTGTTTGCTCGAGCAACTTGGATCTGGCTGCATTGAGTAGGATCTTGACTTGATTGACCATAGGAGTTAGTAGATTCACCGGATCCAACTCTGGAAGAGATCTGACAATCATGTGAGCTTCTGTACATTAGCGTCTGGAGTACTGAATATGTCGCTACTGAGGCTCGGTGGCAGTTGAGCTGATGAAGCTTCATGGTGACTGTTCAGAGGGAGCTTCTCCCTTGAGCCGTGGGTCGTCACGGGCAGAGGCGCACCCACCGGAAGTCGTCGGGAGAGGCCAGGAGGCATCTACCCTCCCATGGTTCGTCGGTGTAGGGTTGTGTCAAGTGCACGTAAAGCTCTAGCTGCGGATGTTTCTGGTAGTAACTTGGCACCGGTACCATTGGTAGCGATAGCTGTCGTCGGATCTTTGAGAATTTCCGCGTCGTTGTCAACTACGACCTTTGGATCTATCGCCATTAGGTCAGCTGATGGGAGGTCGTTGCTTCTAGCCATATACACGAATCGATCTATTCGGCTGTTCTGGCTACCATTTTAATCACCATCGCCACCCTCGTCGCTGTCGGTGTCCATGCAGTGGAGAACATTAGGCTCCATGGGATCCCACTCGAGATGTCCCACCTCGTGGTACGCATCCACTGGTCTGGATTCGAGGGTATTGGTGTGGATCAGTCCACCTTGACCATCCCAACGGAAAACCATAGTTTCGAAGATGATTTCTGAGTCGACGAGAGGAGACTCAAAGCTATCCGCCGTCGACTCGAAGTGGTCGTAAAAGCCGTTGTCGGAGAATCCAACGTAAACGTGAGCCTGAGACATGATTAATCCTGCAAAATAGAAGAAGGCTCCTACCTGACACGCCAATTGTAGAAGATTAGTTCCTGACAATATGTCCGTAAATTGATTGGGTACCTTCAAGTATAGGGATTAATCACGAGATGAGACAATCGATGTATACAGGTTCGAGCCTCCGATTGGAGTAATACCCTACATCCTGTGGGGGTGTTGCTGCCATATATTGATGATATCGAGTACAAACAATGTGGCTAAAACTATTACAAAGAGTAGATCGGATCTAATATAACCTAGGGCTAAAGTCGCCGAATATCTTCTCTACTAGGGTCTTGATGCTTGCCTCGAGTTCTCTCGCGTGTTTTGTGTTGTTGTCTTTCGTGTTGTCCCCTTTAGCCTTTCCGCCTTATATAGGGATGAGATATCGACTCCTATCCAGCCGTAGTCGATAGAGAGTTGTCTTCCTTGACGTTCAAGTAGATAAATCTATTTTGAATACTGATCGTATCGGGTTGGGTAACCAATCTAAATCTTCTTGATAAGTACTTCCTTGATTCCGGGTATATCAGGTGCCGTTGATTCGGTTCCGTGATATCTGATGCTCCCTAATATGTGTTGCACATACCCTGTTTGTGTGTGATATACTCCTTATACGTATATACTCCATAGTTAGATATTCGACAAGATACAGTTCGTTTGATTCAGCGTTAAGAAATCAAACTGACAATCTTAATCTTATTGCAGCGTTTCTCGAGCACAGTGGAGGAGAAGGCAAAATGGGTCTTCGAGAAGCTCAAAGGTACTACTGTTTTGTTCCATTCCATGGTTGGTTTTGTGGCTATGAAAATAATAGTGAATCTGAAGAGAAGTTACATGATAGGTTACAACATTCTGGGTGCATGTTATGTTGTTTTGGCAACATCATTAGTACAAGTGTCCATCGCTGGTAGTGGTACAATTACAAATGCTGCTTTCTTTGCCTCGTGCGTAAAACAAAAGCAATACAGAAAAGAGCTTTCTTTAATATGATTATATGTACTAGCTGCCTGAAAATGCAACTCCGCAATGTGTTACGCACGTACGGTCTATCTCGACCTTCCATCCCTCTCAAGTTGAGTGTGATCGGCTTTATCGTTGGGCAGACACATAGGTAATTTAGGTCGCTCATAAATTCTATAACGGAACCATGTTTTAACTTTTTCTTGATCCAGGAAATCATTTGAGTTGATCTTATTCACCCTCTCTGGCATATATTTTTGGTTAACATATTTTGGTAGAACACAGTTTAAACTGAGTACACTTTCTTTTTTTTTTATTTCTGCATCATTGCTTTGTTACTTCTCAAGACTGCAAAGTTCTGTGCCTTAGTATGATGGTACATTCTTCTCTGATGTCTAAATCTGGTTTGTGTAGATCAGATATTCTTTTTCTCGTTCATGTGCTCTTTATTTTTGCATAATGAAATTCTTGTGACCTTTGTGCTGAGGAAATTTATGTGTACAAGTGAAAGAACACTTGCAAAGATTATAACTTAATGTACAGATACAATTTCAGGTATAATTTGATGATTATCTCGTGAAGTCAGGTAGCTTAAGTTGTTACTCTTTACAAGATTGAGTAATATGCTTTTTCAAGGGTAAGAGATCTGGAAAAAGTATTTGAAAACAGTTGTCTATTGTCCACTGTGCTCAAGAAACGCTGCAATAAGATTAAGATTGTCAGTTTGATTTCTTAATGCTGAATCAATATAACTGCATCTTGTCGAATATCTAAATATAGGGTATATGCGTATAAGGAGTGTATCATATACAAACAGGGTATGTGCAACACATATTAGGGAGCTTCAGATATCACAGAACTGAATTAACGGCACCTGATATACCCGGAATTAAGGAAGTACATATCAAGAAGGTTTAGATTGGTTACCCAACCCAATACGATTAGTATTCAAAACAGATTTATCTACTTGGACGTCAAGGAAGACAACTCTCTATCGACTACGGCTAGATAGGAGTCGGTACCACACCCCTATATAAGGCGGAAAGGCTGAAGGGGACAACACGAAAGACAACAACACGAAACACGCGAGAGAACTCGAGTCAAGCATCAAGACCCTAGCAGAGAAGATATTCGGTGACTTTAGCCCTAGGTTATATTAGATCCTATCTACTCTTTGTAATAGTTTTAGCCACATTACTTGTACTCGAGATCATCAATATACGACCGCAACACCCCCACAGGACGTAGCGTATTACTCCAATTGGAGGCCCAAACTTGTATACATCGATTGTCTCATCTCGTGATTAATCCCTGCAGTTGAAGGTACCCAGTTAATTTACAGACATATTATCAGGAACTAATCTTCGACAGTTGGCGTGCCAGGTAGGGGCCTTCTTCTATTTTGCAGGATTAATCATGTCTCAGGCTCACGTTTACGTTGGATTCTCCGACAATGGCTTCTATGACCACTTCGAGTCAACAGCAGACAGCTTTAAGTCTCCTCTCGTTGACTCAGAAATCATCTTCGGAACTATAGTTTTCCGTTGGGATGGTCAAGGTGGACTGATCCACACCGATACCCTCGAATCCAGACCAGTGGATGCGTACCGCGAGGTGGGACATCTCAAGTGGGATCCTGTGGAGCCTAATGTTCTCCACTGCATGGACACCGACAATGAGGAGGGTGGCGACGGTGATTCTAACGCTAGCCAGAACAGCCGAACATATCGATTCGTGTATATGGCTAGAAGCAACAACCTCCCATTGGCTGACCTAATGGCGATAGATCTAAAGGTCGTGGTCGACAACGGCGTAGAAATTCCCAAAGATCCAGTGACAGCTATCGCTACTAACGATACCGGCGGCACCAAGTAACCACCAGAAACATCCGCAGCTGGAGCCTTACATGCACTCAACACGACCCTCCACTGGCGAACCACGAGAGGGCAGATGCCTCCTGGCCTCTCCCGACGACTTCCGGTGGGTGTGCCTCCACCCGTGACGACCCACGGCTCAACGGAGAAGCTCCCACTGAAGAATCACCGTAAAGCTTCATCGGCTCGACTGCCACTGAGCCTCGGTAGCAACGTATTCAGTACTCCGGACGCTAACATACAAGGAGCTCACCTGATTGTCAGATCTCTTCCAGAGTTGGATCTGGTGAATCCACTAACTCCTATAGTCAATCAAGTCAAGATCTTACTCGATGCAGCCCAGATCCAAGTTGCTCGAGCAAATAATCCCAGCAATTCTAGGCCCCCCCCAGTTGGTACGGTCTCGGCTTGAGGAGCCACAGGCAGGAACGCTCTCGAGTAGAGGAATCTCAGACAGGAAACTCATGTGGTCAAGCCCGAACACGACACTGTGGGCCAAATTGTAGCTACCCTATCCATAGGTGCAGAAATCAGGAAGATCCGAGGAATCGTATTCCTCACAATCGGCATGATCTACGGACGGTGATCGAAAACCATTATGAAGAACGCCGTCAAGATGATCGTCGCTACTATGACCATAGATCTATAGGATGAGATGGTCGACATGACTCCCCTGCTCGAAGAGCCAGGCGTGATAGTCCCCCACCACCTCCTCCTGAAGAGTTCGACGGGGGTTGCGAGGCTTTCGTGCATGAACTTCAATCAATTTGGTGGCCTGAGAAGTTCAAAGCGGGCCCGATCCAGAAATATGACGGGAAAATCCATCCCAATGAGTGGTTGCAGATCTACAACACTGTTATTCGAATAGTCAGTGGTGACAATCGAGTAATGGCCAATTACCTGTTAACCACCCTTGATGGACCCGGAAGGTCCTAATTGCTAAACGTGTCGCCCAACTCGATTAGTTCATGGGAAAAACTTAAGGCTCTGTTCATAGCCAATTTCCAAGGCACATTCGAGCGCCTAGGAACGGAAAACAACCTCCACCAACTACACCAAGGCGACAATGAATCTCTTTAAGATTTTATCCGCCAGTTCAGCGATAAGCGTAATACAATCCCGGACATCTCTGATGAGTCGGTAATTATCGCTTTCAAACAAGGTGTTCAGGACACGGATTTACGTGGAAAGATGGCTACTTGGAAGATCCGTACGGTCAAAGAGCTTTTTGAGTTGGCTAACAAGTGCGCAAAATGAGCGGAAGCGCAGGTGCGTGCTGAAAACCTTCAATCTGGTAAGGACAAAACTGAGTCCTCAAAGAGCGAAGGAAAGAAGGCCAAACCCAGTGACAAGCGTAAGGGTCCCGATATGACTATAGCTGCGGTCGTCAAGAGAAAATCGCACAACATTGGGGACAACAAAGGCCTTCATCGAGGTGGCGGAAAATGGTGTCCCATCCATCGAAGCAACCAGCACAACTTCGACGAGTGCTATATGTTCAAGAAGAAGCTTGATGAAAAGATCAAGGCGAACACTGAGCGTGGCAATAAGCAGGCTAAGTCAAACGTGGAGGGTAACGAGCCCTAGTTTCATGAGGTTGACCATAGCTTGGTGCACATCTTTGGAGGATCTGCCACGTATGAGTCTAAAAGACAGTACAAGGCAGTCGAGCGAGAAATCAACTTGGCCCTAACTAGACCCACTCGGTATCTCAAGTGGTCGGAACAGTCGATCACCTTTGATCAAACCGACCATCTAGTCGCAACATCACATCCTGGTCGATACCCGGTCGTGGTTCAGCCGACCTTACTCAACATCAAAGTCTCCCAAACTCTGGTCGATGGTGGTAGTTCACTCAACCTCATTTTCTCCAAAATCTTGGACAAGATGGGAATTCAAAGGTCAAAGCTTACGACCAAGCTTACAGCATAACACCCAACTCATCGACCACGCCTCTCGGCCAGATCGAGCTGCCGGTCACGTTTAGCACGCTCGACAACTTCCGCACAAAAAAGCTGACCTTTGGTGTCACGGACTTCGAGACAGTGTACAATGTGATCCTAGGTCGCCCAATGCTGGGCAAGTTCATGGCGGTGGTTCACTAAGATCCCGGGTCCTAAGGAGGCCATCGGCGCGCAACGGTCAAATGTGACAAGCAAAGCCTAGATATGGTCGAACACTTCAGTCGAGTGACCATCACTCCCAAGGACCCAAAATCTAAGCGTCAAAAGCACCAAGGTGTCGTCGAGGCCAAAGATTCCAGGCTCGTAAGTCTTGCTGGCACTTCTGAGTCTGACGACGCCAAAGACAAGAACAATGACAACATCAACAACAAGAAGACTGGTGGTTGCGTCAAGTCAGTACCCCTCAACCCATTTGAACCATCCAAGACGGTTACGATTGGGGCCAATCTTGACCCCAAATAGGAACTCGGGATCATAACCTTCCTCCATGCAAACCAAGACGAGTTTGCATAGCAACCGTCCGATATGCCTAGGGTCCCTAGAGTGGTGATCAAGCATCAACTAGCTGTTAAACCCGACGTTTACAGTTTAGGGTTTAGAGTTTTTAGGGTTTAGGGTTAGGGTTTTTAGGGTCCAAATATCAAACCTGAACGTATATCACTTAATAACTCTTCTAGTTTCATATGGAATGCACGTACTATTATATCAGCTCTATCATATGGTTGTTGCCCGGGTTCTAAACTTTTTAATATCTCAAGCCATTTGGGGTTACATGTGAAAGTTATAAAAAAAAATCTGATGGTCCATAGACACAACATATAGCTATACTGTCATGTTAATTTTGTATCATATATCATCTGCAGCCTATATGGCTTGATGGTAATATTACTCTTTTGCCTATGTCAGTACCATGTACGAAACCTTTTTTTACAGCATCAACTATACCTTGTAGATACTCAACTCTGAGTTTATCTTGATTGTTGCTTATGAATCACAGTCTGTCTTCGCCTATACAAGCACGCGTATCAACTATTATTTGCTTTGATAAGCGTCCGTAGCATAGATATGGATCGTGCTGATTGTTTTTATAGTGCATATGATATATATAATAATCTTGCATTGTTACCCTATTTTGTTTTTGTTTTTTTGTTTTCCCATTTTATCATTGTAGTAGTAAATACCAAGGTGGTAACTTAGTTCTCCGTATGGGAATAACAGAGGATATTGTAATGCCATTAATACAGGATGTAATATCGAAATATGTTTTAATCCACCATGATCTCTCTTTTATAATTTTTGTAGAAATGTCACCAATTATAAGTAACTCTAGCTCGTCGTTGTTAGATGTCTCATACTGTGTTGAACCATTTTTGTTAGATCTTATTATTCAAATGCTTACATCTATCCCGTTATGTTCTTCGAGTAAATCCCTTGCATGCTTAAACTGTTTTACTAATAGGTTGTATTCATCTAACATTTGTATAAGTCATTTTATAATATCACGGTCCAGATCTGTAGCTTTAGGATCTTCTTTTTGGATAGCTCGTATTCTATTATTTATCTCATTCTCAGTATCTTATATATAAAGTTGTGCAAACTGTGGTATCTTATCTTTATCTGGTAATAAGGAGCCAATACGATGGTGTATTTGCCCATTTATTCGAAAAACATAAGGTCCGTTCCCTTCATTTATTGTTTTGTCTATATTAACACCTATGGATGTAAAAGCAAATAAGCTATTGTATTGTCTAATTTTTTGTAAAAAATTCTTACAGCGGGTATTACCATTGTAATTAATTAAATCTGCAAGGAATATTGGTGGTTCTTTAAATGCTGAAACACGTACTTTTTCTCATTTGCAACACAGATTGTAAACGATGTTTGATCTTCTGAATTTAGACTCGTGTTTAACTCTTTCTTCATACTAGAATATAGCATCGCAGTATTGGCAACTGTATTTTGGAGGACTATAATATGATCAATTTTTAGAGCTGTTATTTAAATACTGGATATATTCATGAGAGATTCGACCATACTTTGATGTGTATTTAGATATTATATCCTTTTTCTGATATTTATAATTCGTCATTTGTTTCTATTTTCTCTGGTTACATTGTTTTCCGTAGATATATTACCAAATTCCAAAGTTTGATCTGCTTCTTTTAGTAGTTCTCATTTTTTTTCCAAATTAATTCTCTATAGAAAAACAGTACAATATTTAAGAAACACGAATGCATTATTAGTATGGAAAGTAAGGATGGAAAATAAATAGATATTACAATTATCTTCAGAAAATTTACCTGTCAAACAGAAATAAGGATGGAAAGTAAGGACAAAAATCAAGTTTATCTGTTGAATACTTCTTTTCAAGCTGTATCTGTCAAACAGAAAGATGTTATGTGTGTGTATATATATACATATATTTGAAAGGGGAAAAATATTAAATAATTGTTATTTTAACAATCGCTTTGATCATATATGTGCTACTTCCATCTATACATCACGTCCGTCATATCTTTGTTAATAAGAACCAGCGAACTAAATATTGGAGTTTAGTTAAGCAGTAGTACAATGTGTTACGATTTTGAAGTGAAAAATATTACATCTGTTTGCTAAACTCGCCTTGATGCAAAGGGCTTTATATCTGTTTGCTAAACTCGTCTTGATGCAAAGGGCTTTTCTGTTGGTGGTGGAGCCTATGATAACTTGGCGAGCTTCTAAGTTGCACAAAAGCTTCTAAGCAGCTGAGACAGCTCTAGGAAGTAAAGCATCGTCAGCTAGTCATCGAACCTGCCAGTTACTGAATGTTGTATTGCAAGTTTAAGACATTATACGCTGAATCAATGCAATTTGATCAAGTGGTACATACATGCACAAATCTATTATGTATAATAAGCAATTCCAACTTCAACTATAACAGCATAATGTATTTAACATCGTGTTGCACCTTTCATGTAAAAAAGATTGTACATAGTTGATTTAAATTAACAATTTCATACTGACCACACTAAAATGATTGGTCGAATGTACAAAACTATAAACTAAATCTATTATAGAGCCATTAATTATTATTAATATAATTGATTAACCAGTATTAGTATATACTATTAGTTTATGATTTCCTCTTATATCTTGAAAGATTGTGATGAATATTATAGAAAATTCAGAGGAGAAAATAAAACAACACATGTATAGAACACGAACTAATCCAAAATAGTATAGTGTCAGACTAAATTATACTATTCTAAAATTAGTGCTCGCCAAAATCGAAGCCATAATTACCTTGTACTAACATTTGCATCAGTTTAGTACATTTGCATCAGTTCTAGAGTTATATCTCTACTACCTAATTCGCGTAAGATTACTCAGCCGACATTGAGCCACGTCACCAGCAATTCCGCCAGCCATCGGATCTGTGCTCAAGCAAATATGTGCCGTCCGAGCATCGTGAGCCATAGCACCACCTATGGTGTCGAGCGTTCTCTGGACTCTTCTCCCGTTCCTCGCGGTCCGGTGCCCCGCTTCGATCCTCTTTTCCCGCGGCCACCACCTCCTCCCTCCCACCGCCACCGCCGCCTCACCACCGGTGGCCTTGCATCGCCACCATCTCCTCCCCGTCCCGCCACCTCATTGTCCCTTGCTACACCCCGCGCTCCCTGTGCCGATGATGCGCAACCTCGTACGAGCCTCGATTCAATGGAGCATGGAGTCGAAGAAAGCGGGCGTGAATAGCGGAGGCGGCACTGTGCTCCAATCGTCTTCCGCGCCGCGCACCTCTTCTGGGCTCCCCTGCGCTGGCGGTATCCGCGTCAGTTCGCACGATGGCCGCTATCCACCTGTATTGTGTTCTCCTTGAAGGGCGATGGCCGTCTCCGTCGCTGCCAGCCTCTCCCGCCCCGCTACTTCTCCCTCGTGCGCATATGCT
Source organism: Phragmites australis (assembly GCF_958298935.1). Lineage (NCBI taxonomy): Eukaryota > Viridiplantae > Streptophyta > Magnoliopsida > Poales > Poaceae > Phragmites > Phragmites australis. Next base: position 18,403,451 of record NC_084942.1, on the reverse strand, counting down.
GCCTTGACCTCCTCTGGTCTGCTTCTTCTGACGCTCCCTTCTCGCGAGCTTCCAGCAACTGCCACGCGCCGCCACCTGCCCACGCATCTCCACACCCCTCCGCCGCCTCCATCGATCCAAACCATGCCGCTTGCATCAGCTGCCTGTTGCAAGTCGCCTCCGCTTCCCCTGCCGCCATCGCTGGAGAGGGCGCACAACGCATGGCGAATCCAAGCAGAACCCACAGCAGCGGCGGATGACGGAAGCCAGGGTCCTGATCATGGCTTCCCCACGCAAGGCAGCAGCCGGAGGACATGGAGGCACAGCAGCCATGTCTAGAGCGAGCAGATGGCCTGTGGCAACACAGGCAGATGAGGAAGAGACAACGGCAAGCGGCCGGAGGACATGGAGGCGCTTAGGGGTGGAGCGCTGAACGAGGTGTGCCTTTTTCTCCGCAGCTGCACTCTCTAACTGTGCCGTGGTGCACCACCTCACTCCACCTCCACCTCCCTCTAGCCGCTCAGTCGCCATTAATGCGAATTGGAAAAGGACGACATGACTCTTGGTACCAATCTAGGTGAGCCAACTGTCCATCTTTTCTTTATCTCCGTGAATGTTCTAGCCTTCATTCGCAACAACAAAAGAAGAATGATAAGATGTGTTAGATGATTTTGTCTATGTAGTCATCGATTTCTTCTTCTGTTGTGACTATTAGCTGCACACAAATAACTCATATCTGTCTTGCCCCTAAGGTGTTTGAGACAATGCCAGCTATGAGAGGAAATGCCTAGGCTACTTATCCCAGAACAAAAGGATCTGATCAAACAACTTACTAAAATGCTTTCCCCTTGTCAAAGATTATTTTCAAGGGGATCTACAGGATGAGTCCTCTTGGTAGCAATTGTGTGCCCACAAAAGATCCTGGAATAAATCAATATGAAAGTTCCATATTTGATAAGCCTTGCCAATAATATAATATACATGTTACCAGAGACCATAGGTCTTATTTTTCCTGCTTTCTGACCTTTTAGATAGTGTATAAATTACCATAGAGCCAATTATACTTTGGTTATGTTGCTTTCTGATTATAATTGTGGAAAATGTTGTCATTCTTTAATACAGGCTGAAATGCTTTAATCCTATAAAATTGAACAAAGTATACTTCAACTTTGTTCATATTTCTATTTGCAAGCTGATATTATTTTCATTCTGCAGGTGCCACTAAGAACAGTGTTGACCATGATTGGTAAGCTATACCAAGAAAACAAGAACAACATGAAAATTCCATTTTAATTAGCTGTGCCAATAGCATATAACTGTTACAACATGTCTAATTTTTCCTACCTAACATGTGCGCACAGTAGACGGAGCAATGTTTTTCTAATAACATTAGCTGATGATGGACATTCCTACTTGCTACAAGCAAATACTGTAGGCCCAATGCTCTGAATACTTAATTTCATTTGATGTGAGTGATACATCAAGGGGGAATGGTACCTATATCGACAAGCTAAGGTGAGCATCCAAGAATCAAAGATTGGTGTCTGAAAACTATGACTTGCTCTATTTTTTATGCAACAAAAAAAAGATTTACCTTATGGTGATTTTTATGCAGGTAGTGAGTTTTGAAGCACAACTCATCCTTAATATGGTACTGATGTAGGAGCTGATCTGACGATATCATCTGCAATGTTCACGGTGTATCTCTGACATTGTCCAAGTCTTATAACAGTAATGAGCGATGGTTGATGACCAGGGATGAACTGAAAATCATGCGACTTTTATCCCTTCAGTTTTACCATTATTGGAAGAAGACCAAAGAGCATCTTGCCACGAAGAGATTTCGCTGCTACGATAACCGTACTTCCCTTTGCAAGGATTATCATGGTGCGAACTATGGTTACCATGTACTTCAGCTGATCTAGAGGTATTACCTACCAGTAGTGCATAAGTCATAGTAGTTTCTGATGTTTAGTTACGGCTGCTCAATACTGACTATAGTTAATGTACTACTTACAAAATAAAACGAAATCACATTTAATACTATTTCCTTTTGAGTGCCAGTATTGTTTGTAGTGAAATATGACAGTTTGAGTTGATTAGAGGACACTCGAATAATGACTAAGAAAATAAAATGCATTCATGGACCATGGTCTATACATGAGGCCACAGTAAAGATAAAGTTTAGCATGCAACTGATGGTCTGGGGGTGAACAATGCTTCCTTGCGGTTCTTCACGACGATTATTTTTGAGTGACTTAGTGGGAACTTTGTGACATTGTTATCCTTCTTGGCATGCCTCTCATTGTTCTCCTTAACTAAGTCACTAACCAATCTGTCAGAAACCAAAACCTAGGTCCAATAAATCATTGACTTTTCATGGACAAGTGTGTTCATACAACAGCGTAATCAGTACTCCTTCAACGTAATATTAAATTTGTATGGTATCGAAATAAGAGGCTATGAGAGAGAAGCGCGCTGCGTGTGCGGTAGTCACTTGGCAAATGCATATTGAACCTACCACTACAATTAGATTTCACTACTCTATTTTTATGGGTGTGGAGAGGACTGAATTTGTTCTTGCAAAGGAAGCTATGTCGCTCTCAGTCTATGCCCTTTGAAAGTGTTGTAGGTTTTAGCTCTTGGATTATATGTAATACGTTATGAAGCACCAGACCACAAAAATTAAACAAGGTTGCCTTTTATAGTCACGTTTAGTGATCTCAGTCTATGCCCTTTGAAAGTGTTACAGGTTTTAGCTCTTAGATTATATGTAAAATTTTATGAAGCACCAGACCACAACAATTATTTCACTACCTATATTACAGTTTTCTACTATATATGGTGCTGTTTCTTATAGCTGTAGCAACTTCAACAGTAATTCAAGCAGTTTGGAGGACATCTAATTTACTGGTGAACTAGCCTTTATTATGGTAACTAACAATGCTATTCGTAAACACTTAGTCCATCTCCAGCAGCTACCTCAAATTTTCATCCTAAAAAATGCTATTACAACATCCCTTATTTTTTCATCTCCAGCAGGTACTATATTTCCTACCTTCTACTACTCCTTTTCTCTCTCCGGTCCCGCTGTCAGCCTATATGAACAGTACTGCTACAGTGTTACTCCCCTCTGGAACCACTGTCCGCCACTATGAACAGTACTGCTACACAGACCCGTACTCTCTCTCCGCAACCTGTAAACAGTACTGTGCGGCACTGTAGCGCCGGATGGGTATCTGCTGGAGATCGATTTCCAATGCTACAGTACTTTACGGGGTACTGTAGCACTGGATAACTTCCGCTGGAGTTGGCCTTATGGTCTAACTCACGTACTTGAACAAATGATTTACTGCATTCATAGCATCATATTTTGCATTAATTTCTTACAAACTTCATTACATTGCTGAGCATTAAACACTTGTGGGATGTTGGTGACAAGCAATCCTCTATTTTAAGCTTTCAGGTTGTTGATCCCAGTGCTAAATATCAACAATTGCTTTAACCTCCTGTTCATTGGTGAAAGTACAAAATTGAGATCCCTGAAATTCTCAGTGCTTTTGAACTTGGAAATAATGCTAAATCCTTGAAGTAGTTTCTTTCTTTCCACCATTTCAGAATGGAGAAGTGGTCCTTGATCACTACTATCTCATCATTTTAAACAACGTTCTATATAGTTTCATCTATGTATTATTACCTATGTGAACAATATGCTTATCTACTCTAATATCTTTTTGGCCTCTAATTAATTTATCCATCAGTACTGGGAACCTTACTGTTCCTTGATGCCCCCTTCTCTTTGAGCTTCATAACTGTGTCTGATGATCTGGTATCCACCTGCTTAGCGACACCACTTTAATATATGCATGTGTTGATCAGCTTATTACTCAAAGACTGAGAGCACACACACACAGGAACTTAGATCGTTCCATGACTCTGTTCAAATATTGTTTTGTTCATGGTATTATGGTCAGCAGAGGGATCTCCTGCTTACAGTATTTTGGTTATATTCAATCGAACTTCTCTTCTCACATATACATACAAGAAGTTATTACTAAATCTGGCAATAGCATGTAAAAGAAAAGAGAACCTGAAAACTCGAGTGACGCTAGCAATGTATTCTGATATGAGTAAATAGTGAACAATTGTTAACTACTTTCCCATTTCTATTGGATCAACATACCTGAGTTCCATGTTGACAGACATAATGCGGGTTATCAGGCGAGGGAACGCCGAGCCATATTTTCTAGTTAAGTACCAAATTGTAACATCTGGCAATGACAATAGCAGGGAGGAAACACAACTCTATCTTATGTGAACGAATAGTAAATCAAGGAGGTGTGTGCGACATGCAAGCATGTGGAGTTATTGTTGGTCATATATGCATAAGAAAGAATTCAGGTGGCAGTTATTGTTGGTAGACAATTATTCAAACATCTATCCTTGATTTCTCGAGCTGTATTCTTGCCCAGATCACACTTTCTGCTGCGGTCATCTCCACACTCTGTATGTTCCCCATATAGGATTTGAATTTGTGCAAGCTTTAAGATAGACGGATTCATTAGTTTCACATTTTATGTAATTAATCCATTTGTAAAGATACACATCACACTAAACCTGGAAAAGTTTCCATTTGAAACCTCCAATTAATCCAGAGTAGATGGTCATATTCCAAATAGCTTCTCTGCAGGAGTTGCCAAGCTGATGAGAGCTTCTAAGCACATATTAGTAAGAAAGAATTTTCTCTTATGCACTTTTCAGTTTTCAAAGGTTTAGGATGATCACTATATTTTAACTGTATAAATTAGTATTGTTATTGGTCATCAACTGGATCTTCCACTGGTTATAATAATCACTACCTATAGGAAGAAGAACACACTAATTCAACTGGACATTATGCTGCACTCAATTGATAAATAGCGTTTGCTTCACATGGATCTATAGGCAGGAGAATACAATTAAATTCGTAAAAAAAAAAACTAAAGAAAACAAAGTGACTCTTACAACAATCATTTGTTCCTACCTGAGATGAAAACCAGCAGAATGCCGAGGCATATATATGAGCTTGATTCCATCATTTTTACTATTAACGTATTGGATGTGATAATAACACTTTAAGCTTCTTACAGTGATTAATATATATGTAGATACTAGTTTCATTCTCTATACCTTTTGATGTACTACATAGCAAAGAAACATTGCATTTTTATGCTAGACTACTGCAGTTTCAGAGTATTGCTGAGAAGCTTTTAGGAAAGATCAGTGTAACAAGACCCAGCTCTTTCATTAGTGCCTACAACCGTCAATGGTGGCATCAAAGTCATACTAGTGCAAAAACACCAGATCATCTCACGTATTGATTACAAAAGTTTCTGGTTTTGTTTGTTCTGTGAGATATGCATATTACCCATACCTTCTAAACCTATATGCAGGTTCCAGGGCACTAACCACACTGCTCTTTACAAAAACATTTCACCAAAATGACTAAAAATCCATGGAGATAGAGGCTTTTCTCTACTGTGTACCAGTACTATAATAGTATTGTAGAGTCTACAACATTGAGCACTTATGGCAATGTAAATATAGGATTATGAGCAACTAACAACTTAGTTAAGATACTAAACAAAGCACCTTAAGGATCTTGGAGGTCCGCATCCTTTTGGCGCTGCGCTTGCAGGTCCTCGTCGCTGTCGAGGCTGGCCCTGGTGGGCTCATGCTTCTTCTGCTTGTGCATCTCCCGGGCGGCGCAAGAAATCCCCAGGCAGCACGGAGCCACCGAGCGAGCGACTCACTGGGCGGGGAAGCGGCCAAGCACCTCGCTGTACACCTCGAGCGCCCAAGGTCGGTGGAGGCCTGCAGGGCCCGAGCGCGTCACGTCCAGTCCTCAATGGCGAGGTACACCACGACCGTTAAGGCTGGTGTTGTCGCGCACCCGGGCTTTGCGACAAGGCTCCTCATGGACGGCACCATGCCGGACATGTGTTCGACAAGCTGACAGTTTCCATCCGCATGAACACGGTCAATGACCGCCATCTGCACTGAACACGTCCAGCTCCTCCTACAACTTCCCACCTTAACTCAATTAGGATGATCACTATATTTTAACTGTATAAATTAGTATTGTTATTGGTCATCAACTGGATCTTCCACTGGTTACAATAATCACTACCTATAGGAAGAAGAACACACTAATTCAACTGGACATTATGCTGCACTCAATTGATAAATAGCTTTTGCTTCACATGGGTCTATAGGCAGGAGAACACAATTAAATTCACAACAAAAAAAAACTGAAGGAAACAAAGTGACTCTTACAACAATCATTTGTTCCTAATTGAGATGAAAACCAGCAGATTACCGAGGCATATATATGAGCTTGATTCCATCATTTTTACTATTAACGTATTGGATGTGATAATAACACTTTAAGCTGCTTACAGTGATTAATATATATGTAGATACTAGTTTCATTCTCTATGCCTTTTGATGTACTACATAGCAAAGAAACATTGCATTTTCATGCTAGACTACTGCAGTTTCAGGGTATTGCTGAGAAGCTTCTAGGAAAGATCAGTGTAACAAGACCCAACTCTTTCATTAGTGCCATGGTGTCAGTGAACGATAAGAAGGGCAACAACTCCTATATCACCGACATCGCCATGCACCTCGGCGGCGACCCTGCCGCCTGGAACATCACCTTCGTTCCCCTTCGTGCCGGGGACTTCGTGGCGCTCGTCGCGGAGGAGCGGTTCGGCGTCGGCCACTCGTCGCTCACGTTCACGGTCACCGAGGCCGGCGTGCACCCGTCCGTGTCCCGGGTGTCCTCAATGTTCTGCAGCGGGCACGTCACGGGGTCGAAGGCGTTCGTGTCGGTCTCCCTAAGGGACGCCTTCAGCAACGACATCGCGCGTAGTGACGAGACTGGCTACTTCAGGGTGTCAGGCTCTTATGTAAACGGGTCGGCCGTGAAGTTCTTGCATTTCCAGTACAATGGATGGACAGAAGATGGACGCCTTAGTCTTGAGTTCGAGCCAACTGTTGCATGGGACTTCTTGGTGCATGTTTATGGGGATAACATGGAGCTTCGTGATTCGCCGCTGCTGCTGACAGTGAATCCATGTTAGAGAATACTTGAATACTCAAAATAGCTTTTGAAATATTTCATATCATTTGAGCCATGTATGTTGAACATCGGGTATCTGTTATATCAGGTAATTTGTTCTGTTCCCACATTAGATTTGCCAAATGTATTTAGTTTCAAAAGCTATTTTGAGTATTCAAGTATTCTCTAACCTGGATTCACTGTCAGCAGCAGCGGCGAATCATGAAGCTCCATGTTATCCCCATAAACATGCACCAAGAAGTCCCATGCAACAGTTGGCTCGAACTCAAGACTGAGGCATCCATCTTCTGTCCATCCATTGTACTAGAAATCCAAGAACTCCACGGCCAACCCGTTTACATAAGAGCCTGACACCATGAAGTAGCCAGTCTCATCGCTGCGCGCGATGCCGTTGCCGAAGGCGTCCCTGGGGGAGGCCGACACGAACGCCTTCGACCTCGCGACGTACCTGCTGTAGAACATCCAAGACACCCGGGACGCAGATGGGTGCACGCCGGCCTCGGTGACCGTGAACGTGAGCGACGAGTGGCCGACGCCGAACCGCTCCTCCACGACGAGCGCCACGAAGTCCCTGGTACGAAGGGGAACGAAGGTGATGTTCCAGGCAGCAGGGTCGCCACCGAGGTGCGTGGCAACGTCAGTGATACAGGAGTTGTTGCATTTCTTACCGTTCACTGACACCGAGAAGGACAACGATGAGAAAATGCTGGTGCATGTCGCCGACCCGAAATGCCGACTTGTGGCCGAGCCAGCCGAAGATGAAGGACGGCACGGGGCCTTGCTGGGAGGAAGGTTGCTGCGACAGAGAGGGGCACACCGGTGACATGCAGAGAAGGAGAAGAGGGAGATGCCGCAGCACTGAGCGCAGCGCGATCGTGGCTGCAGAGTTCGCCATACCTTCTATCCCCGCGACCGAGGAGGTCTGCGCCTCCCGGACCCTGGAGGGGGATGCGGTCGGGCCGAGGTTCAAGGGAGGAGGTGCAACGCCGAGGAGGGCGGCGTCGGCGCGCCGCCTCGATATCGCCTCCGCGTGGGGGTGGTGGGAGGCGTATGAGGATGAGAGAGGTTAATAGCAGCAAATGAAAGGAAAAGGCAGAACCTTTTTGTAGTGTTAAGGGGATAACCTCTTTCGGCGGTTGCCATGGAAACGTGGAGTTAAGGTGGGAAGTTGTAGGAGGAGCTGGACGTGTTCAGTGCGGATGGCGGTCATTGACCGTGTTCATGCGGATGGAAACTGTCAGCTTGTCGAACACATGTCCGGCATGGTGCCGTCCATGAGGAGCCTTGTCGCAAAGCCCGGGTGCGCGACAACACCAGCCTTAACGGTCGTGGTGTACCTCGCCATTGAGGACTGGACGTGACGCGCTCGGGCCCTGCAGGCCTCCACCGACCTTGGGCGCTCGAGGTGTACAGCGAGGTGCTTGGCCGCTTCCCCGCCCAGTGAGTCGCTCGCTCGGTGGCTCCGTGCTGCCTGGGGATTTCTTGCGCCGCCCGGGAGATGCACAAGCAGAAGAAGCATGAGCCCACCAGGGCCAGCCTCGACAGCGATGAGGACCTGCAAGCGCAGCGCCAAAAGGACGCGGACCTCCAAGATCCTTAAGGTGCTTTGTTTAGTATCTTAACTAAGTTGTTAGTTGCTCATAATCCTATATTTACATTGCCATAAGTGCTCAATGTTGTAGACTCTGCAATACTATTATAGTACTGGTACACAGTAGAGAAAAGCCTCTATCTCCATGGATTTTTAGTCATTTTGGTGAAATGTTTTTGTAAAGAGCAGTGTGGTTAGTGCCCTGGAACCTGCATATAGGTTTAGAAGGTATGGGTAATATGCATATCTCACAGAACAAACAAAACCAGAAACTTTTGTAATCAATACGTGAGATGATCTGGTGTTTTTGCACTAGTATGACTTTGATGCCACCATTGACGGTTGTAGGCACTAATGAAAGAGCTGGGTCTTGTTACACTGATCTTTCCTAAAAGCTTCTCAGCAATACTCTGAAACTGCAGTAGTCTAGCATAAAAATGCAATGTTTCTTTGCTATGTAGTACATCAAAAGGTATAGAGAATAAAACTAGTATCTACATATATATTAATCACTGTAAGAAGCTTAAAGTGTTATTATCACATCCAATACGTTAATAGTAAAAATGATGGAATCAAGCTCATATATATGCCTCGGCATTCTGCTGGTTTTCATCTCAGGTAGGAACAAATGATTGTTGTAAGAGTCACTTTGTTTCCTTTAGTTTTTTTTTTTACGAATTTAATTGTATTCTCCTGCCTATAGACCCATGTGAAGCAAACGCTATTTATCAATTGAGTGCAGCATAATGTCCAGTTGAATTAGTGTGTTCTTCTTCCTATAGGTAGTGATTATTGTAACCAGTGAAAGATCCAGTTCATAACCAATAACAATACTAATTTATACAGTTAAAATATAGTGATCATCCTAAACCTTTGCAACTGAAAAGTGCATAAGAGAAAATTCTTTCTTACTAATATGTGCTTAAAAGCTCTCATCAGCTTGGCAACTCCTGTAGAGGAGCTATTTGGAATCTGACCATCTACTCTAGATTAATTGGAGGTTTCAAATGGAAACTTTTCCAAGTTTAGTGTGATGTGTATCTTTACAAATGGATTAATTACATAAAATGTGAAACTAATGAATCCATCTATATTAAAGCTTGCACAAATTCAAATCCTGTATGGGGAACATATAGAGTGTGGAGATGACCGCAACAGAAAGTGTGATCTGGGCAAGAATACAGCTCGAGAAATCAAGGACATATTTTGAATAATTGTCTACCAACAATAACTCCACATGCTTGCATGTCGCACACGCCTCCTTGATTTACTATTCGTTCACATAAGATAGAGTTGTGTTTCCTCCCTATTATTGTCATTGCCAGATGTTACAATTTGGTACTTAATATAACTCTAGAACTGATGCAAATGTTAGTACAAGACAATTATGGCTTCGATTTTGGCAAGCACTAATTTTAGAATAGTGTGATTTAGTCTGACACTATACTATTTTGGATTAGTTCGTGTTCCATACATATGTTTGTTCTATTTTCTCCTCTGAATTTTCTACAATATTCATCACAATCCTTCAAGATATAAGAGGAAATCAGAAACTAATAATACATACTAATACTGGTTAATCAGTTATATTAATAATAATTAATGGCCCTATAATAGATTCAGTTTATAGCTTTGTACATTCGACCAATCATTTTAGTGTGATTAGTATGAAATTGTTAATTTAAATCAATATCTTTATATTTAGGTGCATCCTCCACCAACTTTGAATAGTCATCTCCAAACAACTGAAAGAAACACACTTTGGCCCATTATTACTTGAATGACAAGTTTCCGTCAAATACACAACAAGAAGCTGAGAACACATTTGCAAAATATTATGATTTACCTTTTGAGGATTGCCAGCTACAATTACTTCACCATGTGGGTAACATACCATCATGAGAGCGGTTGCAAGTTTCAGTAAATCCCAATCCTCAAATTTAATGTCGGATATCTTCTTAAGGTGTTCACCAGAACCGTGCAACGATTCGGAATGTTTGACCACACAAAAATCACACTCGTACACCATGCCTGTCGCCTCAACAATACATTTATTAACCTGGATACAAGGAGCATTGCTACATCACTAATAGAAAAAACATGCAAAAGGCAAAAACTTCTGTCAAAATATTGCATCCAAATAAGACAGTACTGCCTCCGTTCGTAAATGTATGACATTTTGGACATCGACAGATCTCCAATATGCAACTTTGACCGCTACTTTTTATATGAAAAAAGTAATAAAAAATTTATGAAAATATTGATTATGAAAATACTTTCCATGACAAATCGAATGATACTACATGCATATGACCAACCAAAATTGTTTTACTTAAATCAATGGTCAAAGTTAGAAAACTTAGACTGCACGTATTCTAGGACGTCATACATTTACACACGGAGGGGGTAAAAATTAAGGGCTCCTAAGTGCATAGGGTGCAATAAAGCACAAAGCATTTCATGTCGGGAAAGGAGGCGATGAGCTCACCATGTCTGGTTTGACATCAAAGCCATGGCGATTCAGGACAATTTTCATTCCTTCACTCATCGGGAGGCAATCCTCCTTAGTCAGCTCTGATTTTTCATCAGGCACTAAATACCACATAAGATTCTTCAGGCCCCACATCACCTCCATCACAGCTTCATTACACAGGCAGGATATTCCCTGAAATAATCTGCAGAAAAATTGGTGCTCAAAATTGTTCACATACGTAAGCAAACAAGGGAGCGTAACACTTACCAAGTTCTTTTCAATGATATCTTGGTATTCACGTTTTCCAACAGCTAGTTTCTGTCCAGGTTTTATGCACTTTTCGATCATCGAAGCAAGCTTTTTGTCAACACCAGTATCAAGCTTAATGGCGCTGGCCTTGTCAAGTTTGAAAATCTTTAAGCCAAATAGCCTATTAAAGAAATGAACAATGACAAGCATGTTAAGGGGAAAAGAAACAATTAGTCAAATATCATGCCACTTATCAGAATCATGACTGCATGGGGCTAGTTCAGTTATATATGCCTTAATTGTAAAGATATAGCCTGTTCAAGTCCTCGCTTATTGCAGTGTAACTCAGAATAAGTTGATGAGCTAAGCTAATGCAATGTGTGTTGAAAACAGACCATAGTGGCATTCTTTGGTAGTAGTACCATTACCATGTCAGGCCTCAATCATCCCTAGCTAGGAGTTACTAGTCAAAAGTTTGGTGCATGCCAATACCCCGTAGGTATCAACCTGTGCCAATCGATTCTTTAGATCTCTTTGCATCCATGGTGACATTTTACGAAAATAGTTTATGGGCATGCATATGGATACGCGTAACAGGATCATGCTACATGCTTTCCTAACAACTTTATGGAGAAAAAATTAGGTTTGGAATTAGTAAACAGCTAATGACCAAATGAGCTTGTGTTCATATTTCTTCATTCAATGCAAAGAACAAATAAAAGTGGCAAACATGAATGATGCAAGATCGCTGCTCAGTTTAAATTGGCAACAAGCAACATAAAGAAATAACAATCATCAGAATGAAAGAGAGGAGTGCTAACTTGTTTTGTCATATAATCCTTGATGAAGTCTGCCCAGATATCCTGCACGGCATAGAGAATATAGAAAAATTAGGTCGATGACAAAGACTAGAAGAGCAAACAAGCACATGAGTAAAGCAAAGGAAGTGGAATAATCAAACAAGTACCTGGATGGCACCTGGTAGAAAGAGCTTGACTCCATCATAAACCAAAATTGCAAAGCCAGAGGGCGTCTCAAACAGCACCAAGATGAAGATCTCTCCACCATGCCCCAACTTGGCACCTGGCAAACAGCATTCAAGCAAGCAGAATTACCAAGTTAAAACGCATACAGTTGGTGGATCAGAGGCTAAAGGTCCTCGCCCCCACCAGATCCGCCAAGGCAGCCTAACTACAAATCTCCTTCGCCTTGTGCCGACCCGCGGCTCCGGAGAAGACAACGGCCCTCCCATAATCCAGGGCTCCACCAATCCCCGAACCCTAACACGCCGATAGAGGTTGGATTTGGGGGGCGGGAGCTCACCTAGACCGACGTTCCAACTCCCCGCATCCGATTCCGAGGCCGTCTCCTCCTCCAGCAGCGACGCCATCGAGTACAAAGGTCACCTTCTCCTCCTCCTTCACCTCCTATCGAGGGCAAAGGTCCAGATCCCGAATTCGATTTGCTGTATAGAGGACGATAAAAAAGATTTAAAAAATTAGGTTCATAAATTTTATATATTTTAATATTTATTTATGAAATCATTAATGTTAAACACATTCAATTAATTATAGAGAAAACAATAGTACTTTTATGCATATACATAATTTTAACATGTAGGTAAAAGTAATACTAACTAAAAAGTTTGTTTCATATTTTTTGAGTTTTAGATATTTTTCTTTGCATTTTAGATTTTTTCAGTCAATTTATTAATATAACTAATATTCATTTGTATATTTTTATAGAATTCCAAAAAAAAATGTAGTATATATATACATGTATACATACCTATATGTATATAGGTACATATACATTCCTAGGGCCACTAATAGAGTAGCTGCAGTAGCAGGGGCTCTAAGAGCTCGCGGATCCCACCACCATTAGTAGATAGTATTGATACGGAGCATCAGTAGTTATCCAACCTACTACGAGTCCAGACAGGGATGTCACGACCTATTGTGGGAGATTGGAAGGAAAGTTTCGCACCTGTATCTAGGCAACCCAGCCCATTAGGCTCAAGCTTGAGTATAGTTTGCAGGAATTCCAATTTCGGAATTTATTCTTCTTCTATACTATAAAGCACGAGTTTTTTCAAAAATATTTCTCACCCATCAATTATATATCCAAATCAATTTTGCGGCATTGGATCCGTTGCACAATTTCCATCCAGCAGCATGCATGGGCGGTGGCTCCACCCATCGACGCACGTCCACACGCGGAGGCAGCATGCTTTTCTATACTATAAAGCACAAGTTTTTCCAAAAATATTTCTCACCCATTGATTATCTACCCAAATCAATTTTACGACATTGGATCTGTTGCACAATTTCCATCCAACAGCATGCATGGGCGGCAGCCCCACCTGTCCACACACATCCACGTCCATCCACACGCGGAGACGGTGTGCTTTCATCTATACTATAAAGCACGAGTTTTTCCAAAAAAAATTCTCACCTATCAATTATCTACCCAAATCAATTTTGTGGCATTTGATCTGTTGCATAATTTTCATCTAACAGCATGTATGGGCGGCGGCCCCACCTGTCCACGCTTGTCCACACGCAGAGCTGGCGTGCTTTCATGCGAAAAGCCTGCATTTGACCCTCCTTCACGCCACTAATCGCACCGGCCCCGTTTCTACCCACCCACCTAATCGCGATTGTCTCTGCTCCACGACACCGCCATGGCTGAGGAGACCGAGACGAGGCCTGCATCCGCGGGTTCCTGGGGCCACAAGCTGGAGGAGGACGACATGGAGGAGGGCGAGATCACCGACGATGCCTCCGCGCCCGCCCCGCAGGCACCCAATGTAACACCCCGGGGACCAAAACAAGTCCGGAGGGTCACTTAGGCCAACCTACAAAATCTGCCGAAAGCTAAAGGAAAAATTTTAGCAGCACCTCCCCTAAAAGTGGAGGTATAACAGGCAACAACACCAGACAAAACAGATATAGAATATCACACTAGCAAAATAAAGATCCTGGCAACGAGGTACAAGCCTCGACCAAACAACTGAACCACCATCAAACTCATTATATACATTACAGAGCAAAAGACAATATCTAACAGGGCATCAAGAGAGAAGGTAAACGTGCAGGCGACGTGTAGCTACCCACCCCGCAAGCGATTGACACCTCAAAAGGGACCTGGAAAGAAAGCACGGGTGACATTCGAAAATCTCAGCAAGTGAAAGGTACTTTGCAAAAGCTATTAGCCACAGATGAATGTGCTAACAATTCTAAATAGAAACTAGTAATGAAACAGACCGCCAACACTAGGAGAAACAATTATGACTAAGCAAGTCCAACGATAACATTAATCATTTAACATTCGGTTGGTATAAGCCTTCAGAGCTGCATATATATCTATATACAAGCTAATTAAAGGAAATAAGATTTGATGCAAATAACCCATTGAATTTCATAAGAAGACATAACCATGCACATGACATGCTCTCCTCACCCTTACCCCTCCTCGGGCAACGTAAGGGTGTGCACCGTACCCCTTCTCGGGTAACATACGGTACTGTACCGGTACAGTCGCGGCCAGAAGACGGCGACAAACTTCCAATGCATGAGATGAATATGTATGACGTGCTTCAAGCATACTATCATAACTCCCGGAATATGCTTGAGACTTCGAAATAAAACATTGCATTAAACAATAATGAACAACTGCATAATGGCATATCGTGCTTACTGCACTTCATAAATCCATCATCGAGTAAACTTCTAGAAACGTAAACAACATAGTAACCATCTCATCATCAGCTATTCAGATTAGATGAATGCATTGTAATTAAGGAATGTAGGCAATCCAGTAAGAGGTTAAAGCGTAGCCATTCACTACAATCACTTGCCTTTACCGACGATGAAGCCGAGCACTAGTCGTGACGTGAGGTCGCACCACCTGAACAAACACACCATTAATACAAAGATGCCACAACGACAAAAAAGAAGAGGACACACGCTAATACGCCAAAAGCACCTAAGCCAATTCCCGAAAAAGAATAACGTCAACGCCACCGGTACGCCTATATTTCAGAAAACTATACAGAAAACTGTATCACATGAAATAATACACTATTTCCAATTCAGAGTCGAACCAAAGCTCTCACTAATTAGACGTTGCTCCGATGAACGAAAAGAATACTTCGACTCGGATATCGTATCTTCGAATCAATAACAATTATTGAAACGAAACAGACTATTGATCACATGAAATAATACGACAGGAATTGATTGATTTTATTTAAATCAAACCACAATCGTCCAAAAATTACCGAAAGATCGCCTTCGAAAGATTGACGACGAATCCGACGAAAATCCGAAATTTCCAACTTTTCCTTTTTTTCTTCTTCTTCCTGGCTTTCTTCTCCCGTGCTGCTTGCTTCGGCCGGCTAGCTGCTTCCCGTCGGAACACAGAGAGAGAGGGAGAGCAGCAGCCGACGGCGGCAGTCCGGCGCGGAGCGGCGCACTGCGGCAGCAGCCCGGCGCGGAGCGGCGCACGGCGGCAGCAGCAGCAGCGACGACGGCAGCTCGGCAACGCACGGCGCGCACGGCAGGCGCGACGGCGCGCAGCACGGCGGCGCGTGCACGGCGGCGGCGGCCGGCTCGACGGCGACGGTCCGGCGCGCAGCACGGGCCGGCGCACTACACAGAGAGAGAGAGTCGCGAGTGAGAGAGAAAAACGAGCGAGAGAGAGAGAACGCGAAGGTGAGCGAAGAGTCTGGATGGCCCAGTACTTATCTTTCTTTCTTTTCTTTTTTTTTCAAAACAACGAACGGTCTAAATTTATTGGGCTCGCTACGGGTCACAAAATACCCGGAACGGATATATGAATAGCAAAATGGGTTCGTCTCGACGAGATGAACGCAACCACGGTCTCCGATCGTCCATACGAGCCACAGATCACAAAGTCAATATTGGGTCAACTCTCCCTTCTTTTTTTCTCAAAATAAATTGGTATTACACCCAACCCTGCCGCCACGCCCCCTCTTCTCCCACGCCTCCACCTCTGCCCATGGTCACCAAATCATCGTCTTCCTCCCCTCCACCGCCTCCCCCTTCCCCTCTCCAGCCCCACCAAGCATCGGCGTGTGGACTATGGGCTTCAATGCCTGTTTTTGCCAATTGTATGGTACTATGGTTACCATAAGGCAAGCTTTAATAGGGTGTCTCATCTGCATATTTCTTTTAGATCTCCTGCCTGTATAACATATGATAGAAGTGTTTCTAATCATTTTTTTTTCAGGTATTGCAAATTCAGTTTGAGAAGCCTGCACCATCCTTGGGACGCACTGAGCCACTACTGCATCGGATTGTTACATGTTTGTCCATTGCAGCTTCAACAGAAGGAGAAAATGACCAAAGCACTCAACCAGAAGAATCATATGTCCAGCCTGTTATTCTCCGACTACTCATCACATTGCTTGTGGATTGTTCAAATGGTGAGCAGTACATATGAACTATATAATAGAGCTTGCTTCAAGTAAACGATACACTGCTTGTGTCCGTGGATTGGCTGCTGTTGTTCTAGGTGCTTGCGTCCTTTACAATGTGAGAATGGCCATGATGCCTTTGCTGTTGAAGATGCTATAAGTCAAAAGATTGGCCTCACTAAATACTTTTTGAGGTTTGATGAATTGCGGAAAACCTTGGCACATCCATCGTTGGGGCAGCAGCACCGCAAGCTGCTTTCCCGATCAAGTGCAAATAGCATGTCAGATTTCCAAGAGATTGAAGAGGAAGAAACAAACAAAGGCGATCAGCATCCTGTCCTCTCAGAAATTCTTGATTCACAATTCATTAATTTCCTTAGTAAGCTTGAAGCTGATATTAGAGAAAACATAATGGATGTATTTAGTAGGACAAAAACCGCAGCTGCAGTTCTGCCTGCTGAGTTGGAGCAGAAAAATGGGGAGGTTGATGGAGAGTATATCAGGCGATTGAAGTCATTTGTAGAGAAACAATGCAATGAGATGCAGGTTAGTTTCCACTTATTGCCCTCTCAAAAGTTTCCAATTTGTCGAATTACTTTAAAAGTTTCAAGATAAGAAGCAATGTCCTCTCATTGCCAGAAAATGAATTGACAGAACTGTTTTGGGACACCCAACAATAGTTTATAGTTTATTAACATCAATTTTTTTAATAAAAAGGATCTTTTGGCATGATCTCATCGGCAAGTGATTGTTCTTAAACTAGGTTATTCAGTATGTTATATATCCTAGTGTTATAAAAAAAACTTAATCCTATACTTCCCATTTGGTAGAGCGTGCCTCTTAGACACTATTGTACCATCGACCAATGTTCTGGCCAGTGCTGAGGTTGGGTTGTCTAGTACTCCATTACCAGAGGACCCTGTTTCACGGTAAGGTGGATAATTGGCTACGTAATTGGGCATTGGCTCCTGCAAATTCAGTAGACTCAGAAAATATAAATACTTCTCCCTTTTTTAGACAATATTTTGGATAACATGGTTGTCTGCAAGACTACTTGTGAACAACCCATTGGTAGTACCATCTTGGTGTAAATGACCATAAATCCTAGTTTCTAGATTGACGGATTTCTGAAACTGTTCGGAGCTGGGGTAGCTGGGTGGCTGTTGTTGCTTGTGGTTTTCTGACACTGCTCTACCTGATAAAGGAAGAAGCTAACAATGATACTGTTAATTGTGTTTTTCAGGACTTGCTGGCCCGAAATGCAATGTTAGCAGAAGACTTGGTGAGGTGGTGGTAACACTGCAGATACTTCCCAGAAACCAATCAGTGGCCGAGAAAGGGTCCATATTGAAGCCCTCAGACAAGAACTTGAGGGATCGAAACGACAGATAAGAGGCACTCAAATCTGAAAAGGCTCAGATTGAAGCTGAAGCCACCAACCAGAGAAACCTAGCAGTAAAATTGGAGTCTGATCTCAAGAGCTTGTCAGACGCGTACAACAGTCTAGAGCAGGCCAACTACCGCTTAGATGCTGAGGTGAAAACCTTCCGGCAGGGAGGCAATGCACCCTATCCTGACGTGGAAGCAACAAAAGCACAAGCTAAGGAAGAGGCCGAGAAGGACAGCGAAGTGGAACTGAATGATCTGCTCGTCTGCCTTGGCCAGGAACAAAGTAAGGTTGAGAAGCTGAGCGCAAGGCTGGCAGAGCTCGGTGAAGACGTGGATACCCTGCTGCAAGGTATTGGCGATGACACTGCCATACCAGATGCCGACGACGAAGATGAAGATGAAGATGATGAAGAGTAATGCCTCCTGGTGTAATATGCGGATCCACCCTCATGTTGGGTCATGATGTTGTGATGACAAATGTACAGTGGATAATGTGTAGACAAAAGTATCATTCCTTTTTTAAGTTATTTGTGAAGGATTTTACTAAACTCCTGGTTGAATTTGATTTTCTGAATACATTATATCTAGCCAAGTAGGTGAGCCAATTTTATAATGTTTAAGGCTAGTGTTGGAGCATAGTTTGTGACAGTGCCGGATTGCATATTTGCACCTAGTAATGCACCATTCTTTTCACACATTAACATCAACATTTTTCTTACCAGTTTTTCGGAGGCAGCACTAACCTTGAATTTAATCAAGTAACAAATACTTTACACGTATATGCAGCCCAGAATGATAATTTGTGTTGCCGTGATGCAAAAATTGACGAGGCAGAAGTAGTAACTAGATGTCGAAGCAGTATCATAATCTTCTGCTGAGTGTTAGTCGAAGTAGTTGAGGTAGAAGCATCATAATCTTCTGCTGAGTGTTAGTCGAAGTAGTTGAGGTAGAAGCATTAGAGGGTTGTCGAAGGTGCTTCTTCTGATAGCAGTTCGTTTCAACATGCCATTCCTTTGCTGCAGTAGGTATAGTGAGGGTGACCAACACCCCCTGAGGAGGCTGCAGAAGGTGAAGAAGTGATATGAGGAGCAGGTGGCAGTGTAGACAAAGACAGAGGCGTAGTAGGTGGACGAGCGACTAGCACTGAGTGAATTGGCAGTAGTCTAGAACAATACAGACGAGTCTTCTCTAAATGCATCTCCATAAGAGCCTCCACAAGTGACATGAGGATGATATGCAAGCAGCTGAGCACGACGCTGCTTAAACTCGAGATGAAGACGAGTCAAGAACTCATAGAGGCGACAAAAAAATCTTTTCAACAAGCAGGTCCAAACATCACTTACAGGAGTGGCAACCAACAACGCAAAGAGAGTCCTAACGCTACACTCCCAACATCTGAGCGTAGAACACATTAACAGTGGCATTATCCTGTTGAAGAGACTACTCCTAGTGAACAGATAGTTAGAGCATTTCCAGACAACTCATAATTTTGACTAAGGTGAGTTAACATATGAAAGACTATAGAAAACTCAACAATCTCGGAGGAATAATACGGGCTCAACACTAGCAACCAAAATGGATGTTGCATGAACATCATCATCCATCCAATGAGCATAATTAGACAACTAATCTCGATACAGCTCTAAGGCATCCTATTAGGCTGAGACAACCTTATTATAGGCATCAATGACGACTTCAGTAGCTGCTTTATCGACGGAAAGCTTCATAAGCTCTATTAGAAGAACAGGTGAAGGCAGGCAAGGAGTATCATCACAGAGCACTCCCGATAGTTGGCACCATCGATAAGCACCAAGCAACGAGAAATTGAAACGGTGCTGATAAACAAGACATGGTACTTTTTTCTATAAAAAAAACCGGTGCGACTTTGTTAGATGGAAACAAAGAATGGGTGGTGAGAGGCAAACAATGGCGGGATGACGTGGTCGGCGGCCTGGGGATGACGACAACCTGGTGGCAATAGAAGATGGAGACTCGATGGCCACAGAACGGCGGCGGCAGCAACGGGTCGTTGCACAGCCTAGGGAAGAGGCAGGTCGGTAAGATTCAGCGATGGCAAGCCCGGGCAAGGGAGCAGCACAACGAACCAAATCCGACAGGTGAGGCGGGCTGATCCAACTAAGGGTGACCAAGTCAGACAAGCAAGGTGGATGGGAGAAAGTTGGCCGACAAAGGGAAGAAGCCAACGACAGTAGAGAGCAGCCGGTGGGAAGAGAGAAACGGGCAACAAGTGAGCTAGGGTTGGAAGAAGTTGCTACGTCTCAAAGAAAACCTAGCTCTAATATTATGTTAGAAATATTAACTTATATTCTATAGAGACCATAGACCGATACATACATATACATATATACAATATGTAAAGACCCCTTATAACACGGAGATATTACCTAGATGCAATATATATCTGTAACATATACCACCTATGTGTGACAGTAATACCTTATTAAGTAACCTTCATACAAGTACATTTGAAAGATCAAGTATAAGCTTGCGCTCAATCCATCACCTACTTACAATTTATGATATCTCCGCAAATTACAGATCAACATCAACACATCGAAACCTATTGTCACATGACACTCACGGCGAAATCGATTTACAAACTCGCAACAATTGCTGTCCAGAAATGTAAAGATATGGCCACTAAAGATTATGGTTGTTTTGTGGGCGTTCCTGATCTTCCCTCTAGAATTTGCAGCCTTTGCTTGAGATGGAACACTTCAACCTGGCAAAGGGCATGGACAGATATTTGGTTTGTTAGAGTTTCCAGCAATCATCGGTTAATAGAGAGAGAAAAAAATAAATCAGAAATCATGTCTGCAAAAATAAATTGTTTAACCTTTAAGCAAATATAAATAGGTCTCATACCTGGAGCTGGAATGCGCGCGACTGTTCTCCCGCCAAAACTCTGCGAGTGGAATGCAGCTCCTACATGAACAAAACTCACTCAATATAAACACAACTAATTCTTCTATTTTGTTTGTGTATTTTCTCATTTTCTATTAGAGGTAATCGAGTTGATTCCTTGCCTTGTGGGTCTCATCCGTGACGGCTTTCAAGAAGGCCACTTCACGCTCAAGGCGCACATTGTCAGTGTGAACTGTGTTGGAGAGGTTGTTTGACTCTTCCTGCGCCGACTCTAAGCCTGCTATCTTCTCCTTCAGCATCTCAGCTTCCTTATCCTTACCGGCAAGCCTCTTTTCCAGCTCTTCCCTGCTGCGAATGACCCAAGACAAGTTCTTCTCTAGCTGGTCTTTGCTTGCCAGTGCGGTCTCAAGCTGTTCTTCGAGCGCGGCGTTCCTTCTGACCAAGTCTGCTATCTTTGTGCTGTACAGATGGCTCTGGCTGACGTCTGAAGAGCATCTGGCTATCCTTCTCGCACTTGATCCTCCGGTCACCGGATTTTCTGCCTTTCTGGCTAAAATTCCGGCCATGTCAATCTGATGAATATCGGTTCCCATCCTTTTGCCCCGATGCTCTTTCGGCTGTAAGAAACAATCTATTATGCGATGAAATAAAGAATACGTTCATCCGATGACTTGCAGGTGCCATACTTACAGTGCTTTCTTGACATGAAGAAGAGTCATCGGCATCGTCGTATCTGTCATCGTCGATTGGTTTCTGAGCTAAGCTGAACTTTTGTACCTGATGCAACTGCCCATGGACAGAAGTGCCCAAATTTGGGTGCTTCAGCGAAGACTCAGAGAGGGCTTCCCTTCTAGCTGGGTTTTCTATCACGGAAGTGAGACTATGCCTTGCCACGGAACTGTTAGAGTACAAGGGGGAACATTTGTTGAGATGATCAGCAAGCTCCTTGTTGCTCGGAGAATATTCATACAGCACACGGTCTGAATCTGGGGCAGATCGCCAACTAAAAGAATGCTCATTTTGCAGCACCACTAATACTTCAACCTGCACAAGGTCATATGGTTAGTGATACCATTCAAGTTAAAATGAAAGCTTCAACCTTCAAAACGATTTTGTACCAACATAGTCGGTCCCAAGCCAGGGTTAAAGAGAAGGGTTGTGATAGGCTTGGCGAGCTAACGTAAAAAACCCAGCCACTCTTATGAAGATGAAACCCAAAAGAAATCTGTTGGGGAGTAACCCTCTTAGCGACACACCATATCTGAACCCGGGTGTGGTATTAAATGGGCAAGGGCCGGGCTGTCACCCCCTTAGTGACACGCTGTATCTTGATCTAGATACAGTGACAAGTGAGTAAGAATCGGGTCGTCGCATCCTTACATTGGCGCCCGGGTGTAATGAAAAATGAGCAAAGGTCTTCGCATTTGTCTCGACGAATGCAAAGGGTAAGGAAGCTAGCCGAGCCAAGTAGTTGGAATGTGGGGTCTCTAATTGGTAAGCTACGAGAGTTAGTTGATAGAACAGTTAAGAAACGTGTAAATATTCTATGCGCCCAGGAAACTAAATGAAAGGGATAGAAGGCGAAGGAGGCGGAGAATATTGGCTTCAAGCTATGGTACAAGGGGACCGCGGGTAGAAATGGAGTTGGCATCTTGATCGACAAGAGCCTCAATAACGGAGTGGTCGACGTCAAGAGGCATGGAGATAGGACTATCCTTGTTAAGCTGGTAGTTGGGGATTTGGTTTTGAACGTTATTAGCACGTATGCCCCTCAAGTAGGTCACAATGAGAGCGCTAAGAGACAATTCTAGGAAGACCTGGATGACATGGTTAATATTGTGCCTATTAGCGAGAAGCTCTTCAAAGGAGGAGACCTTAATGGCCATGTAGGTACATCTAATGTAAGGTTCGAGAGGGTGCATGGGGGCTTTGGGTTGGCGGTAGGAACCAAGAGGGAGAGGATGTCTTGAACTTCGTTGTTGCCTATGACCTGATAATGGCTAACACCTTCTTTAAAAAGAGGCAATCCCATTTAGCGATCTTTAGTAGTGGCCACCACTCTAGCCAGATTGATTTTGTTCTTGCAAGAAGAGAGGATAGACATGCTTGCTTATATTGTAAGGTGATACCTGTAGAGTATGTTGTACCTCAACATAAGTTTGTTGTGGTGGCTGACTTTCGCTTCCGCATACGTGTTCGACGGGACAAGGGCTCCAAAATCGCAAGAATGAAGTGGTGGAAGCTCAAAGGAGAGGCGATACAAAATTTTAAGGAGAAGGTTATTAACGAGGGCCCTTGTGAGAAAAGAAAGAATGCAAACGACATGAAAGAAAGAATGCAAATGACATTTGAATGAAGATGACAACTTGCGTTAGGAAGGTGGCTTTAGAGGTGTTTGGGGTGACCAAAGGAAGCATGGGTGAAGCTAAAGACATGTGGTGGGCCTTGGAGAAACGGAAGTTCCAACAAAGTACATTACCCTCATCAAGGATATGTACAATAACATTGTGACAAGTGTTCGGGCAAGTGAAGGTGTCACCGATGATTTTCCGCTTAAAATAGAACTACATCAAGGGTCAGCTTTAAGCCCTTATTTATTTGTTTTGGTGTTGGATGAGATCACAAGGGACATTCAGGGAGATATCCCTTGGTCTATATTCTTTGCTAACGATGTGCTGCTAGTTGATGAGAGTATGATAGGAGTTAATAGGAAATTAGAGTTGTGGAGATATACTATAGAATCGGAAGATTTTAGATTTAGTAGGACCAAAACCGAGTATGTAAAGTACGATTTCGGTGCTACTAGGCACAAGAGAGAAGATGTTAGTCTCGGTGGAGAGGCCCCCAAGAAGGATACCTTTCGATATTTAGGATTGATGCTCTAGAAGGATTGTGATATCGATGAAGATGTTAGTCATAGAATCAAAGTCAGATGGTTGAAACGGCGCCAAGCTTCTAGCATCCTCTGTGACAAGAGGATGCTGTAAAAGCTGAAAGGTAAGTTCTATATGATGGTGATTCGACTCGTGATGTGGTATGGTGCCGAATGTTAGCCAACAAAAAGGTGACATGTCTAACAATTAAGTGTAGCAGAGATGCGTATGTTACGACAGATTTGTGGCCATACAAGAAAAGATCAAATCTGAAATAATGATATATGTGATATGGTAGGGGTAGCGCTAATTGAAGAAAAGCTTATCCAACATCGGTTGAGATGGTTTGGACATATCCAATGGAGGCCTCCAGAGTCACCAGTATATAACGGGATACTGTGACACGCTGATAATGTAAAGAGAGTCAGGAGTCGACCAAACATAATATGGGAGGAGTATGTAAAGAGACTTGAAGAAATAGAATATCCTCAAAGAACTATCCACGGATAGAAACGCATGAAAGTTAGCGATCCACGTGTCAGAACCATAACTTATGCATCAATCTCCTTGTACTGTTATTACTTTTATTTTTTACTATTACTCTTGCTATTATTATTATTATTGTTTTCTCATTATCTTTTTAGTTGGATCTTACCGGTTTCATTTCTAACTTACCCCAACTTGCTTGGGACAAATGCTGCTGATGTTGTTCATGTGAGGTAGCAAGAGGAAAACATAATGCTCCCACTATATTTATTTAAAAGAGAAATGGAGCCACATTCTGAAGTGAATATCAAACACCGGAATGATAAAGTTGTTTTTTCAGAGCCTTGAGACCATGAGAAATTAAATTGTTCAAAATGACAGTCCGTTGTTTAGCAGTGACACAAGAAAACGGTCCTTATTAAAAAGTTCAATTATTTCACCTTGTTGCATGGCTCTTTTTTGTTACCTCCAAAAGCAACAAGAGCAATCTTGTCCCTGTGGTAGAAAGGAACCATGCTGAAACCCTGCATGAGTAGTTGTTTGTAAAATGGAAAGTAGTGAGAGTATGCGACACTAGAATCATACTTAGCACAATGGATACGTAAAGAAGGCAAGAAGTTTTGCTTTTGAAGAGATAATCTATCCGACTGTTATGAGTAAGAATTCGAACATGAGGGATAACATTTGTTTGCACTGTTTTAGTATCTGCTCCATAAAGTATTTGAATACTATCAAAATTGAATAAGAGAGTCAAAACCAAATGGACTTACTTTCTTTGTAGTAATCGATGAACTAGGAGGTACTACACAAACAGACCACTTAGATTGTAGAACATCAAAGACCCAGGTTTCCGCATGTCCTGAGAATTTTTTATTTCTTATTAGAAAGTGTAAAAGAACCAAAGATAGGTCATCATTCTAACAATACATGTATTTTTCACATGAGAAATAAAAACAACCAACTCATTTTCCAAATACTATATCTATAAGTTGAGAGGTTGATGCGTACGTTTTTTCTTGCTTGCGCCACCAGCTATATACCACTTAGTTCCACACAGAGCTCCACTGCAACCTGCTCTAGGTGATGGGTGAGGACCATGGGTCTTCACTCTTGACCATACCATCTATTAGGAAGAGAAAATTGTAAGTAACCTGCTACATGCAAAACCTACAGAGGCATACCGAACCACACAAAACTTACTGTCTCAAAATCTAAAGAATACAAGTCATTAAGGGTCTTGGATTTTGAGTGGCCTCCAAAAATTAGAAGGATCCTATCATCATACAGTGTAGCGACATGGTTGGATCTTGGAGAAGGTCCGGCGCCTCTACAACAATGAGCTTTAATCAGTACCAAGAATACATTTAAAATTTGAACAACGAATTAAAAAATAAGATGCGTTTAGATGAGGACTGTTGAGAGTTGGGGATAAAGATAGACCGGTAGCAAAATCTGTAAGTCTAATAGACAAATATATTTAATGAATGCTTCCTTAGTGGTTCATGATTCTTCAGAAGGATGACTTACTTATAGTTCAATGGAAGCCATGTTGATGACTTCAAATCAAACATGTGAAGGTCATGGCGTTTCTTCCCTTTTGTGTCCTCACCGCCAAAAAGTATCAGTGTAGCACCAGCTCTGATAATCGTGTGGCCGCTTCGAGCTGCCTTGACTCAGGACCACATGACAATTCTGTCAACTCACATGAATTTTTGCCAAATCATAGCTCTCAATAGCAAATAACTTACAGGAATATCACCCTTGGCTTCAACAAGTGACCAAATCTCCGTTTCTACATTGAAAGTCCACACTGCAGAAGAACAGAATGAATAATCACTATCTGGTAGAGTCAGACAACAAATAATTACAAGTGTTCTGGAGAATCATGTAGCGCCTGCAAACCTGATAAACGATCAGAAGCAGGTTCAGTTTTACCTCCGAGAAGAATGACACTATTTCCCCATGGAACCTGCAGATCAAAAGAAGCAAGCTTCTTGTTTTATCACGTTTCACATGTACAAATATTTTTTCCAGTATTAAAAAGAGTGCATACAAAAATATATCATTGCGGACAATATTTGTTTTCTTTGGATAACAGAACCCTGCCTGGTGTTCCAGCTTGTATTACTTTGAGTTTCAGATGAAATAAAAGTGCTAGTCAAGGTTAAACATATCATCAAGTACTTAATTATCAGCAAAGCATAACATAAGTGACTCGTAATGTAAGAAAATCTTGACCGATAATCTGAAATGCATACCGAAATACTAACTGAAAAAGGTAAATAAGAACTAAGACCGGCCATACAAGGAAACCTTTTACTTGTAAAGAATGACCATATAAGTAACTCAGGTAATGAGAACCACACGACAACAGTGATTTACAAGAATTATACCAGACAATGACCTTTGCAGGCTGGCAACTTCGTAGTTCGCCCACTTGGCGATGGGCGAACTTTAGGCACTGCAGAATCCCAGGTAAGCTTCTCTAAATTCAGTATCTGGTTAATATAAGAAAGTAGAATCATAAAGTTAATCGGTGAAAAAATAACATGATTCTTCTCAGTGCAGAGTTCCTAAATCCGAAGAACAACAGAAAAAAACAAATCCCACTACCTTTGTATCATCTAATAAGTGATGACCAGAATCACCACCAAACACTACCATCTTGCTACCTACAATGGCTGCCGCATGCTGTTTAATCAAAATTGAAGATGAGTTAATTATATATGTGGAAATTTTGTAAAGATTTGTGGGCTTATGGGCTTAATTATAGTTATATTCTCGGTAGATTACATAGAAACGAGGAATAGGTTTGTCTCCCTCCGTGGACAACACTGCCCAATTATCTGAGATACTGAAAACACGGCCATCAAGATCAAAAGTATCAGACGAGCAGCGGTAAGAAAGATCATCTGCACGGCCGCTCACTGAAGTCGTAACCACGTCATCCCCCTGAAAAAAGAAATCCAAGAGCTAATCATCTAGATGTGTCCAAAATACAGCAAGGTCAATACCAGAGACAATTGCTTCGGTGACAAAGGCTCACATTGGGCAGGCTGAGGTGCTTCGCAAGGCGAGCAGGACTCCTAGAGCCGTTCAAAGGATCACTTGAGTGGTCCTTCAACCTGTAAAAGAAGAAGAAGGCAAATTCATGAAAGCAAATTCTCAGGGGAACAATACAATCGAGACAACCGAGAGAGAAACTAAAGTAAATGTCCACGTAGGATTGGTTAGCACCAAAAGTAACAAGAAATTTGGCATAAGGTGGAATCTATATGTTAACCGGGCTTCATAAAGCTCTATGACTTCATAAATGCGCAATGTATTTCATCAATTTTTATCAACACTTCTATTCTGAAGATAACAGTTTGGTCGTCAGTAAAACCAAATCATTTAACGGTCGACCAAAAGAACAATATTCTCACCAGAAAACTTGAAGGACAAGTGCGTAACATGTAAATGCACTAAAGCAACCATATTGAGCAAATGGTCATGATTGATGAATCAAATCAGGTGAAGGGGCTATTTAACTGCCAAAACTCAAATGTTGTACTGATATTCAAGTACCCAAGACCAAATTTCGCGTTAACAAGCTCCCCGTATCGGATTTCCATCACAGCAGGTACCGAGATTTTTTTTTTTTTTTTTTTTTTTGGGAAAAAAAGCATCACATGACGAAATCAAAGAACTGGGTGTATACAATATGGAACACCACTACTAAAATTGAGGAAATCTGCGGCACAATTTTCACCTTCCAAGCTTCACCCGGCGCCGTGAGAAACCAAACATATTCTCCAATTTTGCTCAGAACCGAACCACCGGGCAGCACATTAGCATCTCACCTGGAAACAAGTCAATGCAAGAATCAGTTAAGAAACGAAAACATGTACCGGGGGTTGGTGGAGACACCAAATCATGGCGGAAAATAGGGGACTGAAACCAAGAAGCGGAGACAAATCCAGGGAAAAAATTCTTCCCCAAAATGCCAGCTTTTAGCATTTTTTTTAGGAAGAACAGGAAACCACAAAAGGGAAGAAAAACTCATCCATGAAAGAGCAAGAAGATAGTGAAAGAGAAAGTAAATGGGCAAGGATGGGAAGAAGCATCAAGAAAGCACACCTCTTGTTTGGGAGGAAAAGCAAGAATTGATTTTTATAATTTGCATTTTTAGCTACCAAGAAGTGGCATTTGCCAACAAAACAAATTCTCAGACATGAAGCGGAAAGGATTCAGAGAAAATGCTCCCCACCTTTTTTCCTAAAAGAACCGGGAAACACCAGACATGCCAGGGTAAAAGAATCAAAAGGATAATAAGAACGATCCTAGGAAGAATTAGAGAGCAAGAGCACCACCTGTTTGGTGGGAGCACGAGGAACAGAGAACGCAGCCGCGGTGCCGCAGCCAAAATCTGCAGCGAAAACGATGGACGGCAGAAGCGGGGGTGGCTTTCACCTTTCAGGATGCAGCAGCTACACTCACCAAGATCCGAAGATGCAGTGTGGTCCGAGGAGAGAGAGCACTGCTCTCTGATTCCTCCAGCCGTGTGTGTGTGAGAGAGAAAGAGAGACTGGACAAAGGTTGTGAAAAGGTAGTGTGATCTGCAGCGGTGGCGGCGGCGGCAGGCAGCCTTTTCCTCCTTGGCTGGGGGAAGAACAGGTGAGCTTGTCAGCCCAGCTGAGCTGGTTGATTACTCTTCACTACAGCTGCATACTGTTTCACAGAATACACTTATCCGTGGACCATGGAGAAGCCAGGAACGCATTATTTGCAACTTCTTACCCTTTTTTTTGTGCGTGTGTGTTCTTGGTTTCTATGATGCATCTTTGACTGCAGTGAACTACAGAAAAAAATGAAATCAGCAAAGCCTGTTTCTGTTCCTTCTTCTTTTACCACCTCTGATGGAAATAAACACTATCATCCAAGAATCTGAGTCGTCAATGTCGCAACACTGTCAAAAGTATCCCGGCTATACTTTTATGGGTTTTTTTTTATCGATATGTAAATAGAAAATTTTTGTCAAAGATGCGTTTAATAGATTGATGTTGACCTAACAGAAGTAAATCGGACCGGCGCTAGTACACTGATTCATTCATTGCTTAAGCTCGTTTTGTTGCATGATAATCTTTTGGCTGAACTTTTTGACCTAAGCTTTTTTGTTGTCATCGCTTGGTTGCGATGGAGACAAGAACGGGCACGGCGTTTTCCGTGAGGATCTGGAGTGTAGCAAGTCGACAGCCGCAATCAATCTTATCCGAGCACGCATACAGCCATGCAGTTGTACCAACCATATGCACAAGCCTGGGATCTTCTGTGCAGATGCTAGCTAGAGCAGTCTCCGGCTGCCTGTTGAGAAACCTCGTCGGTTACTCGCATGCCCGTTAGCACGCATCTCGAGGCCTCGTGTTGGTGAGTAAAGATCCGAGTACACTGTACTATTGTTGTCATTACTTGAGTTAGAGTGATTTAGTTTAGATTTGGGCATAGTTGGATTTTAAGTAAAATGAATTAGCGGCCATGAACTTGTTTGTTGCATCATATAGGTCTATAATTTTTTTTTCAGTTCTAGGCCGTTAAATTTTTTAAGTGGTGCACTGCAGGCCCATGTAGAATAGCGGAGTTTTGGCGTCAGGAGAGGAAAATACATTTTGCATATTAGCCCTTCAAGTATTAGGCTTCTGCACAATACTCTAACCTAATCCCCACTCTCAGTCTCACTCTCTCACTCACCCTCTCACCCGCCGCCTCCTGTTGTACCACCATCGTCGCCTTCGTCCCAAATAAGATCGATGCCATGGCCGTGGATTCGAGCTCATCAGTTAGGCGTAGGGGCAAGGCAAATCTCCCCACTATCTTTTGTCCTTCCTGTTGTTGGAACTGGTGGCGGACACCGATTTGAATCTAGATCGAATCTTTTACACTTGCCAAAATCATAAGGTTAGTTTGTTTGCTATCGAATTGAAGTTGGTTTTGAGCACCGTGTGTTATTGAATTTGAGCTTCCTTGCATTTTTGTGTAGAGGGATGGGTCGGGTTGTGATTTTTGGCTCTAGGAAGAGGACTACTTGAAGTACCTGAAGGCGATTGGGGAGCTTAATGGTAATGCTGGTGGTACTGCAAATGCTTGTGGTGGTCGTCGACAGGCGCCGATGATAGAGCCATTTTGTGGGCAAAAACTTGTTGATCAGAGGAAGTGTTTCAATTTTGTTGCAAAAGAAGAAAGGGAAAGAAATGAAGAAGAACTGTCAGCTTTGATAGCCATAGCAATGGCACTGTTAGGTTTAGGAAAGGAAATTACATGGATTATGAGAGCAATTGTAGCTATGTGTGTTGTTGCTGTTTGGTTTGGTGTTGTTGGTTTGCCTTCAGCTAAAGTACTTCAACTAAAGTAGTAATGACAATGGTAGTTTTGAAATGCATGTATCTGGCGTTTTTGAACTAAAATGCATGTATCTGGTGTTTTGAACTGAAATGCAACCCAAGTTTTCTGCAATCATGTGTTCCAATTGATCTGGAATGAATAACACATAGTAAAAAGATGATAAATTGTGCATAATGTCTCAAAGTGGCAATTTTATTGATTTGTATAGAGTATACCATACATATTCTGAATACTGAAACTTGAGATTTTAGGTCATCCATCTGGAGCACTTGACCTACTTTAACTTAACTAAACTATAACTTTAGGTCATCCATCTGGAGCACTTGACCTACTTTAACTTAACTAAACTATAACTTTGCTAACTGACATGGCCTATTACACATCAAACAACCAGAGATGTTTGTTGGTACCAAAAGAGCAAAAGCACTGCATAAAATGTTGACCATCTAGATTCAGAAGCTCATTTCTTCTTCTTGACAATTGTAGTCTTCTTAGGTGGTGTAGCTCCAGCCTTGCACATGACAACCCTGGCTTTCCCCCTCCTTCGATGCAGTTGTAGGTGGCACAGGTCTTGATGATGGTCGATTAGTCATGATGAAAATAGAATTTGGCAAAGGTTGAGCCACCATCTCCATTCTGCTACTCTATGATGCCTGCAGGATCCACATATTCAAACAGTTATAATTGTGCATAAGTGTGAATTGGGTGTATTCATGCAGTATTTGTATTACATGTCCTTGCATCTCAGACAACATATTGTTGCTTAGTTGAGACAGTAGTTGCCTTGTTGGAGGCTGAGATATTATTGGCTCCTATAACAACATTATTGGTTGGTACTAAGCATTGAACAAACACAAAGAAAAGAAGTAAGTTTGTTGCCTGGGTGATAACAGGTTCCTCATCATCTTGAACTTCTTCCCTGGCATGTGCAGCTCTCCTCTGTGGTTGTAACTTTGGCCTCATACCAACTTTCTTCAAATCACAGCCCACACTATTGTGGACACTACCTCCACAATATCTGCAGTTCATAATTATCCTATGCCTTGACAGTGTGGGTCCATTTTCCCTTGTTCTCATATGGTTGTTTCCTTCTAGACTTGGGTGACCTCCCAACATTCTTTTCATATGCTGGAGGAAGCACTTCTGGTCCATTAACCTTTTTTCAAGTAGTCTTGTCTCTGCATAGCCAGATGTTATGTCCATATACTTTGAGGTATGACTCTGTGAAGTAGCATTAGAAGGTCATTAACTCTGCACTTATCCTTTTATGTCTTAAGCATGCAATGGCATGGTTGCAAGGGATACCAATGATATCCCACCTTTTGCAGTCACAAGTATTGCTTGTAATGTCCACAATGTACTAAAAGTTCCTCTCCTGCACCTAAAATATACTTTTGCTAGCAGGCAGTGCAGTGCAAAACAAGTGTTTGCCAACTCTGCATTCTTTTGCACTTTCTTTCCTAATTTTTGGACATATAAGGCCAGTCCAAACCTCACCTACCTCTTTCTCCTAATTGTAATGTCTGGTCATAAGCTGCCCCTTGCATCCTTTCCAGCATGCTTATCATGTGAAGCATATAGGCTCCATGGATAGCCTTGTTCACAATGTGCCCCTAGCCTTCTTCTCATTCCTTAACATCTTGATATTCACCTTATCTTTCAGGCTGTATTCAGTGATTGCCTTCCTAAGAAGCTCAACTGAAGAAAATGTCATTCGAGCCTTGGATATAGGATTGTTCATGTCCTCTGCTCTAAATGATTTGAACTTGAATCTAGGTTCACCTTTTGCATCAGAGTCTGGCAATTCAAAGCCTTCCTCATCAGTAGCTCCTCTCTATCCTTGTGCACTTTATAAACTTCATCCACATTGTCCATAAATAGATCATCATCTTCTTGCTCTAACTCATAGTCACTATCAACAGAATCAGGGTCACAGTCACTGTATTCACTTGCACTGTGAGCCTCTGCATCAACTCCTTGTTCAACTCTCATTAACCTGATATTGTCATAGAAAACAGGAAGCTTCTCACCAACCTTCTCCTCAACAATGTTTACCTTCTTAGGACTAAAAACCTTAGGCAATATAGCAATTGGTTTTGCTACAATATCATCCCAATTCAAGCCTGCAAAATTGTCATCATGATCTAAATATATAACAAAATTATTGACCTTCTCCACGATAGATGCCATAACAAGTGTATCTCTATCATTGACAATTACCCTCAGACCATCTGCAAGAGTCTTCCCTGTAAGCAACCAATATGTCTTCAAACATATGACTCTTCTCGTAACCAATTTTAGCAATAAAACCATCTATCCACAATGGTGACAAACTGTTTGTCTCACAGTGATCGAACCGGTCCACTTTCTCATCTATGTAAGCCTGGTTCCCACCTTGACCAACAAAGAACCCACCGCGATGCAACTAACAGAAAACACATCATTCCCAATACCTACAAGACCAAATCCGCAACAATATAAGACCAATACCTCCAGATCAATTTCCTAGCAACAATTTCACCAACACCCTAACCCTAGGTGCAAAAGTTAAACCTTTTGACAGCAAAGAATATCTACATCTACAAACATACATCCTACAACAACGAATTGAATAGACTTGAGCTTTGATTTACTTACCATACACGGGCGGCGGTTCACCTTTTCGCCGCCTGGTGGCCATCTCCTCTCCGTCTCACCGTGATCCTCACCTCAACCTGGACTTGGCCGAGGAAGATTACGCCTTCTTTGCCATCAGTTGGTCCCTAGTCGACACCGATCACCGCTGATGAACACCTTCAAGTTTGGCCACCTCTCCGTCTTCCAAGTGACAAAAACGAAGTCGGAAGTGAGAGTGAAGTGGGGAGATGAGAGCAACAAGGGGTTCCTTGCATACGTTCAAGTTTGTGGCCTCCTCACGCGCATCTCATGTGCGATGCGGACGCCACGTTGGCATGGCCACATCGGCTCCCAGAGCCTTGCGAAGGGGTATGGACCTGTAGTGCACCACTTAAAAAGTTTGATGGTTCAGAACTACATTAAAAAAGGTCATGGACCTATATGACACAGCGGGACAAGTTCATAGACCGTCAATGCGTTTTACTCTTGGATTTTCGTACTTGAAACCCAAAAATATCACATATAAAGTTTTGCCGATCAAACAGCATAAATAAATTGCGATTCACTATCAGTAGACCTAAATGATATGCTTTACGAAAATCAAGCTATTGTTTAGAGTGGCCGGTTATGTTATAAAACCGATGGCATGCCTAGAAATGGGCTTCTTTTTTCTTTTTAAGTGATTTAAGTAGCTATAGAATGCCTGCAAATAAAAGATTTTTATTTCAACCTTTTATCTTCTAGCCAACGAGAGTTCCAAGCAAATGAAGAAGACTAACTCTACGTGTTGATGACGATCTACGAAAGGTATCATCGAAAAATTAGTTTGGGGCCTAAATATAGTTCTGATTTTTTTTTTTGTCTGAATGATAAGCCTTTGGTGGTGATACAGGGGCCCATTTGGTAAAGCTCTCCAACCTCCTGATTCTATGGTGGAACTGATTCTGTGGTAGAAATATATTCTATGGTGAAAGTGATTATGTTTGTGAAATTGTTTGGTATGTAGTGGTGAAAGTGATTCCTAAGAGAAGATTATGTTAAAATTAAGGAGAATTAGTCAGGAATTGGTGGAAGCTAGATTTTTCAGCTCCCACCTCGCAATACAAAACGTGGAAGTGATTCTCTCTGATTCTATCGTGGAATCGATTCTGCGGCAGGGCGTTTGATAGCTCTCCCACCGATTTTAGGATAGAATCAGCTCCTGGAGCTCTACTAAACAGCCCCAAGAATTATATGCCACTTCTCGCATTCATATGGCTTCTGTTTGCGAGGTGGTGGATGGGACACGTCCAACTGCTAGCTTTCAGAGGATAGTTTACAAATGTTGACTCGGATCACTTGCCTAGGTTGTTCTTAGAAGTGGAATGATACTCTTTCATTGATGAACTTGGTAAACTATTTTGGAAGCGGGATGCTAAAAAATCATTACACGGTCAGGTGGACATAGTAATCCGAGAATGCGCAAGATATGGAGGTTTATGATACCCTTTGAAGATCAAATCCTTATTGTGTGGCTAATCACGGAAGAAATTATTTTGACAAAAGACAATTTGATAAGGAGAGGGTGGAAGGGGATAGAGAAATGTCTATGGGTGACATGCCGATTATTTGATTTTCAGTGGCCAATGCCTTTTCATCCATGGAATATATAGTTGGAGACTGATTTGGTTGTCTTACTCAACCTTGCTCCCTGAGTGAACATGGGCAGCCAGGAATACCATTATATTCGATAAATGCAATCTTGACGTGACACATGAATATCCTCATTTTGAAATTTTGAAAAGGTTCACAAAATTCTCAAATTGAGGAGTGTAGATAGTTCAGAGTGTCGGGACCGGTCCAAGGATAGAATAATACTCATGCCATATATTGAGTCTCGAATCAAACTTAATATATAGAGACTCCATAGATGATAGCAAAACACAATGTGATAACTTAACTGAATATTTGTTATTACAGAGGGGAATTTCGAGGGTCAAAAAGCAATTCACAATAATGAGGCTTATAGAAGCTCATTTGCACAAAGACATAATTTAACAAAACATTTAATAAGAGAAAAGGTAAATAACTGAGTAATAATCCACCTCAAGAGTTAACCCTCTTTACATAAACCACCTCAACCGAAGATGATCACCTTAAACATGATTCCTGCAACCATGAATGAACCACCAACCTGATGCTGGCCACTCACGCCATTACCAATGTATTCAATCATGTGTGGCATTTCTCATCGTTCATAACCATGAGCACGACTGATTAATCAGTTTTACATTCTACAAAGGTTGTACACTTTATCCACAAGTCATAATTATCTATTATACCAGTGTTCGTGAAACACTTACACACTTTCGAGGTGTGCGGCCAAGAATATCACTACAAGGACTTACAAAGTCTCTCCCAACAAGTGTCTATCAACTAAAGTTTCACTGCTGCGTGAATAATTACCTCAACAGTGGAAGACCACTCTTGCGCCATACAGTTCCAAGGAAATTCAATTATGTTCCCCGTTCCACCAACTATTTTACACTATGTTAGAAGAAAACTAATTAGTTGGCTAGGTCTGTCCCATACCAGGCTTGTAATTGTACTATAAAGCTCAATCCAATAGCACCATGAACCGGTCTTTAACATGGCCTAGGCAAGACCGCCATCATCTAACACAGGGAAATCACCCATTATCGAACAAAGCTCACAATTTGCCTGGAAACATCAATAGGCCAATCAACATGCCAAACTTAGCTAGACCCTAAGTTCCATGTTACTAAAAATATTATCTCATGTTGCATATTTTATCTCATGTTGCATAGTACCATTACCAAATTATTATACCAAGTGTCATGATCCAACTCCCGAGTAAGGTAAGCAATTCTACCCTTGATCCCACCAAAACTGAGACAACAAGGTAGATATGTAGAAAACTAAGTCAAGCCTAACCTGGGTTTCCCATTAAAAACTATAAGCGTACAACTTTACAAACAAAACTTTAAAAAAAACTTAGGAGTAAAATGCATCAAGGACAACTTGTCTTCACCCTGGTACTCAGCGGGTTCCTCGAACTCCTGGTCCTAGAAACCTGCAAACTCCTCCCCATGGACGTCGACATCTAAGTGCAAAATAAAACAAGGCAATAAACACCGAGAACCAAGAAAAGGCCAAAAAAACCACACACAAAACAACTCAATTTATTATTTTTGGTGAATTATTAGTGAAGTAAATGATTAGATCGGAGTTGCATTGGTGGAGATATGGCTTGGAAGGGTGAAAGGAAGGTGTAGGAATTTTCTTGGAATTTTTCTGGAGGTTTCTAGATTTTTCTGGGAATTATTTGGATTTGCTAGCAATTATTGGAATTAAAAAGATTTATTATGAATTAATAAACACTAAAAATAACTCAATATATTTTTTTTAAAAAAATATTTTACTAAAAGAAGAACCAATTTTCTATTTTATCATAATTATTTACAACTTGCTAGAATTAAAAAAATTAAAGAAACCTATTTAAAACATTAACACAATAATTCCATATTTTCTAAATAATTTTTATAATTAAAAAATTTATTTTATTAAAGGAAAACATATATAATGGATTAACAAAAATATTAAGGATTTTTCTAAATTTTTATATTAAGAAAACCCTAATTTTCAGATTTATGAATTTTTGTGAATTATTTTTCTAAAGGAAATCGGTTTTTCGCCCATTGATGACAACATCACACTTAAATGCTTATGTGGCAACACTGATTGGGATTACACATATTTGAATATAGGGCATCGTTTGAAGATTAGACGGCTGCAATCTCATCAAGCGAAAGGGTATGGGAGTTTCTAATCTCTGCTACTAAAAATAAGATCCGATGGCGAGGGTTTACCTTCTCTTTCTCCAGTGAACTGAGGCGACGGTGCAGCTTGAGTGCAGCAGTGTAGCCGCCGGAGAGGAGTGGAGATGGGGCTGTGATGCTCGGAGATCGACGACGAGTGGCAGAATACGGAGAGGAGGCGACGGTGAGTCCATTTGGGGGGCACGTCGATGTCAGGGCAGGTCGTAGTGGCCTGGCGACGGTGAGGCACCACGGCGGAGGCTCGTCAGAGAGGGCTCGGATCGGCATTGCATGGCATGAACATCGACCGCGAGCAGCAGAGCACCACCAATGATGATCGATGAGCTCCTTTGGGGCGTCGCGGAAGCTTCGGATGGCTTGCAGTGGCTCGACGACGATGACGTCCCTCAGTGGCGACGGCGACGTGAAGCTTGGGCTCTGGGGCGACGCTCTCACCACAAGGAGGTTGGGGCACATTTAGGGGTGAAAAGACAACGATGTCGCCTAGAGGGGGGTGAATAGGCGTATCCTAAAAATTTTACAAACTAAATGCAATGGATTAGCAATATGCGGACAGTCCGTAAATTTTTTCGGAGTCTATGCAAAAGTGTGGACACTCCGGACATTTCAGGAAAAACTCAAGAGATGCCTATGCAATACAACGTGAACCAAATCTAGGAATTACCCAGCATCAGTGGATGTATTCCAACCTATTTCACCAAGTACATGCAGCTCAAAGTTCACAAAAAAGTAGATCGAGCAATATGCACAAATATTGAGCAAGAACTAAAAACAAGGAAGTAAGAGAGGAGACACATGATTTGTTTTTCAAAATTCGGACACCTCCTCAAGAGGTTCCTATGTCTCCGTTGAGGGGCTCAATCACACTTGAACCAGGTCTCTCTCAACCATTTTCCTCTCAAAGCTCGGTCACACTTGAGCTTGGCTTCCACT
This sequence comes from Phragmites australis, assembly GCF_958298935.1. Taxonomy (NCBI): domain Eukaryota; kingdom Viridiplantae; phylum Streptophyta; class Magnoliopsida; order Poales; family Poaceae; genus Phragmites; species Phragmites australis. The sequence goes on along the minus strand of NC_084942.1, from coordinate 18,365,196 downwards.
CTTGATTTCTTCCCTTGCGGAGGTGAAATCAAAGCCTTCACAAACTTCTCGCAGCACACTACAACCTTGGGTGCTCGCTGGCAACGCCTAGCTGCCTGGGGGATTGAATCCCCAAGAGTAACAAACACTTCGCGAACTTCTTGCCGATGAACTCGAGTGCTCAAGAATGGAGTTTAGCTCACTTGCACTCAATCTTTCAATCTCTCAACCCAACTCACTTTTCTTCTCAAATCTTATACTAAAATGGAGTGGGGAGAGCTCTATTTGGCTTTGGCTTTGTGTATCTTCGTGAAGGCACCAGTAGCCCTCAAAGGAGGGGGTATAAATACCCAACCCCCCCAAAACTAGCCCTTACACCTGAGAAATGCGAACACTCTGCAGAAATACGGACTCTCCACAAAAAGGTGCGGACACTCCGCAGTTCCCAATTAACCCCAAAACTAGCCGTTGGACCTGGAATTTGCGGACCCTCCGCAAAAATGCGGAGTCTCCGCCAAAACAGCACAACTGACCTTCTGGAAAACGGCGATAACTTTTGATCCTGAAGTCCGATTTCAACAATTTCGAGCTCTATGGAAAGCTTATTCAAAGGACTACACATCCCAACTGAATTATTGATATTAAACCCATATGATCAAACTAGGAATTCTCTGAAATCTATTTTAGATACTTCTACACTTTCGGCACCAGGCTCCTAAAGCGAACTCTCACTTTGGTTTTGGTTAGAAATTCTTGAGCACTGAGACATGATAATTAGCTCTATGTTGCATCCCTCTTAATAGTGCAGCATACCTATACTCAAATTCAAAGATATAATTCGTTTGAATCACAAATGAGCCTTCGAATACCTTCGAGTACCACTTCTTTCTTTCAAACTTTGAGGGTTGCGAACTTTCATATAATCTTCACTCCATCTCTTCTTAATTCTTCATATGATTGATGCGAATCATTCATAGCTTCCCATGGCCTCACACGGTCCATTGGCGCAAAGCCTTCACTCGCTCTTCACCACCGCCTTGGTCCTTCGGCGCCAAGCTATTTGCTTTCCCTTCACCACGGTTGGTCCATCGCAGCTGAGTCTTGCTTGCCCTTTACCATCTTACCATAGAAAACCATTTTGTATCCGACATCTTCAATAAATTCACTTTATCATGTATGGAGTCCATTCTTTGTTCTTCACTCTTGGCATATATGATTTCAATTCAACTTATACCTTCTTATGGATCCTAATCTCAACTCATTCTCAAGCACAAAGCACATGTGTTAGTCCATAAAACTTAATTGATAACTTTATACCTTTAGTCACTTAGTCTTCACAAGTGACTTAGCCTTCATGTTTATTGTCAATCTTCAAGCTTCTTCTTCTTATGAGCATCACTAAGATCTCAATGACTTTAATGCAATCCTTTGAACTCATAGCATTCTTCAACAGATCCATACCTCATTTCTTATGCATCTCCTATGGAATAACCTAATAACAATTCCCAACATAATTGTTAGTGCATATGTATTGTCATCACTTACACGAGCATCACCTAGAGCTCATTGATCTTGATACATATCTCTCCTGCATGCATAATCTAAGGAACATCTTACTAACAATTCTCAACAACATAGTTAGTCCATAGGTATTATCATTAATTACCAAAAACCACACATAAGAGCTAGATGCACTTTTAGGGGGTGGCGTGGGGTGCTCGGTGCGAGGTCTGGGCGCCCTTTATAGGCCGCGGAGGGGTCTCCGTTAGGGTTTAGTAGCCGGTGGCAATCGAGTGGCGAATTCCATGTATAGAGCTTCGAATCTGGAGCTAAATTGAGTCGTGTTTGCATAGGTGGTCCTCGTTTTCCTTCCTCTATGGCCACTTACCATAGATCGGCGTGGGACTGACAAGATATTTACATTCGGCCGCTGGTGGAAGAAAAGGAAGGAGGGGCAGAGGTAGGGGAAGGTTCTGACACGCAGACCTAGGTGCGCACGAGAGAGAGGGAAGGAGGCGGGGCGCGGCCGCTTCGGCCCGGAGGCGGGAGGGCGTGCGCGTGGGATAGGGGAGAGGAAGTGGGCCAAGGTAGCTCGGCCTACTGGAACGCGAGTGCGGAGAGGGTGGGGACTGGGCTTCGCCCGGGTGCGGGCCAGAGGGGAGGGAGCTGGGTTGGGTCGGTCGCTGGGCTGAGAGGGAGGGAGAGAGGCCGTGTGGGTTGGGCTAAGGGAGAGAAAAAAGGGCTCGGGTGATTTTATTTTTATTTCTTTTCTTTTCATGCATTTTCTTTTATTCACTTATTTGATTATCATAAAGGGGTATTAGGACATTTATTTAATATTTTTCTTCAGAAATTTTTATGTAGCAAATTTGGGCTGTGACAAGGAGCAAGTGAATAAGATGAGCTCGTCTGATGATAGTACTGTCACCTTGTTGGTGTTGCTGCAACAAGGCTTCTCTGTTGTTGGAATTTGTGTGTTGCGTTGTTGAGGCATGAATAACAATTTTCAGTTGCCATGAAGCCTGAACATCTGAAGTCGACGTAGCAAAGCTACCGAACCAATGGTCACAGAAGATCAGTGAGCCTAGTGTCATACATGGGCCTCAGCCGCCCAGCATGACTAGCACAGTATAGCTCTGTAGCCGAGAACCAAAATATAATTAATCTTGCATGTGCCAGTTGCCAACGATGATCAGACACCGTCGATCGAAGACCCAACGCCCCAGATGAGCCATCCGGTTGGTTGATGGATCAGCGCTGTTGCGTATGGGCCTGGGCTAGCTCCTATACCATACCAGTTTAGATCTGAGCACAGGAGCGGGGCGGACCAGCTCGGGAGCACGACAGTGACGGGTCTTTATAATTTTATGAAAACGATCTAAATCTGTACTACTTAAAATACGTCTACTAGTTTTTATCCGCTCGTTCGGCGTTGCGCTCTAAAAATCCTGTGTGTCCCTGCGTTGCGTTCCGCTCCGCTCTCCGTGTAGGCCCACATCGCGCGCTCCCACGCCCTCGCTCCCATGCACTGCCGCGTGCTCCCGTGTGCTGCCGCTTGTTGTCATGCGCTCCCGCACTCCTACGTGGGCCCGTTTCTCACGTGTTGTTGTTTGCTGGTAGCGCACACTTTCACGTTACTACTTGCAAAACAGGTGCATCAAACTAGTTTAATAAAAAATAAGAATCCAAGCGGAGGTATGTGTCTTTACTGGGCCCTCTCCTGGGTCTGCCCTGAGCATAGGAATAACGAGATATATTGTTTTTTTAGAATGGATTTTTTTTTAAAATATATGGTAACATTAGTTATAGTGTGATACAGTGTTTTCTTGTACCATGTTGGGTGTCATGGCAGTGCGATACAGTACCTTCAGTGTGTTCTTTTTTTATTTTTGGTGTTTGGCTAAGCTCATGGCCTATTTTTTTAAAAGAATGGATTAAGGTGACTGAAGTTTCCGTTGACGACTAAAGTTTTCGGAGAAAAACGATAGATTTTATCTGGACGTTCATGTATGAGGAAATAAATAGGTAAGATATTGTATTTTTTTCTATATATATATCAATATATATTTTAGTTGAATATCACGTGAGCTTGGAGGATGGCAACAGCTAAGCCAGTATGTATGTGGTGAACACCGGGCTAAAGGTGGCAGCTTGAGGAGCCTCCAGCGTGTAACGGAGAAGACGACATGAGCGAACGGTAGCTACAATGACAAGCGGGACCCACTTGGCATAGGCATGTCTACACAGGAGCTAAAGTGCTCAGGGCGCGGAGAGTGCGCGAAGTCTTCTACCGTTAGTATATAGCATTGATATATAATGCATGCATGGCAAGAAGTGAAAATGAGCTGCATACCTCACTTCACTGGCTCTTCAGTCTGGAGTGTCACATTCACATATACTACCAACTCGCATGATCCATGGTCTCCAAGTTTGGGTGACTGCATGTTACTTGAGATTTTGTATGTACTGCCTCACTTGTTTCTAGCATCTTCTTAGCTTGGACCACTTCTTGTTTCGGTAGAAGCTCCTGATTCAGCTACATTGTCAAATGCAGACATGCATGGATGATTGACAGATTGGCATGTAGTGTGATGATATGTAAATGAATAGAGTCAGTTTCCTTTTGTTAATTGCCAATTGCATGCCATGTTGGTGTCTATATGGGTGTCTCAAAGTTTTGATTAGAGGACGTGCGTGTAGCACGATGGCAAGTGCGCGTGGCTCGCTCGATGCTCATCGGGGTTTTCTCTATTAGTTAGGGGTACGTATATGTGTACACGTTTAGTGAGGATCTATCAGTAGTGTGTGCTTAAAGTGTGCACACATTTCCATGCATTGAGCTAATGTCGTGTGAGTAGATTATGTACGTTCTGATATGTACTAAAAAAGTTTTGGTTAATGTACTGGTTAGTGACAATAAGAGATTGAGATAAATTTGTCTTACTATCAATCTTTTGAGAGAACGTGTAAATAGCACGATGATAAGATCTTCAGGTGTGATGTTACTGAACAGAGCTTGAACTCTGGTTCTCGCAAAAAAAGCCTCTTGCTATGTCTTTTTTTTTTTGTCGTGGCGTGATCATTTAACGATAGCGTGTGGGTTGTAGCTAGCTTTCGAGACCTTTTCTCGATCTTAATGTAATGTCCTCGAGATATCTCTCCTCTTGGATTGAGTTTTTTTTTAATCAATTTTTTGGAACAACTTTTTTTTGGATGAGCTTTTATGAGAAGCTAGCTGTCTTGAACAGCTGTCTCGAGAATCCACTGGCCAGAGAAGCTAGCTAGCCCTTTGGCAGCTCTAATTTTCTTTCGGGAGATTGTTTGTTTTGAATGTATAATGACTAGTATGCTTTTGAAGCGTATGATGATGTGTTTGATTACTAAATAAACGCAAATGCCATAATTTTTATAAATTTCGACATTTTGGGGTGGAAACATTATGGTTTCACAATTTGAAAGGCAATTTGTATATCGACAGACACAGTTCATAAATATTGCAAAAACCAAAATGCATAGTTTGTAACATTGAAAAGTCAAGCACACAGCTAGAAGCTGAATGCCTTTGCCTTCATTAATTTGAAACTGATTTTGTTTAACAAACACACAGCTAGGAGTTCATCCCAGTTTGCTTTTTTCCTTGGAGTTTTTTCAGCGACGATCACATACTATTGTGCATCTCTGGACTTCCCTGAACATGTGCATCTCTGGACATGTACATCAACACCTGACGATCACATACTATTGTGCATGCCTGAACTTCTCTGAACATGGGCACATGATTCTGGATGCAGTTTATCAATTCAACGTTTTGAAAAACGGTAACCTCTACCGGTCACCCACCTAGTTGAGACTATACGGTGATTATGCGGTCTAATCAGTCTAACAGGTAGGACCGTAGGAACACCCTTCCTTGTACACGACCGAGTAACCGACCTAGTAGTTCTGTTTTCAATACACACTACTAAGAAAGTTATTACATATGGATTTTAAATTTTATCATAGATAGTTATAGGTTATATCTCTGTAAAAATATCTATAATATCAATCTTATTGCAGATGGTTATAACTTCGTCTATAATAAAGGTACACAAAGACGGTCTATTTGTGAGTAGTAAGAGTCATAGATGATTTTTGTTGAAACCCATATATGTGTAGTGTCATAGACAGAGTTTTTTTTAAAAAAAAAACCATCTATGTGACCCTTTCCCCTTATAAGTAATTTTATTCATGGCTGCTCTCATGATATGATATAAACACTTCATGATTCACAAATTAAGCAACATTGTAGACATTATTTACATATTACACATTGATATATTGTTCAGAACATTGATCACATATTGTTCATCAAAACTTCAACACAAGCATTTACATATCATAAAGGTTAAGAACATCAAATAGATGCACATCAAACATTATTCAGAACACATAAACCTAGCTATACATCATTGGCGACGTTGTCTTCCAAAAGTACGAGATGATAAACCTCATGGTGACACCATCTCCTAGAAGGACAAAATGATCGACATCATTGAGCGATGTCATCTTCCAAAAAGATAAAATGATTGACATTAACTCAATTTCCTATGTTTCAACACAAAGTTAACCCAAGCATCATCTTCAATGAGCATCTCACAGTCATTCGGATCAGGCTCTATCCGGACTATCTCACACATAAGCTAGCCATGGTTAAGCAAGAAATGCGGTTCAAACCAGTCTTGCAGTTCACGAAAATGTCCCCATTGTGACGAACAACAATAGAGAAATTTTCATCTGAAAGAACAGAATGGAGAATGTGATTCACAACAAACACATGATCAGCGGAGGGGGCCTTCATAGCAGCGAAGAACATGAAGTCTACCTAGCCAAAGTTGACTCTAAGCATTCGCACCATGGAAACAGCCATAGGGACAGCCCCATCCTACCATTGCTTGATTGCCGTGATCTGAGCCATTGCAGGTCTACGATAGAAATAAGGTATTACCCTTGGTTATACAGATCAAAGCAAATCCTAAGAAACCTCAACAAAACTATGATAGGAACTCTACGATACTCACCTAAGTGCAGTGAAGGGAATTCAGTATCCAAATGTTTGATCCGTCGGTCATTTGGTACAATGACCGAGGGTTCAACTTGTAACCATTAGGAACATCACCACCTTCGGCTATTACACAATCTCACTGATGGGCTGTCGGCCTAGGTTGAGTTTGTAGTAGTGCATGTTTCTCTGGGAATATAATGCTGTTTTCAGTTATCTTTGTGTGTAGTGATGGCAAAAATAGAATACTAATGCAAGGAAAAAATAGAGGGTTACCTTTTTCTGTACTATAACCTTCATATATTTTTTTTAACTCAAATATTGTTTGATTAAAAAGTGAAAATGAATCAAAATTGGTATTCAACCCTCTTCATTGGACCATCGCATTGCTGGACAAATTCTTGTTCGTTGGGCCAGCCTACTGGGCCTAGATGTATATCAGGCCTTTCCAAAAAGACATTACAATACTTGGTCAACCTGTAGTGGGTGATTGATTGTATAGCACATCCTTAAATAATAAATTAAATTCCTTTTTCCATTGAAGGAACCTGATCTTTTGCCACTGCTCCATCTATGTCTTAATTTGTATATTTTTGCAACTACCACTAGGTCAACATCTTTTGACATCAATATGACTATTAGAAGATCATAGGATTTTTTTAAAAGATCAAGATATATACCAGAACAAAATAGAAAATCAATAAAAACAAAACATAAAAATGGGAAAAAAAACAGGGGTCGCTTTTGAATAAGAACATCCTTGGCTTTATGTAACATGCTAAAATAATTCCCCGATATGAAAGTCTTATGATATATTTTTTTTGTTCAGAAGCATTCCTAATTTTATGGACTTTATGGTATTCTAATTATCTGATGCAAATTTCTACCAACTTCTGGTAATGTTTCGTTTAAGATTTCTATGAATTCTTTGTCATTTTACTTGACGGTTCAACATTGTTAACCTGATGGGCGCGCAAAAAAGAAAAGAAAAGAAAAAGGCAGATACAGTATATTGTAAAAGGGAGAAGCATCATTTCGGGGTTGTAGAAGAGAGAATGCAAGTTTTTAGACTAGTGTGGCCAAAGGAAAAGTTTCTCTAATCAACATGCTTTAATTTAGAGTTTGTACTTTAATTAGTTTTCACTTCTATTGAAGCACGCAAATTAACACTACTCAGCAGAAGTACAACTGTACAAGTACAGTAGTACAGCACTCACACGGCCGGATCAAACAAGAAAGTGATAATAAAAAAACACTTAAAATGAAGTGGGGGACAAACGCATCGAACTAGATCTCTTCTTGAAAAGGGAGAATGAGAAGTCGAAACTCGATGCGTGCATGCACAAGTTGTGCGTCTTTAATCCAAATTCCAGGGTCCCTTGCCAAACAAACAAATATTCTTGCTTTCACCTTCACACACATACACACACAAATTTCTTTTTTTTTTCAGGAAAAATGGTGTATCCACCTTGCTTATATTAAAGCACGATCCAAGAATAACAAGAGAGTAATAATCACAAAAAGGAAAACAAGAGAGGTAGCTCAAAATTCATATCTCACTGGAAAAACTGGAAAAGGGAGGTTACAAGGCCGTTTACATTCCTGACCCTTTTCAGCCCTGTTAGGTTACACACTCTATAGCCGTCCCATTGTGATCGGACGGTCCAGATTGTATAGGTACATCATATTTGTGACTTTTGAACACTCTCTATAGCCGTACGTACATGCACGTGTACACGTAGCTCTTTAACCTGCAATTGAAGATTATTTGCATGCATGCAAGGTGCAGAATTTATATATAAACCCAACAAAATTAGGGGTGTGAGTGATTATGATCGTTGTCGATGGATGGATGAATGGATTCAGAGCCATATGGCGCCGGCGCCCTTGAGCATGGGCACGAGCTTGCTGGCGAGGTGCAGCGACATGACCCCGTCGGTGGAGCCGATGAACCTGCCGCCGATAAAGACGGCGGGGACGGGCGGCGAGCGGCCGAGGCGGCGGGCGAGCTCCCGCTCCATGTCGCGGCCCCGGGGGTCCTTGTCGAGCTCGTGCACCGCCGCGCACACGCCGAGGTCGGAGAAGAGGCTCGCCACCGTGTGGCACATCGGGCACTGGCTCGCCGTGAAGATCACCACCGCCTTCTCCGTCGACAGCTTCGCCACTGTCTCCGCCATCGCCGTCTTCTTGATTTCTAAATGGGTCTAGTGAGTTGAGGAGCTAGGCACAGCTAGTAGCTATAGCTAGTGTGTCTTTTGAAATGTTTGTGTGGTTTGCAAGTGCAGGGTGTCACGCCCTTTTATAGTGGTAATCCGATAGAGGAAGAGGAGAATAGTGGGTGCTTGTATGAGAGAGAGATCAGAGAGAGAGAGAGAGAGATGTTGTGGGCATAAGAATCTTCAACTTAATTAGTTTGGTACAAATTTTGCTACCTGTAGCATTCCACTAAAATTAGAGTTTACAGAAAATGTTCATCGGTCAGATCAATCACTTGGATATTAGTGATTGCGAATCGGGTTCTTACCGTATAAATTGTTAACAATATGTTCCTAACATGAAAACAAACATATAAAGTGTCACATCAAGCAATCTCCACCGGAAAATATATGTAGGCAGAGTCGCAGAGATGCATGGTTCTCCAGACATGAATGTGTCCATGTCCATTTAATAAAGTAGCTAGCGGACATGCATACGGATAATGTTTAAAACAGCTTCGAATGGGGCCTAGAAAGATATATGGAGGCTATTGGATTTTTATGCCACCCACTGCGAAAATATGGAATCCCTCCAAACTGTACTAAAAAATGATTTTTTTTCTAGGGTTTTGTAGCTCAAACCAACTGAAACTGACCATCTAACCAAGAATTGGCCATAATAATGGCCTATTACAGTTAATTTATAGTAAAAAGCAGCTACAATAAATTACAGTCGGTCCATGTTACAAACTGTAATAATTAGACTAATACAGTCCATTTTGAATAAGAGGCTACTAAAATATGTTACAACAGTTGATTCATGCTAAAGAGCATATTACAACATTTCTCCCATGGGAGTGATGAGTATAATTCCAGCCTTCGATCCTTAGAGTGTAAGTGACCCACCGAAGAAAAGAGTCCATACTTCGGACATGTTGTTGCGGTTGTCCTTGGTTTGTTTGAGTTCTTTCCACTCGGCGACGAAGTCAGCGAGTACTTGTGACTTGATTGTTGTCCGAGGTATGAAGCGAACATCAAATTCCCTGAGCTTGCCAGTCCACTTAGTGATTCGTCCAATGGTGTGTCTACTGTGGATGATCTCTCCGAGTGGAATATTTATGGTATTGTGATCTTATGAGCCTGCAAATAGTGCATTAGTTTATGAGATACCATCATTACCGTGTATAGCAGCCTTTGTACTTACGGGTAACACTCATTAGGACCGTGGAGTGCTTCATTGACGTAGTATACCAGTCGTTGGCTCTTCTCTCGCTTGTCAGACACTTCTCTTTCTACTACCAGCACTCCACTTACGACACATGGCCCGACCGCTATGTATAGCAATAGTTCTTCATTTGGGTCAGGAGCGACTAGCACAAGAGGGAAGAAAGATACCTTTTTAGATTTTTGAACGCCTCATCCGCTTCCTCAGACCATTCAAATTTGTCGTGTTGGTGCAATAACTTGAAGAAGGGAAGCCTCTGATCTCCGAGTTGGGATATGAAATGACTGAGAGCTGCCATACACCTGGTTAGTTTTTGAACTTCTCGTAATACCTGGGAGGTTGCATTTCTTCTATTGCCTTGATCTTGTCAGGATTGACTTTGATTCCCTAGTATGACACTATATACCCGAGTAGTTTTCTAGCATCGACTCTGAACGCGCACTTCTCTAGGTTGAGCATGACTTGGTGCTTGCGTAGATTACTGAAGGTCTCTTGCAAGTATGAGATAAGGTCTTCCTTCTTCTTGGTCTTGACAACAAGGTCATTGACGTAGGCTTCGATATTTCGGCCAATCTGGTTACGAAGAGTTATCTGCATACCTTGTTGGTAGGTGGCCCCAGCGTCTTCAATCTAAAGGGCATTTTGACGTAACATAGCACTCCAAAAGGAGTTATGAAAGAGGTTTTCTCCTCTAGTACTAGAAATCACCGGTTTCCCTATAGCTTTTCATTTTCCTTAGGAAAATTTTCCCTATCCTAGGAAAAGAAGCTTTCCCTAGAATGTGAACCTAACACCGTAGGAAAACAGATTGTTCCCTACGAATTGGTACCTTTCATAGGGAAGATTGGGGGAAGCGGTCCTGGTGTGCCACGTTGGCCCCAATGTTGACAGCTATCCCTAGGCATATATGGATTTGTAGGGAAAGAAATGCCAAAAAAATTCCCCACAGTGCTAAAAAAAATTCATCCGACGCCAACGCTGAAAACCCTATCGCCATCCCAAATCCCTGCCGCGCTCTCAGCACACCCAAGTCCTTCAGCCACCACTGCCCAAAGCCACTCGTCACCCCAATCCTCAGCACCCCGTGCTAATGTCCCGTACCCCGCGTCGAAGTCCTTCAGTCCGAGAGGGAGGAGCCACCCCGTTTTGCACAGCCGCTGCCCCACATCCTCTCTCAAGGCGTCCGGGGGGGAGGCGCCCCGCGTTGCCATCCGGGAGGGAGGCAGCCACCTCCGTCTGAGAAGAGCCAGCCTGTTTTGCGTAGCAACCTTTGGAGTGTGCCGCCTATCTTCTGTCATCTCGCCGGCCTTGCTGGTGCCTAGGCCCTGGCATGGCCTAGTGGTAGTGCAGGAGGAGGCAGCTGTGTGACAGGCGGCGGGATAAACCCGGCCATCCGGAAGGAGGACCAGGTGGTAAATGAAAGCCAATACCACAAAATATGTTGTATACTTCTTTTGGAGTTCTTCTTTTATTAAACTAATAAAAGAATGGACACCTGAATTTAAATCATTCATCCTCCCCTAACTATAACCTTCGCTAAATTTTTTGCTTACACGATAATATGCGTGCCCCAGCTAAAAATCTTAGTAATCATACATAATGATAGCATTGTTCATTGGCACTTATCAATGACATTACTTTGTGTGTTTCAGTTTGTTGTTGCAATATTAACCATGCTAGTGGAAGATCGTAGTTTGATGTACCAAGGTTGGAATGACAATGATTGCCATTCTCAAGAATGGGTGCACAACACAAATGGTTTTCTGAACCATGCTTTTAGCGGTGTCCCTAATGCTGAAAAAACTGGAGTAATTTGTCCTTGTTTAGATTGTTGCAATAGAGTCAGAAGGAGAAAATCTATACTGAGCATGCATCTTTGTAAAAGAGGTTTTATGCCTAGGTACAATAGGTGGACTGAACGTGGAGAGCATCTAGATAGGTCACCTGCATTGGAAGAACTCTATAGCACTAGTGATAGATTAGATGAAATGTTGGGTGATTTTGGTGATGCAATGCATACAGATAATGTAGAGGAGAAACTACGACAGATGCTAAGACATTTTATGCATGTTGTCTGCCTCACATGAGTCACTATATAACTTCATTCGTATTTCACGCCTAGCCACAATGGCATGCTTGATGGGCATAAATCACAACACAACCTCTCTGCTGAATGTATTGATAATTTACTTAGACTCTTTGGTGATGTGTTGTCTGAGGGCTATAAAATGTCGACTAGCTTGTATGAGTGTAAGTGTCTTCTCAACGATCTAAAAATGCCCTATGTCAAGATAGATGCATGCATAAACAATTGTATGATATACTACAAACAAGATGAGCACAAAGAGAAATGTGATATCTGTGGGGAAATTCAGAATGTAGTTGTTGAACCGGTAGGTGAAGGGCGTAAATGAAAGCCAATACCACAAAAGGTCCTGCGTTACCTCCCAGTTCTACCAAGATTGCAGCAGATGTATGGTGCACCCCTTTGATGCTGAAGCATGGAAACATTTTAGTATGGTATGCCCAGATTTTGCAATGGAGGCAAGGAATGTTCGGTTGCTATTGCAACTGACGGCTTCAATCATTTCTCCTTTGGAGCTTCATAGTATTCTTGTTGGCCAGTATTTGTGATACCTTTGAACTTACCTCCAGCTCTTTGCATGAAGGAGGAGAACATGTTTCTTAGTCTATTGATCCCTGGACCCAACCATCCTGGTAGGAATCTAAATGTCTTTATACGACCGCTAGTGTATGAGTTCAAGGAAGCATGGATAGGAGTAGTCACCTATGCTAGTTTCTTAAAGCAGAATTTCTGTATGAGGGTTTCATACCACACTTCAAGTCATGACTTTCCTGCATTAGGCATGTTCAGTGGATGGTCTACGCATGGTGGCTTGGCATGTGTAGAGTGTATGTTAGGTGTGGATATTACTTGGTTGCCAAATCGAGGGGTCAAGATGGAATAATTGAAGATAAATGGGATGAAGAGCCATGACTACCATACCATACCTTCATGGAGCGGCTCTTTCTTGTGATGATTTGAGGATTTGTTAATAATGAAGTATGGGAGGTATTAGCTGAGCTAAGTTACTTTTTTTAGAGTGTTGTGTGCAAAAGAGGTCGATCCTGCACAAATGCTACAATTGGAAGCAAATATACCTATTATAATTTGCAAGTTGGAGAAAATCTTTCTACCGGGTTTCTTCAATTCAATGGAGCATCTAATAAAACACCTCACGTATCATGTAAGGGTAGGAGACCCCATCATGTATATTTGGATGTACATAGTTGAGAGGTATAAACTTCAAATTCCTTATGGTTTTCTTATTACCTATCATAGACAATGAACTAATTACATGATTCTTGTAGGTTATTGAAAAAACTTAGACAAAAAGTTTGTAACAAAGCTCGTGTTGAAGTCTCAATAGTAGAAGGATGGCTTGTTGAGGTGATCTTGCACTTAACATCACTATACCTACCCGATCTCATACCTAGATCCCACAATCATCCACATCGTTATGCTCAAGATGGTCCTTGATATGAATGTACCTTTAGTTTGTTTCAAGTGTGTGGATGGAAGACTGGTAGAGGAGTGTCTAGGTTCCTAACAGTTGAAGAGTACAAGGCAACAATTATTTGATCTTCACAAACTTGAGCGAAATGGATGAATATGTGCAGTAAGTGCTCTGAATATGTTAAATCGGCATGTTAATACTTCATAATCATAATTAATAGTTTTGTATCAAAATCTATAGAAAATTTGAACAAGAACAATAGAGGCGTCCAAGACCACCAACTCAGAAACAACTAGACAACTTAAGGATGAATGGAGCTGGCAATAGCAAACCAGACTTGCTGGATTGGTTTAAAAACATGGTACTTCCTTGGCTAGTTTCTAGTAACAAACTTGTAAACATTCTCCCCCCATCTTAATCAGGTTTCAATTTTAATTTGGATCATTGCAGCGTGACAACAATGCAAGCATAAATCCTGAATTGCGTCATTTATCACATGGATGTGGCCTCAAGGTTAAGTCATATGACATTTATGAAGTTAATGGGTACAAATTTAGATCAAAAAAGTACGAAAAATCAAGAGGGAACTTAACTGCTGTCAATACAGGGGTGCTTGCTATTGGCATTGATGTAGGCACCAACAAGACGCTTGAGTATTATGGCATTATCAAAGATATAATTGAGTTAAGGTTTGATGGTGATAGAGATTTTACCCTTATTTTGTTTGAGTGTAATTGGTTCCACCCGACTAATGGAGTGCGATACTTGGAAAGGTTTGGATTAGTTGAAGTTGCCCATGCATCATGTAATCCAGCAATCGAGCCTTATGCACTTGCTAGCCAGGTAACTCGGGTGTATTATCTTCCATATGCATGTAAGTCGGAGTTGAGCCTTAATGCATGGTGGGTTGCATATAAGGTTAGCCCCCTTGGAAGCTTGTCCATTCCATCAATGGATGACTACAATGATGAAGATCCACAATGTACAAATACTTTCCAAGAAGATGGTATATAGGCTGACTTCTTTGTAGACATTGGATTTTGCTTAGATGTTATTACAAGTAATGGCTTAAATGAGGTTGTCAATCCAAATGACCTATCAGAGCTGGTCAAACAATGAAACACTATGAGTGGAGAGAATGACCTGCCAACTGAAGTAGAAATTGGATATGATACGGAATCATGCTATGAAAGCATGGACGAAAGAAACCTAGAAGATCCTGATGATTGTTTAGTATAGAAATGTTTTCCCAAGTAATAATTATTTATGTACTATTGTACTTGTAATTTCAATTATGTACTACTATACTTTAATTTCAGTTTTAGTTTGTACTACTATACTTTAATTTCAGTTATGTACTATTGTACTCTAATTTAAGTTCTCTATTGCATTTGCATAATTGAGTTACTGGTTAATTGTTATAAGCTTATTTTGTGCACAGATGACACTTTCACACCGTGTGGCACATAGTTGGATTAACAGTGGGTCCACTACAAGGGACGAGGCAACTTCTAGTCAGAATGAACCTGTTGATTCATCTGGAGTTGATGAGGAAACATGAGAGGTTTACCTGTGTGGTAGTGCATAACTCTCCCTTAGAATCCCCAATGAGAGAGATTGTCTATTGCTCACACTCGAAGGGAAAATGTGAGTTTGTAAAATTGACATGTCTATTTTCATGCTCATTCAGACATTGAGTTAACTAAATGGTTATTTCCAATTTCAAGGCAATGGCTTGAAGTCCCTACGCTAGGAGGGGGAGGACACCTTCAAGTGTACTGACATGTATATTGAAGATCAATCATCCTGGGTTGGTTGAGTTTAAAGGCAAGGCGGTGCCAGCATCAACATAGAACCATTACCTTGCATCAAAGGGCACAGCTGGGAAATCCAAAGCTCATGTTGTTGTGGAAGAATTTTGGGTAATAATTCTCTCCTTTGTGCCATTCTTTGTAGAATATCACTTCTGTTATGGTAGTTGTAGATTTACTTTAGAGTAAATTTCATAAAACTATAACTATTTGTACCATTATAACACAGACCTACAACTTTTGAAGTATATTTCACAAAACTACAACTACTTCGACCCTTAGTAACAATAAACTATAACTTTTTAATATGGTCCCATGCGTTAGCCACACATATGCCACATGGTCTGGTCCTACCTGTCAACCACACATGTACCAAAAAGTTACAGTTTCTTGTTACCAAGGGTCGAAGTAGTTGTAGTTTTGTGAAATATACTTCAAAAGTTGTAGTTCTGTGCTATAATGGTAAAATAGTTATAGTTTTCTGAAATTTACTCTAAAGTAAATCTACAACTACCATAGTTGTATTTCTATGTTATGATGGTACAAATAGTATTGTGAAATTTACTCTTTACTTTAATTTCAGTTCTGTTGAGTGATAATTCCCTCCTTTGATAATCATCCTTTACACCATTCTTCTGTTATGATAATTCTGACTTCAGAATATGATATGTTCTAATTTTATTTTAGAAGATATACTTATGAACCTACAATTCTTTAATTAACTTAGTGTACATACCTATATACTTCTGAAATTATAGTTCTGAATTCTGCACAAAGAAAACTACATTTCTGAAATCTACACAAAGAAAACCTACAGTTACAAGTTTTTTTGTCTTGGCCTTGGTTATTCAAGAGGATAGCTCAGATTTATGCTAGCTGTGTGTTGATGCATGCGAGGATAGCTCAGATGAGATGCAGAGATTCATTCTTTTGTGTACTGATTTCACTGGTAATATGAACTTGTTGGTTGTAAATCTTTACCATTTTGTGAAACTAAAATTCTTTTAATATGATATGTTCTTTTGTCGCTAAGGTTCAAATATGATCCTGAGAAAGAAGATGATGCAAGACAACATCTAGCTGAGTGCTGCAAATAGCTCATACAAAGCATCATGTACTATGCAAGAATCTATGCTACAATTGAACATTACATCAAAGTGGAGAAAAAGGATAATTTGCTACAAGATTGTTGGGACTTATTATTTGTCACGGGATGAGTATGTCACCCAACGTCCTATTTGGTGCAAAGAAGATTATTGGCGTGCTTTGGCCAAAGAATGGAGCCATCCTAATTTTAAGAAAAGATCTGAGACAAATCGCGCCAATCGCTACAGCTATAAATTTAAACCTCACAAAGGAGGATCCAACTCTATTGCAACAGCACGCCAAAAGCTAGTGAGTGTTTCCTTACTAAAAATCAATTACACATTTCAAAATTATTCATGGATTTAATTTGAGTTTCTTTTGAATGAAGTCTAATAAAGAAGGGATAGAGGTATCTCAGTTCGGGGCATGGGTCTATACACATAGGCGATCAAATCCTCAAGATCCTAATTCTCTAAACACAGTAGAAACCACTGCATGCCTAGTATGTTTTTTTGTTAACTCCTGTCACATATTTTGTGTGTGTAATATTGTTGCATAAA
Organism: Phragmites australis; assembly: GCF_958298935.1. Taxonomy (NCBI): domain Eukaryota; kingdom Viridiplantae; phylum Streptophyta; class Magnoliopsida; order Poales; family Poaceae; genus Phragmites; species Phragmites australis. The sequence goes on along the minus strand of NC_084942.1, from coordinate 18,348,284 downwards.
CTTGAACTCTTCACACATTTCTTGCTTGCTAGACGCATGAGAGGTACAAAGCTCAGGCCATAGAGTTACATGGGCTAGATTTTGATTCGTTACACTCTCTGGTGTATGTTAGAGCTCTTTATGGATGTTCTTGTGGTCAACCACATGGCAAATGGGCCTTATTAAATGGGATAGTTGATGATGGAGTGGTCCTTGCTGAGTTGTAGAGTGACAATACATCTTTGTCGGTCGCCAAGCGCAAATGTCAAGAGGAAGAGGAACATGCAAGGGAAAAAGAAACTCGTGATAGTCGTTTGGCAAAGGAATATGCCAATAACATGTTAGAATGGGGTATCCTAGTGCAGAGCCACAATGGAAATATTCAAAAGTTTTTGGAGGTGAGATCAACATACTGCTTCTTTTTTATTTTTCCTAGTGTTAGTTCAGTTATTTGCTACATCATAGTCTTCAAGTTGCAGGATGTGGCTGCACATACTGGAATGCCTTCATCTTTAGTTCCGCTTCCCTGCCTCCCCCACCTCCACCTTAGGCATATGGTGTTTCAACATCACCAGATCCATCTCTAAGAGATGTAAGTCCCCCACCTCCTCTTTAGGACTTGTTGACTTGAGTTCTAAAAATTGGTTGCAGAATTTGACTGATAGTGGCACCTGAAATTTTTTAGATTTGTTATACCATCACCACAATAGAAACAGTCATCCGAGCTGGGTCATCAGTGTTGGATAGGATAGAATCGGCACTGATGAAGTATCGGTGGCAGTTCATAACTTCTTATGCTCGATCAGCGATTGAGATAGGTTGAATCGACACTCAGTATCAGTGTTGGCTCTTGATATAAATCGGCACTGATACTATCAATGCTAGTTTATAATTTGAACCGACACTGATAGTTTGGAATGGACCCAAAATTGTAGTTCAATCAGCTTTAGCTCATGTGTTCAGGTCCGCTTGATCTCTCTCTCACTGATCTCTTCCACAAGGTGTTGTCCCTTATCTCTCACTAGCATGGCTACCGGCAACGTGGTCCCTTATCTCTCTCTCTCTCTCTCTCTCTCTCTCTCTCTCTCTCCATTATCTCTTTCAACTGACAGTGTGGGAGGCCACTGGTCAGCGATAGTGGCTCAGACCTGGGCAGGGCTCACCCTGGTTATGGCTCGGGTGGCGAGATCGGGATGGTGCACGGGCAGGGAAGGCTAGGCCAGCTAAGCGGCGCGCGCAGGTGACTGCGCAGGGGAGGCGAAGGGCGTGATGGTGAGCGTGTGAGCGGTGGCGTGCGTGGGGCGTGCCGGTGGTTGTGCGTGGGGATAGTGGTAGCATGGCGTGTGGCCAGGTAGCATTGGCTGGCTAGGAGTACACTTGTAGGTGGGGGCGCACGAGCAGCATCAACGGGCGGCATTGGCTCGCTAGCGGCAGCTATGCAGGAGTACACATTTAGATGCACCTCTTACAATTTTCTCGAATGATATGTTGTACTGCTGTACCCTTTTTGGCCTCAAGCAATTTCCTTCTTTTTCATTCACTTCCCACTTCTTTGTGTTAATTTGAGCATTTGCTTGTTTTTTTTTTTGTTGGATCTGTGAAATGTATGACAAAAACTTGAATTTAGTTGGATGATGGAGGACCTTAGGTATGTATGTCATCTTTGTTGTTTTCAATTTGGTTTGCCCATTTCTCTGAGCTAGATGATATGAGTAAGAATGGCGATGGGAGGAGTACGCGGTTGAGTTGCTGGTGTTGGTCACAATAGCACGGTGTTGTGTATGCTAGTGTCTATACTTGTACTGGATATTCATGTATATGTAATGGATGCCTTCAGCAAAGTTAATGTTATGGTTGTGCTGGAATGAGATTTGTGATGTACATGTGCAGGAAGGTAATTTTCATATGCATCCGGTACTAGACAATTGAGATTTGTGGTTGGAAACCTAGTTTTCATATTTTTAGAATGAATTTGGTTTTGTAGTAGCGGAGGGGCTATCAGTGTCGGCTCATGACATGGAACTGGCACTGATAGTCTGTGACTATCAGTGTCGAGTAATCAGTGTCGGTTCAAAAATTGCCACTTATGGTGTTTTGGAGCCGACAGTAATGACCATTTATGTAGTAGTGCATGCTTGTGGAAAACGAGCCACAGAAGTTGTGAAAACATAAATTGTAATATGCCTTGTTCCATGACGACCTGGGAATGCAAAGTTAACAAAATGATGTGGATATATGTTCTAAATTTAGTGGAGTAATATTTATGCGAAGGGGCCGATCTCCTTTCTCTAGTCCCCAAATATTAAAACTTATAAGGCATCTAATATGACCAGCTGGTGATTCGGTTAGATACAAGTTGTAGCAATAGCAAGTACCAGTTTCTGCAAACATTTAGAGCTTTAGTTATTTTGCTGAGGGGGGATCACCATGAGAAAGTTGAATATATGTTTAAGCGTCCTACTAAGGTCCATGCTATGGTTTGCTAATTCTAAAATGTAGACAATGACTTTCCGTTGTTTTGAATTTACTCATTATCGATGCTATTATTATTGGGATGTTCTTTCGATGCTAATGTTGGTTGCCTTCCTACTCTTTTGAACTCACTGTGATTGTAATGCTTTGTAACAATATATTTTATAGACCTATTATATGATTGATGACTTTGTTGACCATTGTAATAATATCATGTATACTATGTTTGGTGACCTTTTGTTTGTGAATGTTTTGTGCAATTAATATTATTCTAGTTTGGATCTAATTTTGAATATAAATGTGGAAAAATAGAGCAAAACAGCCCTAGTGTTTTATGCAGATTCGTAGGGAAAGGTTTTTCAGTCACAGGGGTGGAAAAAACATATTTAAATGTTCCCTAGATGTGAAACATGCTTTCCACGTATGCAACTCTACCATGTCACAAAGTGTTCCTACAATTTTTGTTTTGTAGGGAAAGAATCTTTCCCTTTGAATTGTAAAAAACTGTAGGGAACCAAGTCTTTCCCGTCCGCTGCATGGATTCCTGGGAAACAAAGTCATAGGCACGTAGGTTCAGAGCCAGGCCAACTACACCAATAGCACTCATCGTCAAATATTTTCCTGTAAATCGTTCCCTACAAAAATCCAAAGGGACAATATTTCCCTACTGTTTCTTGGCATTTCCCTAGGAATTTTGACTCTAGGGAAACTTGCAGTTTCCAATAGTGCTCGTTGTCCGGATGCATGTTGATCTGGTGTCACCGGAGCAAGCATTGAGAAGGCTTAGATAATAGCACCCGAAGGTTTCATCGATTATCTGATCTATCTGTGGTAGGGGGAAGGCATCCTTCGGGCAAACTTTGTTAAGGTCGGTGAAATCTACGCACATGCGCCACCCGTCGTTTGACTTTTTAACCATGACGGGGTTAGCGAGCCACTCGGGATGATCCACTTCTCTGATGAACCCTTCCTTCCTGAGCCTTTTGATTCCCTCCTTGATTGCTTCTTTCCGGTCAGGTGCAAACCGCCAGAGCTTCTAGTTGACCGGCTTGGCATCTGATCGGATAGCTAATTTGTGCTCGATCTTCTTGCACTAGTAGGCATAGTGCGCAACAGCCATGAACTTGGCCAAAGTTTATCATCCTAAGATGGTGTTGTATGCCATTTCGAAGTCAACCACAACGAATGGAATCTTCTTTGGCCCTATTTGTTTCAGCTTATTGCTGGCTTCTGCTTCTCATACGCCAAAAGTTGAAACAAACATGCTTTATTGTTTTCTTTTAAAAAGTTGAAAAGTTGCCTTATGATGAAATGAACTAAAAGATGATAAGCTGTTTGCGATTGATTTTTCTAGCTTTTTGTGTGCTAAGAACATAAAAAAATTCTCATAAAAACCAAAAGCTATCATCTTAGAAGTTAGTGCTATCTAAGAAGTTGACGGAACCAAATGATGTCTCTTCAATTAATCTAGAACAAACTAAAAAGATTGTGGCCGCTAGTGTAATGGCTCATTTCCATCCTCCAGCACCTCCATCGAAGCCTGTTGTGTCTGAAGATAGCATAAATTTTTTTCATGAGTATAGACAAAGTTAAATAGACTGGGTGGCTTCAAGGAAGCCACCGACGGATTACAAGCATATCAACAAGAAGCAGGCCAACTTGTCTAAGCATTGGGGGCTTCCTGGCTACTTCTGGATTATCAGCAGAGCAACTAGCACAACTTGTTGCGGGAGTGGAAATCCCAAAGTTAGATGTTAGATGGCCATTTGCGTTGGACAAACCTTTGGTCAAACCAGATATAGAAAATAATCTTATAACTCAAATGTACCGATTACATTTGTGGTAATTAGAGCAGTCCAGGCAAGATATACAAACGTTTATATAGAGATGAATATTTGCTCAACGGGGATGACTACTTCTGGGTGAACTTCGAGTGCTTGTATGAATTGTACCAGAAAGATGCTCTTGATGTGTCCATAGTCAAAGCATGGACTCTGTAAGTGACTTATGTATATAATTTACGTTATATGATCTTGTACCTTGAGATATGGCAAACTTCTCTCTTTCGTAGATAATAAAGTAGGATTCATCGATCTTGGGTTTGTCAATGAGAAAATTTTGCGGATGAATATAGACTTCACAGAGGACTACTTATTGAAGTGTCTGTTTCACCACCAACACAAGAAATTTGTACTCTTACCCTACAGCTTTGAGTACACGTTTGCACGCCAGGGGGTTCACCTTTTATAGGAAACTCGATTCTAGTACTAATTTGCCACGGTGTGACATATTTTTGCAATTTTCATTGGATTCTCCTTGTCATCCACCCAGACTTGAGTAAGATTATTATCTTGGACTCACAAAAGAGAGATAAGATAACTTACCAAGACCTCATCGACATGCTAAACAAGTAAACTCGATCATTAGTATTCACGTTAATTGCATTTAAGTTTAATTGGTATTCATATTCACGTACGTGGACGTACACAAGATACTACAATAAGAGTGTTGTCTACTTTCCCTACAGTAAGTAGTATGATGTAAAAACTGACTTTCCGATACGTAGGGAATATTTATGTTTTGCATTTCCTACTAAATAAAAAGGTTCATTAATTCATTCCACTAACGTATCATTTCCTCTTGAAGTGTAGGAGACAGTTAGCCGACAACAATCTTTGTGAGTTTTATATCCTTACTTTCATGTACATATTCAGCGAAGACGGAGACACTACCAAGTTTACTGATGTTGATGTATAAAATTACATATCAATGCCTTCTTTTCAATTTCGTGTTCAATGACCAATTGTTTAGATTCTTCAAACGCAACGCATCAAACAACGCACAAGTGCGATACTCCCTACAGAAATACATGCCATGCAAGATAAGATCATCAGGTTCTTCATCGAACATACTATCAATCCAAATGGCAAGTTTCATGAACCGATTGTGTCATCAACGCGTGAGAGACCTTCAGATAACACCATACCTTCTAGTAGAGAGTATGGGATAAGGAAGAAGTCTACCAGGGGTTAGATAGCGTATATATCGCCAAATGACACCATATTAATGAAAGATACTAATTACTATGTATTAATAAAGGACATGAATTACTATGTTTAATGAAGATATCTTTATTATTGATTTACATTAAATATGTGTTTCATTGTATGCATGTATTGAGAGCGAGAGAGAGATGGAGAGAGGAGACACTACTACAGAAATTGTCATCAGTGCCGGCTCAAAAATACCATCAGTTGAGGTTTTTGAATCGACACTGATTACTCGGTACTGATAGTCATATACTATAGTCATAGACTATCAGTGCCAGTTTTTGAACCGGCACTGATAATGGGTATCAGTGCCGGTCCATAACAAGGAACGAACACTGTTACTCAAACTATTAGTGATGGTTTGTGGGATAAACTGGCACTGATACAAAGGCTATCGGGGCTGGCTATTTGTCATGAGCCGACACTGGTAGCCCCTCCTCCCTGTAGCATGGGACATTGTAGCAATGCTAGGTCATATGAGTCATAAGGCCAAATGTACGCATAGCATTATCCATTGACAAAAGAGGAATGCTATTTCAAATTTCAATAGTACATATATGGAACCAATGCACTTGCTGATTTGTAGAGCATTGGCATCATATTACAAAATCAAACATTATATCATCAACATGGACATCCATCGCAAGTGGAGTTTCAATACAACGCACATGGTTTGCAGTTTACTGACAGGGAGTGAGCTTCTTGTTGTCGGCACCACGAGGATTGTCAACCTTCCAGTCATCCTAGGCCCTTGCTTTCTCCTCTTTGGCATCCTCATCATCTTGGGCTGAGCTAGTGCCATCCTTATGCCATGCAGAGTTCGCTTCTTGAATCATCTTATTAGTCCTTTCTTGCCATTTCTCCATCATTTTTATCTCACGCAAACAAGCTTCTTCTATGCTTATTGTTGGCATCCTATGATCCAAGCAAGATAGAAAGGCAACAAAAAAATGAATCAAAGGGTACTCTCGTATGTTCCAACAATGCTTCATGAACCATCGAAGGACGGACTATGCAGATCAATCTATGGCATTGTAGGTGATAATATATATTTCGTAATGGACTGAAAAACTAACTTGCTTTGGGCTAGAATTTTCTACAAGACTCTGTGTCATTTGGGTTGGGTTAGTGGCCCAAGATAACAGAGGAGTAACGAGAGCTAACAGGAGCTCGAGCTCCTCTGGTTAGCCTGCCATGGCCGAGCTCATAAGCTCAAGCTGGCGATGTGGTATTGGTCAGGGTGCCCAAGCAAATAGAAAAATGGGTTGCTGATGTTATGGCGAACATGATGGTGGAGTCGGTTTGGAGGTCGGCAACGGTGTGCTGTTAGAGCGTGGAGGTCCTTTGGTCAGCTGGAATGAACGTTAGCGTGCAACAGTCGCATAAACAGAAATCTAAGTGCCCATGCATGTGCGAGTGTGGTGGGGACTCTAGGTGAGCAAGCTAGAGTAGGAGGAGTGCGGTGGTGCCTTACCAAAAGTAGAAAAGGGCGGAGTTATGGCTGTGGTTAAGGAAGACAGAGCCATCCATGGTGGCGACAGGCCCAAGCAATGTCCCCTGGTGGACTCGCGCCTCTCCTAGTCCAGAGAGCAAACAAAGAGGAGGGTGGCTTAGAATGCGAACATATGAGTTTATAGGGACAGGACGTGGTCGAGGAAACCCACCAGTAGAGTAGATAAGCGGCGCTGAAGTTCTTGGTCGGTAAGGATGTTGCCCCCCAATTCACAGCCACAAGCGGCTGCCGAGCAGAGCTGGTGGTTTGGCTGGCTTCGCGAGGAGGTGTGGCACGCGGTAGAGTGACATGCTGGTAGAGATCAGTCCATCTACTGTCGATGGGCTTGGCCACGAGGATCCCATTGGTGCTAGGGAAGACGGTGAGGTCAGTCTCGAAGGTGGTGGAGGAGGAAGAGCGGAGGTGGAGGGGGAAGTGGCGGTAGGGGAGGCGGAGGAGGGAGGGAGGGAGCGGGGTGGTGGGAAGGAATTAGGGCCCCTGGTGGGCCATGGTGACGGCGGAGTGGGAGTGTAGGGAGATGTGGTGGCTTGTGAGACCAGAGATTTGGGATGGAGCTCCAGCGTGGAGAGCGCGCTGAGAGAGAATAGCGAAGAGATAAGAGAGAGAGCTGTTGTGGCAAAGAGATAAGCAGAGAATGAGTGGCTGAGAGAGGACAAGTTGGATCCGGATGGAAACCTACTGCCAAAATTGGAATCTATTAAAATTTCAGATCCGTTCAAGATTATTAGTGCCACCTGGCAATTACAAACCAGCATTGATACTACATATCAATGTCGGTTCATGATTATTAGCCGACACTAAAGTATCAGTGTCAGTTTGTTTTAAGAGCCGGCACTGATACTTAGTATCAGTGCCAGTTCAACCCGGCTCAATCATTGATCGAGCGCGGGATGTTATGAACCATCACTGATACTTCATCAATGTCAGTTCTGGCCTAGCTGGCACTTATGACTCGATGTGGATGACCAGTTCTGTTGTAGTGAGAGAGAGAGGAGAGGACAGAGAGGTAAGAGAGAAAGAGGAGAGACAAAACACTATCGACTCAAGGATTTAGCCGGTAGTAATTCCACGGGTATCACTGCCGACCGAAACCACTAGCCCTAGTGATACCTAGGGCATTACTGTTGGCTTAAAACTTGAGCCAGCAGTGATAACCTCCTTCACTGTCGGTTCTCAGGGTCGGTAGTGATATTCCCTGATTATTACTACCTGTTACCCACTGTCGACTCTAAAACTGACAATAAAGAGGATTTTAGAGCCGATAGTGATAAGATTTTCTATAGTAGTGAGAGATGATCAGTGACAATGATATCCACCGAGTCGAAGCAAAATCGGTGCTACACACACGTTACACGAACATATGTACCGCGTCACTATCAGTACGTGCCCATTGATCAACCGGCCTTCTCATGTACAAGCATACGAATCAATTTAGATTCTGTAATTAAGCAAAGAAAAGAAAACGCAAATACAAAAGTCAAAACTTAAAGTGTGATTCCACATTATATACAGTGGATGTCGGCTCTCATAGCTCATAATGTGGCACCCAACAAGCCACGCCTCTGGCCTGCCTCGCCCGCATATCTACACATTCCTGCATCGTGGTTTTGGAATCCTGAAAACTAAAACCATTGATGCAAAGCTAGAGGCATCTCTCTCTTTCTCTCTCTCTCTCTCTCCATCTCTCTCTCTCACACACACAGGGATAGCGAGCGTATACAGTGGATGTGTGATGCCGCGATCCGAGACCGATCTCAATATATTATCCCATGCATGCATATCGCCTTTATATCCATCTGTCACAAGATCAATCTAGCTAATTACTACTTGCATTTATATCCAAGTGTGTATAGAGCTAAGGTTTCTTGTAAAGTATAGAGTTCCAAGACCTGCATATAACACACATGCATTGTTTAGCCACGCATATATTTAAACTTTAATTAAGCAATTGACCCAAATCTAATATATTCTTAGCTGTAGCAAAGCAGTTTTTTTTTTCAAACGATGCAGTTATTCGCCTTGGTGATAATTATCGAATAATTTTTTTATTTGGCTCGGTTTTTTTTATTAAATTTACATTATGCTTGTGAAAATGTGTATATATCTATTATCCTGGCCCATATATTAAATCATACTTATGATTCTTAGTTAGTGAGCATAATAATTATTAACATTTGGTCCAACATAACACAGAAAGGTCATGCCTTGAACTTTAATTCCATTTGTGTAAAGCTTTAAACCTATGTGATTAGAAGAACCAAACAGGGAAATAAAGACTATGCAGCCATTAATTAATTATTTCGAGATTCCTAATCAAGAAATAAATAAATGTTACTTTTCCATATAATCATATAATTATGTCTTTATTCTTGACTTTATTACCTTTTGTTTTCCTACAACAGTATTTCTTGAATTTAGTTTGTTCCTTTTGACTTTGATATATGCACATGTCATGCCACCATTTCAAATTAGTTTGCCGCTCTGGTTATGATGACTTGCTCTTAGAAAAGGGAGAATTGCTTTACTCTTTTCAAAGTAAAATTGGATCACACACTAACTAGAATATTGTTGCATGCCTTTTTCAAGTAAAACACACTCTATGTTTCCATTGAGAAACATTGATGTCAATACTTGATGGACGCGTTCGTTGGAGATTATTATTATCAGATAAAATTGTCCACGCTTAACCTTTGTGAAAGCCTTATAATAGTTTGAATGAATTTGGATTTAAGTTCTGGTACTCAACCAAGCACGCAATTCAACGAGTGAAAGCCTTATAGTAGTTTGAATGTATATATTTCAGCTTGCAAATTGAGCTAAAACTTGTTGGGAAAAATATATTTATATAACTTCTCATGAAATTAATTGCAGTATTATTACAACCATATTAATTTGGATATGTAATCACACTATGAGACATCTGTTATATTATCAGTACTAGTTCATGAAGCAATCTATGTGCTACTCTGAACTCAACTCTGTGAGTTGCTCCATCTTATCTAACCCTGTTGGCTTTCAGTTCATTTTTGCTCTCCTAGATGCAACCCAAAAGGGCTTAATTATGAATTGGCAATGCTATGATTGTTAGAACATGGATCGTTAAAAAATGATAATTAGTATATCATTTATTTGAAAAAATGTAAGATCAAATTACAACATACCATTATAACATTTAAGGATACAGATTGAATGCAACACATGACGGTATAAATTGTGTGTAGCGGCTGACCAAGCAGGCACACATCTACTAAGAAAGATCACCATGATGCATGCGAATGCGATGTCAGACCTCAGCAAGAAAACCAGCTACATATATCAACATTTCTACGCAGATGATCACCTAGGTAGCTAGATATATGTGCACAACCAATTAACCAAACACAACTACATGATCGATGATCAATTGGGTAATGCATGCAAGTATATATAAATCATGTCATCAGGACAAATTATTAACTCTCATGCATATATATTCATAAGCCCGTAGAAAAAAGGTGATCAGTACACGCACGCACCATTGCAAAGTTAGAACAGAACATCAAAAAAGAGAGATAGGGAGAGAGAAAATTACATAGGCCGTCTCTCGCTTACCAGCTACAACCTACAAGGCATGAAGCTAGCAAGCTAGTTTGCCTCAATTATTCCTGTCAGAACTCTGAAAGTCTGAAGAACAGGACTGGAAAAACCTGGCCTTGACACACACATACCCTGATCCGTCGTACCCTTTGTTTATTTTTCCCACGCATGCATGCATGCATGCACGCACGTACGTGGCGTGGACGACGTGGGCTGGTGGCGCGCAGTCTACAACCAGAGCGCGCCGGCGTTCTTGAGCATGGGGACGAACTCGCCGGCGAGATGGAGCGACATGACCATGTTAGTGCCGCCGACGAGCCTGCCGCCGATGAAGACGGTGGGGACGGTCGGGCCACGGCCGCCGAGCATCTTGAGCAGGGCGCGCTCCATCTCCTTGCCCCTGGGGTCGCTGTCCAGCTCGTGCACCAGCGCGTTCACGCCGAGGTCCGTCAGCAGCCGCGTCACCGTGTGGCACATGCAGCAGGAGCTCAGCGTGAACACCACCACCGCCCGCTCCGACGCCAGCTTCATCACGCGGTCCATTTGCTTTCTCGGTTGCACGAATCTCCAAGCAAACTCTCTCTCAAGCTTTTCTCTCTAGCTTTCGATCGAGCTCTCTGTCAAGCTGCTGCCTGTGGATGCACGTAGATGAGTGAGAGGGCTAGCTGAGGATGGATGGTTTGGAAGCACAGGGGGTGACTGCCTTTTATAGACTTTGCAAGGCTAGGGTTTCCTTGACGGGTTTGGGTCTAGCTAGGACTGCAAGTAAGAGCATGTATGGATCGGAATACATCTACTTTTTCGAACAGGCCAGTACGATCTAACTGGGCGATGATGAGTGAGATGATCTAGCTAGGTGTTTCTGGAAAGATTAAAATGTTCCAAAGAATCTATAAGCTGGTATAGTAACAGTGGCTAGTAGCTAGCTTATTGGCTAGGACCATATATTCATACATGACACGTCTTTGACTTTGAACGTTATATTAAAATAAGTTGAAGGTACTATATGTGTAGATTGCATATATGTACACCGAGAAAAGACTGGTTCACCGAAAAGGATGGTATATATGCAACTATGAATGCAAACAGGGGTGGGGCCAACAAGCGACATGGGTGTACATATGTACGTCTAAATTTTTATACAATTTTTTTTTCTATATGTTGTTTTCAGCTCAACCCGTAGCCCACTGCCACGGGCAGAAGAGTTGAAAGTAGTCAGGTTGCAGCCCTAGCCGCAGCCTACTGCCACACGCAGATGCGCACACGCCCCACGGGCCAGGGCGTGAACGACTGCGTCACGGGCACGAGCAAGCCCAGGCGGCAGTGGCGACACCAGCTCCAGCGCGGGTGCGAGCGACTATGTGGTCACGGGTGCGAGCCAAGACTAGGCGGGGTGTGGCGCCAGTGCGGGAGCGAGCCAGGCGGGCGGTAGCTGCTGCAGCATGGGCACGAGCTTAGTGGGCGGGCGGCGGCGGCAGCTGTGGCGCGAGTACGGGCGAGGCAGCAGGGTGCGGTCTAAGCCACACTGGTAAGACTAAGTAAGACTAAGATTTGGTACTGAATACTGGTATCATCTATAAAAAGAATTGGTACTGGTAACGTGTGAAGTGAAGTAAATCGACATCGTGAGAAAATCCAAAGCAATCAAAACCAGGTTGAAAATACATTGATTCCTCTCGTTTTTGTGAGATCAGTAATTCAAGCGTTTGATGTTTTCCCAGCTTTGGTTGTCCAAATTCTAGTGCTTATGTTGACTAATACACAGCGAATAAGATATGGTTATATTTGTTGGAAGGAAACTTGCTTATCAGTTTACATAATCTCTTTGGAGTCAATATGTGCTTTTTCATGTAATCAGTAAATGATTACATGCTTATCAGTACTGTGTTTTCAACTTTGCATGTTTATCAGATGATGCATAGATTTCCAAATTGTAACCGACCTTTCCCTCTATTTTGTTTACAAAGACTTGGAGTGTAGGTCATTTCCAAAAGAAGGAAACAACTCTTCTTTTGGTCATTTGGTCATTGCTTATTCTTTCAGGATGGTAGTCTGAAGAACAGAGACTTGGAGTGTAGACGAAACAGCATGAAGTCTGAAGAACATGTTTTTCAGTCATTTGGTCATTGCTTATTTCCTTAGAATGGTTTTGTGATGGCAATACTCTCCAGGCTCATCAATAAGCAGCTGTGTCACTTTCCATTAATCACATGGTTTGTTTTATGACACATTTGGTTCCCTTGGCTGTTCTTGATTGACCATATGAGAATGCATATTGTATCATGATAGTATTTGACTTTTTTACATGTAGTGCTGATAATCAGATTGAACATGCACATTAGCTTTTTTTTGTTGTCTATGATGGCCTTTGCCCTTTGGGCTATTTACTGCAATGCAAAATTGAGCGATGTTATTTGTTGTACTTTTTTGTGTATTTGTTCAATTTTCATATGCTTAACATTTATGGTTATAAAAAAAATAGCTATGTATAATATAATATGTACACCCAATTTGAAAATCATGCGCCCGCCACTGAATGCAAGAGATCACACTACCACAGAAATGGTCTTCCGAGCTGGGTCATCAGTGTCGGCTAGAATAGAACCGGCACTGATGAAATATCAGTGCCGGTTCATAACTTTTCGCACAGAAAACCAGTATCAGTGCCGGTTTTAAAAAACAACCAGCACTGATAAATTATTATCAGTGTCGGTTTTAAAAAACAACCAGCACTGATACCATCAATGCTGGTTTTTAAGTACCAACCGGCAGTGATGAGAGAACGGACCCAAAAATTTTATTGTATCTACTGTTGGCTCATCCTCATGTCCGCTCGGCTTGGCCAAATCCGTCCCCATGCGTTCACCCCAAATTTTTATTAAGTCACCTGTGCGTTCGCCCTCACCTCCTCTCTCTCTCCACCTTATCTCTTCCTATCGATCCCCTCCTCTCTTCCTCTCTCTCACAAACCGAATCTGACAGAGCAAGAAAGTGGTTGCAGCAGCGCAAGCCATGGCATCGAATTCGAGCCTGAGTTTGGCGATAGGTGTTTGTATAATGCATGGAGCCATTTTTTCAATAGGGCCCAAGGAATATATATTGGAATGTTTTGTTGTGTTGACCTACAAAGAATCTCATATATATGTATGTATGCAGATGGCATATGGGCATGAGTGCCCCCGTTTCCTTCTCTTAGATTTGCTATATCATAGTTATTTCAATGTCTTTACAGAATCAGTCAAGTTTATCGACTTTATCTTCTCAAAAATATTTGCCCTAGCCAATGGGGATTGCCTTCTCTGGTGACGGTGGCATGCGACAAGGTAAGACGAGGTTTCAATGGGTTAGGGTCTAGGTTCACTGAACCAAAACCCTACAGTTAAAGTGGACATTGGCCCTATAGTATCGCTGTTGAACACCAACAAACCTAATTGCACACAAGGTCATCGGTCTGGCCAGGCAGGCAGATCCAACGTGAGTGGACCGCTTGGAGCTTGGAAGAAGAGGGGAGATAGATGTAGGGATGGAAACGGATCGAATACGCATGGAATCGAATTCGGATAGTACGATTTACCACATTTTAATCCGAATGTGAATACGGATCCGGACATCCTCGAATACAAATACGAATCGGATAGTTCGAATACGAATCCGCATTCGGATATCTACTCGATCTTCGAAATTCAGGTCAGAAATTTAAATTTTTGAAAAAAATTGACTAAAATTTGATAAAATTTGACTGAAATTTGTTCTAATTTGATTGGGCCGGAATTTTAGAAATTTTGTTCAAAATTCATGTTGGAAATTTAAATTTTTGATCAAATTTAACTGAAATTTGTTCTAATTTGATTGGGTTGGAATTTCGTTCATATCTGAAATTTCTAAAACTTTAGCAAAATTTGGTTCCCTGGTTGGCGCATACGGATACGAATCGGATATATCTCGAATTCGGATATCCACATTTGAATCCGAATCTCGAAAACGAATTCGGATATATCCATTTTAGTATCTATTTCATAAACGAATACGAATACGGATATCCATATTCGTATTTTAACGGATACGGAATCGGATAATTCGGATTTCCTGCCATCCATTTTCACCCCTAGATAGATGGATAGCACCTTTTACTGGACTGGGGAACAATAACGGTGAAGGCAACACCAGTGGCTCAGTAAGCCACACTCACTCTAGGGACAATAGCACAGGCAAGTGAGTTGGCGGTAGCAGCAGATACAACGAGGGGCTGAGTGGGCTCAAGCGCCCCCCCCCCCCCCCCCTATTGGTTGCTGCTCTCCAATTGGATAGAAGGGAGGAAGGAGATGAAGAAAGATGAAGAAAAAGAAGAGGGAAAAGAGATGGAGAAGGAGAAGAGAGTGAGCCTCCTTTACGATTTGCGTCTGTGCCCGCCACTAAAATTTTAGCTAGTGGTAGCACGGGATATGTTCTCGTAAAAGTAGGTTGATATCTAAAGTGGGACAAATGAAGTTGCCTATATACTTTATATGTGTGTGATTTCGAATACAATGTGTTGAAATATGATGTTTCCATTTCTTTTTAAAAAATTGCTTGATCCATATAATCCTATTAACAGTGCATTTTATAAGTTAATTAAGTTAGAACGGTCAAAATAAATAAATTTTGTGCAAGGTTGAGGGACGTAATCAAAGCGTGCGCGTGTTGCTCTTAATTACGGTAAGTTTGAGCTTTCATTTTTTAAATGATGTGTTTACTCCCTTGCTAGCTAGATTAGGTGTTTGAATTAAACCTACCTAGCTTGAACTAGACCCTAATTTGTGCGATTTTTTTTTTGTTACTACCTGGAAATAACTATACACTTTTCCGCAGAAAAAAAAGGAAATAGCTATACACATGAAATATAATATAATAAAGGACCCATCTTGGATACAGGAACATGAATATATTTGTCAATTTCTTGTCAACTCCAGGTGTGCCTAGTTCTAGCTACTGCAATCCACTAGATTGAAAGCAAGCACAATCAAGATTCTGAAGAGATTGATAGAGCCAGGGCATTTATTTATCTGTACCTTGGTTTCACTCATCACACGCAATTAAAATCAATCACACAAGAATCATTCGATAATTAATAATTAATTTACCAACGAAATTAATTGAAGAAAAAAAGGAGTGCGAGAAAAGAATCAATTGATATGATTATTTTGCCGTGTCGTTAGCGGGGTTGCTGCAAATCACATGCGCCGGTCTCGGATATAGATCGATTCGCGCGGTCGAGTGATCTCAGAAGATAAATCGGAACAAATTGGGTTAGATAATAATCTCTGTATACTTTGCCGACTCTTCTTACTTCGAGCACCGGTACACTTAGTATTCGCTATGTTACTGGATAGGTATCATTCTATAATAATTCGAGCAAAATTACTTAGGGTAGTTACTAATTAACGATGGCATAAGTAGTTTTATCATCAAATTATTTGCACATTAATAGATAATTGAAGTTTCTGGAGAAAAAAAACAAAGGATAGTGGTCACAAATGTATTGTAATACTCCCGTCTATTAATGTTCTGGTTTCGATATATATGGTCTAAGTGTTCTGATTTGATAAGATTAGTCATGTTTTACTAGACTATGTAGGTTGAGGGATAATTTATAAGCCTAAGCAGTTTAAACATAACATATTCGGGTTAATCTTTTTACACGAAGGGTAAGACGAGTGCTATGTGTACATGGACCTGCCCCACGTGGGCACTAGATTTGAAGCAGATTTTAGATGTAGGATGTTATAGGTGGTATCAGAGGATCAACCCTCATCGCACGAGTGCGTGCATGTTGGCCCGTGGAGGGGACATGGCACTGAGGGGGGGGGGGATTATGTGAGGAACCGTCTAAACAATATTCTAATTAATCATCAGGAGCATCATTATTCATAAATACAACCTCAATGATTAACCAAAATACCATCTCGGTAATTCCGGCATGTGTTTTGTGCCCAAGATCAGAACACATGCTTTTCTAATATGTACATCACAACATAGCTTAAGAAAGAATGAGTAATTAAAGTTATATTACAAGTTCTTAAGCATGCAACCATTTGCAACAGTTTACACAAAGAGAAACTGTGCAGCGGAAGATTAAAACCTTAACAGCAATAAAAAGGAGAGTGGAGCCATATACCCTTTTGCTCCACCCCAAAAACTACACCTCACCAGAGCAGGATGCACTACTCTTGCCCACCACCTACATCGGCGGGCACGAAGTAGCCCAACACCACCTCACCCTCACCAGCAGAACCTGAAAGCGCAGGCATGAGTACGGAGGTACTCGCAAGACTTAAACCATATAGAGCACATATACATAGCTCAACTCCAAGAATTATGCATTGAGTTGTTAGCAAGAGTAGGCCACAAGGTTAAGCAAAATATATGCGGTAAGCAACCTAGACACATATGTGTGAGCATCTATACTTAACTCAAAAGCAACTACCTTTCTACCCTGTAAACCACAACTTGAACATGTATGTATAGGAACTATAGTATCTCATCAACAATCTACCAACCATTTCCATTATACCATAACCTTATCCCACATTCGTAAACTCTACGACCGATACAAATGAAATAATAGCATGCTCATGACCGAGAGCGCGGCATTTCAAAATATTTTTACACTCTGCAGGGGGTACAACTTTACCCACACGACTCGAGGACCATTCGGCTTGTGCTACTCACGAAAGTACACACAAGGGGTACTCAAGTCAACTTTTCTCATATCCAGAACCACCCACTTGCAATGCCCCTATGGCACCAAGGTTACCGCGAGCGTGTTATGGACACCTCCGGCTCCCTGCCACCTTGCTTCTCCTTGTCTTTTTCTCTTACGCGTCATAGAGCCACAAGGCAAGTATCGGCACAGCATATGATAATCGGCTTACCTTACTATTAGATCAATGTGGTGAGTACGGAAAGTGCTAGAGCCAACTGTGCCGACGGATGACCTTAAACGATATAAGTGGTTTAGGCATCCGGGCTCCTCTCCCGGACTACCCAGAGGACTCCTCCTGGGCAGAAGATACCACTAACACCGCCCACATCTCACCTCAATCTCACATCTCAACCATCCATCTCAATCTCATCTTTGTATCTGTGAACAGTGATTAAGCCCTAAACTCGCGAACAACAGCAGCACCGTCGCTCGACTTCTACCGAGGACTTAAGTATTGCTAATCATTTCGAATAACCCTTGAAGCTAGACACCAACTATATCATCAAGGCTATAAGGATAAGGATTGATCAATAAGTCAAGGTAGAGATAATGCATCAACATAGGTTCTACCCATATCAACCTGACACTGGACTCAACACATGCAAACATACATAAAGCATAATTTATCAATTTAGACTCCATTTAATTTGAAAAAAGGGTGCAGTATGCTTACATGCTTGCCTTGCTGCTCTGGGGTTTGCCCGATACTTCCCGAACAGAACTGGCAGAAGTGGTGTGCCTCGGTGTCGCCCTCGATCACACTCGCGTCACGCTCCAGACCTTCGTTCACTACTGAAGAACACATGCAATGATGAGCATGAATGACATGTAATGATGGATGCTCCACAGCGTATGGCAATAGTGGAGATGCAATGCATTATGCCATGTGTTCAAAGCCTCAAGATTTTCTTCACTTGGATTAATGTTAAGCATTTAATCATTTTCTAGATTAATTAATTTTAACACAAAGCTTAGACCTAATTAGAAAATTAATTCATACTTAACATGAGGGTGATTATTTTTAATGAGCAGGGAATCAATTATTAAAATTTACAAAATTTATTTTATCAATTTTGGAGCTACCAATAATTGATTATGGAATAATGGAACTCAAAACTATTTTATGCACCCATGTAATTTAAATACATATTTCATAGCTCCCAGTATTTTTAACACGTAGATAATGATCATATAAACCTAACAAAATTGGTTTCATGACTTTTGGAGCTATATACAATTTTCTATGCATTTTACAAGGTTCAGCCGATTTATTAGTTGTACACTAAATTCATTTCGCATTTTTTGGAATATCCAGATTAAAATGCCCCAAATTTTTTTTGTACCGGAGCCTATCTAGCTACTGAGGCTGACCACAGGCCCGGGCATTTGACTTTGGTCAAATGGCCTTGAGGCCATGCCACTCACACGGCCGACGGCTCGGTCTGGCGTAGCCGACGGTGAACGACGGCGGATTCCGGCCAGCCGAGAACACCCACGGGGTCAGCACGACAAGAGGAGCACGTTGGTGACACGTGTGGTTGACGACGGTGACGGGAAGGTGGCCAGAGGTGAAAACACGGCGACGCCTCAGTTCGGCATGCTGGCGGCGAAACAGCAGCGAAAACGTCCCGACCGAGGGCTCCAACAACATCAACGCGGGCCTGCGAACACAACAGCCCGCCTCTTAGCTGAGGGGCCCGACGGCGGCTCAGCCGGCAGCGTGGGCGGGGAGGTGGCGGCGGCTCGGCCATCGCGGACTACCGCGCCGGTGACAGGCTAAAACAAAACAAGCGCACGTGAAAGGTAGATGTGTGCGAGGTGAAGCTCACCCTATGCTTTGATTTGGCGGAGAAGCAAGGATGCGGCAGCTCGACGGTGAGGTGGTGGAAAGGGCGCCAGATTTGGGGAAGACGGCGGTGCGGCGTCGATTTCGGCCGGGGAAAGGATGGGGCTCACGTGGGAAAGACTCGGGGAGGCTCCACGACCTTCCTTCGTGCTCCCTGTGGCTCGAGCTCGGCGGAACTCGTCGGTGGCGTGGTGGAAATGGCCAGCAACTGCTGCTTGGCTGCTCTGCTCTGATGGACAGCTGGCCGGGTGAGAAGGAAGCAGAGAGGGAACGAGGAAGAGGGAGAAAGCGATCGGCCAGAGGGGTTAAGGCCGGTGGAACTCCCTGAAGCCTCGGTGCCATGCTCAGCTTTCCCGGCGATGTGGCCAGCTGCCCCAAAAGTCTATGAAAATGGCGGTCATCACATATACAGAGAGAGGAAGGTCAGTGGATGAACAGTAGCCAGCCAAAGAAAATATCCTCCCCCTTTTCTAATTCATTTGGAGGTCTTCCTGTGGTCTAAATTCATGGGACAAAATTTGTATAAAACTATAATTCATAAGCAATCTATTTTAACTTGTTTGACCCCAATAAACTGAGCCAATTTTCAATTAAAATTCTCCAAAGATGCAAGCCTTCTAACTTGTGGTAATTTTATGTCTTCAAAATCATTCCCAAAAATTTGGGAAAAATCACTAATATTCTTCACATGGTATGGACTAATTTCTAAAATTATTTTCAACCCTATGTTTCATAGCAATTTCGTGAATTCCTTCACCAGGCACCACTTAACATTAATGTTCATAATTTATGTTTAATTGAAATTGCATGTTAATAATTACTCAAAATAATTAAACATGATGCCAATGATGCTTAATGATATGCTTAAGCCATTTGGGCTATCATAGATTCTGAGTATTTTTCTATCGTCTATGCGGTAAGCTATCAAGGGTGTCAAAGAATGTAATATTTGGCCTATTAGTGTTCTGGTTTTAGCCTGTGTGGCACAACTATTCTGATTTGGTGGGATTAATCCTAGTAGTCTAGGTAGGTTGGAGATAGCTTATAAACCTAAGCAGTCCAACATAGTACATTCGGGTTAGCTCTTTTATATCACTAAGTGAAAAACAGACAAAGAAAACACCACATAAGTTGGACTGCTCATGTTGGACTGCTCAGTTAAAGTGATATAAAAGATCGGCGCATGTCACTTAAGAGTCATAAGTGACGGGTCCTGCTACAACCCGTCACTTATGTAGCCTCATATTAGGATCGAATCATGATCCGTCACTTATGACAGGTCATCAGTGACGGGTCAGGTTATAAATTTACCTGTCACTGATGACATTAGTAATGGGTGAAGTTATGATCCGTCTTTAATGATCAACTCATCAATAACGGGTCATCCTAGGCTACTTATCAGTGACGGGTTTCACTTATGACTTGTCATTAGTGACAGATCTCACTGGACTAGTCATAGTGACGGGTGATGTCACAACCTGTCACTTATGTAGTGACGGGTCTGATGACTCTACTATGTTATTGGAGCTAGGAAAGATAATGTCTTTTCTTACTTAATTTGTCCACTAAAAACTAAACGTATTGTGCTGATTTGAAAAGATATTGCGCAAAAAGGTTACAACCATGCTATTGCTAAATATTTACGTATAAAAGCACAAATGTAAACACTAGACTTATAACCATACTATAGCTAAGATTCAAACCAAAGAGCTATGAGACTACAAATATTTACAGAAAAATGCATCAACAAGTTACAACTTATGTTTAGTCTATTTCATGAATTTTCATTCACACATTGAACAAAACTGGTGTAGGGTACAACGGTGTTATAGGCACAAATATTTTTTATTTTTCTCACCTCAACAACACTAGAATAGGAATAATTGTACATTTTTGTTAAAGGTTGATATAAAGGGTGGCGGATATGGATACAAATACGCGTTCTGAAAACGATGTAAAAACTTTAGTAGGCGAGAACTCAATCTTCTAGGACGTTTTTGGGTGTGAAAAATTTTTCAAACCCGACGAAGTGGAGAGAAACGGATGTAACCTTTTCTGTAGATGTTCGTAGAGTAAAAAAAAAACATCAAAATCGGAGTTCGTATGTAAAAGTTATGTCTGTTTTATCGAAGACACTCTAGGTCACCTATTAGAAACATTCTTTATATTGTTTATTTCAATTATGCATCTACTTTGGATTGAAATAAAGAGTTCAATTGAACTTTAATTCTACTTTGTGATTCTAAAACTTTGAATCAAACCATTAAAAATATTTTTATTACATTTGCTCTTAAGCTCTAGAGCAACTTGTAACTCAAATTGGTAACATAGTCATAGGTGACGGGTTGACCCGTCACTAATTAGTCATAGGTGACATGTCACGGTTATGACACGTCACCTATAACCTTTGACAACGAGGGTTAAAAGATATAAATATCAGCTTCCTATCACAATAGCATGATAGCTAATGTGGTAAAGGTGGTTCATGAGCGAGGGAAGGTCACCGGTTCGATTCAAACAGAACGTAAAGATTGAAATAGTTTGAAAAATGGCATGGCTTATATAGGTCATATGTGATGGGCCCTTGTGTTGGGTGGCTCAGGTGAAAATAATTATTTTTTTATTTTTTTTAATCTAAAAATTAAGAAAAATATTTATCAGTCATAAGTGATGTGTCACTGTTATAATCTGTTATATATGTTCAGTCATTAATGTCGGGTTACTGTTACAACTCGTCACCTATAACTTTTATTATTAACGGGTCAAGTTATTACCCATCACCTATGATCTTATTGGTGATGAGTCTTAACCTGTCACCAATGACGACTCATCAGTGACACGTTCAGATGACTGAGTGGGACCCATCACTAATGATAATTAGTACCCGTCACCCATAACCTTTTTTCACGTAGTGTATGAAGCGAGAATAAAAGTGTAAGAGGTGAGTTATAAGTACGTAGGACATTTTGATAAAAATAAAAAGAATAGAATCAAGTCTAGGTAGGTTGGAGACAGCTTATAAATCTGAGCAGTTCAAACATAGCATATTCGGATTAACTCTTTTATATAAAGCAAGATGAAAATGTAAAAAATGTGTTAATACGTACCTGGGGCATTTTGATAAAAAAAAAGATAGAATCAAGTGTATCAAAAAGTTATTTTCAAAAAAATCCCGAAACATGTGACAATTTTTGACTTTCCGTTCCATCTAACTAGCAATTAAAGCCCAGATCAAACGAAGAACAATTCAAATTGCCATCCTCTCGTGAGGATCACTTCTCTGCTGGTACCCACCGGGATTTCCGGTTACCGCTCAGATTTTTTTTTTTTCTGAAAATATTACGTACCGCTGGATTTGATTCCCTGGGTTGCGATACCTCTGACGTTCGGCAGATAACATGTGAACCGAAGAGTGTTACAGAACGTAAAACTGCAGTGCAGATTGGACTGCGATGGCTGGAATCCAAAGTAGCAAGGATAATGTACCGGGCGTGATGACTACGTGCAAGGCATGCTCAATCCGATGGGATTTTAACACAACTGGAATCCCATCATCTGCTGTGTGCTGATATTATTCTCCGAGTCAATAATAGGAAATCGATTTCACCAGGAAATTCTTTTTACATCTTAAGGCAGATTGGTTCTCTTTTTACATCTCTTTGGTCACGCAAGTGGAGCTGTCAAGCTGTTCACATAAATGGCCCAGTTTGGAACACAAGAATTAATTTTGACATGAGACAATTCAACTCCCCACGGAATTGTGAAAGTTTCCCCGTCCCAAACGGGGATTACATTTTTTTTTCCTTTTGTCATAAGTACATAACTTATCAGGATGGGTTGTTACATCATCTTCAATCATATTCTCTTCATTTCGTTTTTTTTTCTGATTCACTTCTCCGATCATATTTATTTTATTTTTTCTCATCTCCAACAGCTCTTTTTTTAGGGGAATTGTGAAAAGAAAGTAGAGAGAATCACGTCCTGAAAGGAATGACTTAGGAATCCTTCGTGACGGGAACCGTGAAGGGAAATCGTTGAAGCGCTAAAAGGAAAAAAATTCCTTCAAGACAGAATTTTCGTCGCGGAAAGAAAACGGTTGGCCGTGGTCTTAGTACACAGATGTAAGGATGCACAACATTGCATAGACTAGGGACCTGAAAGTTGTATTTACCGGCACAGCAAATTGCAGCGTCGAAGTTCCTGCATTCTCCACTTGCCACAGGCCACACTGCATGCGTGTACCCCAGCCTGAAAAACACCACAGACGCCGCTTCTCCCAGCAAAACTCTACGGAAAACGCGTCTGTCGTAGCAAGACCGGTGCCGACAACGACGGGGAATACCAGTATGGTACGGCCAATGCTTCGTCATACAACACATGGAACTGATTCTGACCAGCTGATCGAGCCGGTTTCGAAGGAACCAGGGATCAGTCCCCTCAGGTTTCAGAATAGCATCCAGATGGCCAGCCAGCCAGCCCTCATCACCTCACTGACCAGCCTTATCTGTGGCACGGAATCTGACCAACTTGCCCGCGGCTTTTCTCAGCAGATTGAGCTGCGCTCTGCTTTGTAAACCAGCCGGACCTTATCACATATGAGGCGCTGCGATGCCACGATCCGACGGTGAGGTCGTGCCTTTTTCATATCCTCACTGAATCCTTCCCTACAAAACTCTTCTGCCAGCAAAAGCTAGGAAGGTTAGAGCAAAAGATGCTGCGGCACAGCAGCTATCTACCTGTATGATGCTGCAGCAGGCATATGAAGAAAGTCAGATATTATCTGATCTTTTCTCTCTCTCACTCTCTTTCATTTTTTTTTTCTTACATGACGCAAACATCCAACACAAGCACGGAAGAATGGATATTTGGATAGAGATATCCTTATCCCCTATATCTGCCTTGATAGTTCTCACCTGGAAAAGAAAGGAAGGAGAGAGAAAAGGCTAGTGTTCTGTAGAGCAATCACCATTGCTCCAGAACCCTTTGATTCTGTTCAGTTTTTGCTTAGTTCTTGACTCTTCAACTTCTCAAGGGGCACTCGTGGCTTCTGCAAGAAGGACAATAGCATTTGTTGGCTCCTGCACGAAGGATGTTAGTTTAGCCCTTAACAGTTCAAACCCTACTGTGCATCATTTCAAGTATAGAAAATTCCGAAGTTTAAACGAGTGACAGTAGGTACAGCTTGATTCATTACCGGTCCAACGCACTGCAATTTGTTCAACTATAGTTCCAACAAATAAGCACAGACATAACAAGTTAAGTCTAAGGCCATCTCCAAGAGAGTCCTCAAATCCCACTTTTCTAGTGCTACAGTGTTTTGCGGTTTACTGTAGCACTGTAAATTCATCTCCAGCAGATCCTCTATCCAGTGCTACAGTGCTGTTACAGTAGAAAAAAATAATGGATGCTGTAATAGTGATAGGGGATGCTGTAATAGTGTTTTAAGAATGAAAATTTGAGGTAGCTGTTGGAGATGGTCTAAGACCTCGTTTGGTAGCATTTTGTGGAGTGATTCCGCGCGGAAATCAGCTCCCGCGCTGTCAAACGCTCTGTTTGGGAGCGGATTCCGCGCGGAAATCACTCCACGATTTGTATTACGAGGTGGGAGATGAAAAATCTTGTTTCCACCTGATTCCCGATTGATTCTCCTCGATTTTAATATAATATTGTCGGTGTATCAGGAACCAGGGGTCCTCGAATCCCGAGGCCAGGCCAGCCATCCGCCACAAGGCGTCATCCCGCTAGGTCTCTCTTGTGGGATGAGGAAAGGCCAAGTCCCGGGGGAAGGTGCTCGGGGCCACGGTCGGTGACCCCCGAGTACCCTAGTACCCCGATAATTCATGGAATCCGAGTACCGGGAAGAAAGTGCTTGGGGAGGTGCCCGGTCACCCCCGAGCACCCTAGTCCCCCGACGATCAGAAGAGCTAAGTTCCAGGAGAGAGTGCTCGGGGCTGCGTGTGGCAGCTCCCGAGCGCTCAGTCCCCGAAGATCCGTACAAGAGTGCTCGGGGCTACACGTGGCAGCCCCCGAGCACTCGGTTCCCCGAGGGTTCATGCAAGAGTGCTCGGGAGAGAGTGCTCTGGGAGGTGAACAGTACCTCCGAGCACCCGGCACCCCGAGGACAAGGATGGGCATTCTTGGGAGAGAGTGCTCGGGGATGTGAACAGTACCCCCGAGCACTCGGTACCCCGACGACTCAGAAAGGCCCCCGAGGGGCCTGCCGATGAGGTGTCAACCAGCCAGAGGTACGAGGCCGCATTTAATGAGCGTGCGTGGCCTGACACCTCCAACTGCTCCCGCCGCGCTCAGCGTCAATTCCTGCCACGTTTTGGCTGAGAGGCGTGGGGTCATTAATTGCACAGATCCCGTCCCGTGCCATCCGGCTTGTCGCGGGATAACGTCGTGAGGATCAAGGCGTTCCGTCTGCCGCACTGCTGTGGCAGGAGAACGAGACAGGGCGGGCACGCCGGGTTGCTCTACGGCTGCCCGGTGGGCCCTCTCCACGGCGCCCGTTGCCAGGGCATTTATGGTGACGGGCGACCGGGCGTGCGACGTATTTTCCACCCCCAGTCACTTCACCCAGAAGAAATGATGACGCCCTTTCCATTTATGGCGTCTCGGAACTCGAGCCCCCTCCTTTCCGTTCGGGGCATGTCGTGGTCGGCGAGTACTTAAAATAGCTGGCAACACAGAAGAGGAACAAGGAGAGATAACACCAACAACGGCGAAAAAACTCCAACCCCAAGACGAACCAGACCCACAACGAGAGTTCGGGAGTAGACACGAAGAACACAGCGCAAGAGAGACGCTGTGAGCAAGGTTGAGCACAGTTCCAGCCGAAGAACAAGGAGCCTCAAGCTCATAATTAGGCCAACATCCTTGTAACCAGCAACATCCTTGAGGGACTTCCTCAGGATAGTTATAGCATCCATACAGGAGTATAGTATTACGCCCCCGTGCGGCCCGAACCTGTTTAAATTCCGGTGCATTTACTTCTTCTTGCACTAGGTCGTCACCCCCCCCCACCGACCGTTGCATTCATTCCCATTTATTCCTCCGACGAACTTATTCAGAATCATCCCCCGACCGAATCTCTAAAAAGGGGTCTCTCAGGATCCCTGCGACAGGAGTTAATCCTCCAACAAATATTCTCTCAGAAATCACTTCCACCACTAGCATACCAAACGATTTTACAAATAAAATCACTTCCACCACAGAATCAATTCCACCCTACTTTCACCACAGAATCACTCTCACCACAAAATCAGAACTCTAACATACCCTAAGTAGAATGATTCCTACAGTATACAGAACTGTAGACGTGAGAGGGTACATTTCAACATTGTGCTTGTGATTCTTTACCATGTGCTTCACAAGACCTAACATACGCGGCTACACTGTTGCTATATGCCTTGAAGTTCACTGTTGCTATATGCCTTGAAGGTCATGTGCCGACACCTACGAGGATCTTATGCCATGGTCTGTGCCATCCCATTTGTGCAAGTGGTCTAGTACCTACAAAGTTCATTTTTCCATAGGCATGAACACATAACTCCTTAGCTCAAACCAAAACCAGACTAGCTTCAGCAGGCTCAAGATCCTAACATATCAAAACCTATCCATTTTAGCAATTTAAATTCCAATTTGAACATGGCAATTGGCACCAGTTGACTACGACTCTATCCTACCTATGAGACTACGACTCTATCATCCTTTCATCTTCACCTTCAGAGAATCCTCTTTTGATGAGCTGTGTTGATTTGGATGCTTCTTTCTTTCCTTTGTTCTTTCAAGATGCATACTGTTTTCGGTGAAAGAAGCCTGATATTTTCAGAGCCACATTTTGTTCAAAGAAGGATTGCATCTCTCAATCTTCAAATGCATAGCTGACACAGAAACATGCGTCTGCAAGGATAAGGGGACAGGCACAGACAACTTGCAAAAATCTATACAACAATAACCACAGACCCAACTGAAGCATTTCAAATCCATGAACCTTAATAGAGTGACCATGAAGTTCCCAGGTACGATTTGTACTTGAGCAGACGGCCTAAATCTCTGAGCTGATACCGCTGTTTTGCAAAGAACTGCCTTTATGCACACCCTTACACAGTGGCGTAGTGGCACTAGAACTGTGTGCAGGGAATGAAAACAGAGAACAATATGCAACATTGTACGATCGTTGACACCGAGAAGAGGATGGGTACCATGTGACTTTGATGGATTGATTCCGTGACGAATTGTATAAAGCGATGCCTCGGCAGGATGATAGTTCCCTCAGCATCGAGCATGTTGCTGCATGTACGTCGAAGTAGCGATACATCATCCTGTCTAAGGATCCTCTAGCATCAACGTTCGGCGTGGCGCCACAGTCATCGATGTGGCCACTGGTGCGTCTTTCTTAACTTCATCCATATACCACTCTTTCAAAAAGCACAGAAAGATAAGCAACACAGTGAGAGGTACGGTTTATGTCATGGATTTAGTAAACTTATCTAAATTTTGGTTTATGTCATGGATTTAGTAAACTTATCTCAAGTCCGAGCGAAACAATCGGCAAATCACAATTGGTGTATGGCTATTTCGGTTTATGGCATGGGTTTAGTAAATTCTTCTCATGTTTGAGTCACTGACCAACCTCTTGTGTGAATGATCCCATGCCTATACTCTATCTGCAGAGACAAGGAAAGAGTTATGGTGAAAATTTTCAGATCCATTCTAATGTGCCGTGCAGCTACAACCTGGGCAATGCAGGACATCAACAGCAGGTTCAAAAAAAGGGAAAAAAAACAATACAAACAAACCAGTACAAATGGTGAAATAGGTTCAGCATCTACAAATCATTTTTCGAAGACACTATCGGTATGTACAATTTATTGGCTAGAGTAGTGGAGACTGACATTTGGTGCATGCATGAATCATCAAGCAAAAAGGGGATTCGTCGAAGAAAGAATCAGCCAACAGGGCACAGGTGTGCAATTGCACAAACAACTAGTGTCCATTTCATTTCCTCTTGAAGCAGAATCAAATTAGCTGTTATGCGGTAAATGAAGCAATCACGTCAATGAATACGTCCAAGCTCTCCCCGTGTGGAAAGTTGTATGTCCTGATTCCAATTAAAGTTCTGCAGAATTTTGCATGGTTCACAAATTGAAAGTACTATAGAATTAGCATAGTTCATATGATTAGGGGTGAAAACAGGACGCATATTTTCCACCCGTCCGACTACCGGAAGGCTTATGAAACAAATATGGGATAACCAGTATTTGTGTCCGACACTATCCGTGTCCGACTTTTGATCTGAGAAAAAATGCAGTATAGGATACAGGATGACTGATATTCGTCCGAAGTATCCGAATGTTAGATGTTACGAGAAAATTTATTGTGATTTCACTTAAAAATATGATAATATATAAGTAGATTATCATATATCCGTAGATAGATAATACTGAATGCTTTTAAAAGCATCTGTATGAGGATGCAAGTGAAGTGAAAGATTTTCATCTATTTGACTAACCAATATCTATCCGACTATCCGTTCTGACTTCGACTCCAAGGAAAAATGTAGGATAGGATACATGATAAAGAAATAATTATCCAGCACTATCCGTATCCATTCCGGCTACAAGAAAAAATTATAAGATAGGATATAGGATGAGCTATATCTGTCCATATCCAATCCGTTTTCATTAGTACATATGATTATAACATCTTAATTTCTATCATAATTGTCTAATTAGTGTAGTCGTTAGTCATACAGAACAAATTTGATTGCCAAGAATAGTTCTTACAATAATGACTACTGTCTGCTCAGTATTGAGCTAGTGCTAGAATAAATTTGATTGCTCTCTGGGTTCTAGCTACTGTCTACTTCTGATCATATCATTGTTTAATATTTATAGTTATTGAACGAAATTTTTAAGTTATGTATACCTAACTTAAAAATGCTGGGCCGGTGGAGATTGACATTTGGTGCATGCATGGATCATCAAGCAAAAAGGGAATTCGTCGAAGAAAGAATCAGCCAACATGGCACAGGTGTGCAATTGCACAAACAAGTAGTGTCCATTTCATTTCCTGTTGAAGCAGAATCAAATTAGCTGTTATGCGGTAAATGAAGCAATCGCGTCAATGAATACATCCAGGCTCTCCCCGTGTGGAAAGTTGTATGTCCTGATTCCAATTAAAGTTCTGCAGAATTTTGCATGGTTCATAAATTGAAAGTACTACAGAATTAGCATAGTTGATATGATTAGGAGTGAAAATGGGACGTATATTTTCCACCCGTCCGACTACCCGAAGGCTTATAAAACAAATATGGGATAACCGGTATTCGTGTCCGATACTATTCGTGTTCGACTTTTGATCTAAGAAAAAATGTAGGATAGGATACAGGATGACTGGTATCCGTCCGAAGTATCTGAATGTTAGATGTTACGAGAAAATCTATTATGATTTCACTTAAAAACATGATAATATATAAGTAGATTATCATATATCTGTAGATAGATAATACTGAATGCTTTTGAAAGCATCTGTATGAGGATGCAAGTGAAATGAAAGATTTTCATCTATTTGACTAACTGATATCTATCCGACTATCCGCTCCGACTCTGACTCCGAGAAAAACTGTACGATAGGATACATGATAAAGAAATAATTATCCAGTACTATTTATATCTGACTCCGACTACGAGAAAAAAAATATAAAATATGATACAAAATGATCTATATTCATCCATATCCGATCCGTTTTCATCCATACATATTATTATAACATCTTAGTTTCTATCATAATTGCCTAATTGGTGTAGTCATTAGTCGTACATAACAAATTTGATTGCTAAGAATAGCTCTTACAATAATGACTATTGCCTGCTCAGACATAACAAATTTGATTGCTAAGAATAGCTCTTACAATAATGACTATTGCCTGCTCAGTATTGAGCTAGTGATAGAATAAATTTGATTGTTCACTGAGTACTAACTAATGTCTACTTCAGATCATATCATTGTTTAATATTTATAGTTATTGAACAAATTTTTTAAGTTATCTACACCTAACTTAAAAATGCTGGGCCGGTAGTGATTGACATTTGGTGCATGCATGGATCATCAAGCAAAAAGGAAATTCGTCGAAGAAAGAATCAGCCAACAGGGCACAGGTGTGCAATTGCACAAACAACTAGTGTCCATTTCATTTCCTCTTGAAGCAGAATTAAATTAGCTGTTATGCGGTAAATGAAGCAATCACGTCAATGAATACATCCAGGCTCTCCCCGTGTGGAAAGTTGTATGTTCTGATTCCAATTAAAGTTCTGTAGAATTTTGCATGGTTCGTAAATTGAAAGTACTACAGAATCAGTATAGTTCATATGATTAGGGTGAAAACGGGACGCATATTTTCCACCCACCCGACTACCCGAAGGCTTATGAAATAAATATGTGATAACTAGTATTCGTGTCCGACACTATCTGTGTCTGATTTTTATCTGAAAAAAATATAGGATAGGATACAGGATGACTGATATCCATCCGAAGTATCCGAATGTTAGATGTTACGAGAGAAAATCTATTGTGATTTCACTTAAAAACGTGATAATATATAAGTAGATTATCACATATCCGAAAATAGATAATATTGAATGCTCTTGAAAGTATCTGTATAAGGATGCAAATGAAGTGAAAGATTTTCATCTATCCGACTATCCGTTCCGACTTGACTCCGAGAAAAAAAAATGTAGGATATAACACATAATAAAGAAATAATTATCCAAAACTATTCGTACCTAACTCCGCTTCCGAGAAAATATTATAAGATATAATACAGGATGAGCTATATCCGTCTATATCCGATCTGTTTTCAACCCTGCATATAATTATAACATCTTAGTTTCTATCGTAATTGCTTAATTGGTGCAGTCATTAGTCGTACATAATAAATTTGATGGCTAAGAATAGTTTTTACAATACTGACTACTGTCTACTCAGTATCGAGCCCGTGCTAGAATAAATTTAATTGCTCATTGAGTACTAACTACTTTCTCTGATTATAAATGTAGGTCGTTTTAGACTTATATACAAGGATTAAGAAAGTAGATCAAATGACCTTGTTGCCCCTTATTTATTCTGTATTGAAAAAGATAACTCGTTCATTTGCGAGAGTGATAACATTTATTAAACAAGGGCAAAAAGAGAATAAAAGAGAAAAAATGCATAGAAGTTTGAGAATAATTTATATTTAGAGAATAGTTGAGGAGATTAAAATGATCTATATTCGTAATCAGAAATAGTATTGTCTATTTGAGATCATATCATTGTTAATATTTATGGTTATTGAACAAATTTTTTAAGTTATGTTACACCTAACTTAAAAATGCTGGGCCGGTGGAGATTGACATTTGGTGCATGCATGGATCATCAAGCAAAAAGGGAATTCGTCGAAGAAAGAATCAGCCAACAGGGCACAGGTGTACATTTCATTTCCTCCTCACCAAACAATTTCTCTCTCCTCGGTTTACTGAAGAGACGGACAGGCAGGCAAAGCAAATCAGCAGCTGAGTGACTCGAGAGTCGCAGCACAGCGGCATGATTAACTGGACGCATCGCAATCAGCCATGGGACTATGGGGGTGGTAAGAGATTCGAGGTGGGGGACCAAGAAACGGCCGGGCTGGATCTCGGCAATGGCAGGGTCGGGATTCCGGCGAAGTTGCCGCACGGCAGTGGTGTACGGACGGACGAGGAACGGAGGAAGGCGCACGTACCGTGGCGAGGACGGCTTCGAGCGTGCGGTGGCGGATGCCGGCGGCGGAGAGCCGGTGAGCGGCTGGCAGAATTGCGAGGTGGTACCTGAGGAAGCGCGTATTCGCCTGGTGAGGACACCGCCTTGAATTTTTAGATTTTGTCATTTTCAAAAACTTTTTCTGTCATAGATCTATGGAGAAACAATATTAAAAAATAGATTATTTTTACGACACCTGTAAAAGTATCTTTTTTCAGAAATTATTTTCACATAGATCTATTTGTAGAATATATTTTTTAAAAAAAATCAAAATGTAAAAATTCCACGGGGCAGTGATGCCGTGGATGATCAGTGCCGTCCGTCCTCGAACGAACGCTCCGTGACCGCCAATCCGGAGAGCCGCGCCGCAGGCCCAGTACGCGGCGCGAGGCCTACATCATACGTGTCCTGTCCGTCCATCCTAGGGCGAACGGTTTGGATCATGGGAGGAGAAGTTGGGACGCGGACGGGTAGTGCGGCTCGAGCTGGCATCCTTTTCTGGGCCCACTTGTCATGGACCGCCGTGTTCCTTGTTCGTCGCAAGTCGCAACGTCGTATTTTTTTTCCAGAGAAATTTGCTGTTCCTCCGTATGTGTGCGGGTATATGGCTATGCAGCATCCTAGCCATCAAAAGTAATTCCAGATTTGTCCAAGTACTTGACAATGAATATAAGATAGGTTGGTTAGTTAATTTGAATGTTAAAAGTTTGCAGCAATTTGAAGACACATTTTTTTGCAGGAAATTTTAAGACACATTTGATGGATGTACATGTGGAAAAACCATTCTCCGTTTTTCATGTACTTTCCTTCAACCCGTATAAAGCATAAGCATCATTCTAGTCATGCTGGACTGGAACTCTAGAAGGCAAGTCAGGAAACTGTTCAGCACAAGTACACAAACCAACTAACAATCTGGAATAACCATGTTTTTCCACGGATTACAGTATCAAGATTTAAATCCTAGACAACATGCTGGGTTTCACCCACGGTGATACAGTCAACAACTGCGATCAAGATTTAAGATATTGCATCGCTGTTTGTGTTGCGGCAGTAATGCTGTAGCTCAAAGTTCCAACAGACAAAGCTTCAAGGAATGAATTGAATCTTCACAAAATGGTAGGGCTTGACGGCTGGGGCTCGACATTTGACAGGCACGCCGCAAAACAAATTTTCTTCTTCTATGTATGGTTCTGGCATTGATTTTGTAGACCAGGTGTCAATCGGCACCAAGAATTCTCTACAGGTTGTTGTCAGAGGAGTCCGTTGTCGGCGAACTGCTTCCTGATGAATCTGCAGGTCGCGATGTTGATCGAGTATTGTACGAGTTGCAGTGGCTGCACTTATGGCCAATCACATGGAAGTTCACTTCTGAGACTTTGTTGCAGTCATTGCAAAGCACCCAAATCTGACCATTTTAGCACAAGGAGAAAAGCACTACTTAGATGAAATAAATTTGCATGACAATATCTTCTGACCACTTCAAAAGGTTAGCCTAAATAGAACAGAGAGACAGTATAGGGGAGCTTCCTCCTTTGGGGTGCTTATTCCATTGAAATAGCTGATTTCTAGGCTAACAGAAGACTGCAGAAAAGTATTCTAGGCAGGTTATGAAAGTGCTATGAGTGAAGGTGTCCTGGATTATATAGCAATAATCAACTTATGGCTTATCCTTGGGTGAATGCACTAAGTAAGCCAGTTATGAGTTGGGACTGCATAGTTAAGTCAGAAAAGAAGTAAAGAATACCTTGTAACGATATACAGGAGGCATGATTGTTGCTTCGATCTGCAAAACAATAAGGAACAAACATCAGCTATTTAGCAAGCACCAAAAAATGGCTGAACTTAGTCAGCACATATGTATATTTGTTGAGTCTTTTCTAATGCAACCAATACTAATTGCTAATGTTATAGTATCATCTCATCTCATCTGAAATGAATGTTTCCTGAAAGAAGAGGGTTTTGTTTTGCTCTGACAAGTTAAATTATTTCTTGTACAGCCCTTTGCTCCAGGAACATGCATCCTATCTTCCGAAGTTACTACCAAAGTTTGTTTGATAGTACCAGTTTGCAAGCTATTATAGGTAGAAAAAAGAAATATGGTACCTCTTGATCCAACGCTTCCCAGTGATGGGTCATATCAAGAGCTGTCTTAGAGCATATTGGACAAGTGTACCTGTAGCATCAAAAGGCCAATGCAAGTTACCACAAACGCCACTGCCTCAGAGAGAAATTTGCAAGAATGATAATGGAGTATCAATATTCCTCCAAATCAAAACAGGTAGAGGGATTTACTTGTTATGCCCCACCATATCAGAAAAACATTCCATGTGCATCGTGTGTCCACAGTTAAGAACTCTTGTTCCTTGTAACGAATCAAATAGATACTGCAGACAAAGTTCTAGTTATAAGTTATAACATATAGATAGTTCCAGACACGGTGCAAGTTATCAAGGTTACCTCATAACAGATTGGGCAATTCTGTCTCATTGAGTTCTCTACACACTGATGGTTATCGCGCAGTATAACAGAATAGCAAGACCCTGTTTATTGCAGAAAAGATATGACAAAGAAATAAAACATATAAGCATTACCACACAAAGATTAGCCAAATGTATGTTTACCAGTGAACCTATAAAATAAAAAATTTATTTGGGGTGTGCTTCTTCAACAACAACAAAGCCTTTTGTCCCAAGCAACTTGGGGTAGGTTAACAAGCCCACAAAAAAGATGATATTATATAAAAAAAGTAAAATAGTGTTAGAAATAGTAATAATAGTTAAGGAAGATCAATTTCCTAGGTCTTGGTTCGGGCACATGGATTGCTAATTACCACACTCTGAATACATTCCATTCTTTAAGTCTCTCTTTACTGCTCCCTCCCATGTTAGATTTGGCTAACCCGTCTATCCTTGTATTATCAGCACGCCTTAGAATTCCTCTATGCACCAAATTCCTCTACATCAGACCTCTGGAGGCTCCCCTTGAGGTGTGCTTTCTTTGTTGCTAAAATTTCTATCACCCAAATATTATATGGTTAACCCTAGATGCTGGTCTCATTAATTTCATATTGGTACGGTTGGGGGCATGGAACATTATAGTTAGAGAAAAGAAATGACTGGATTCCTATTTCCATCTATTCCCCAGTATTTCATTTATATCAAACAATGTAGTGCTAGCTAAGCAGGGAACAAATGCATGAGGAAGAACTAGTCCACTAA
Organism: Phragmites australis; assembly: GCF_958298935.1. Classification (NCBI taxonomy): domain Eukaryota; kingdom Viridiplantae; phylum Streptophyta; class Magnoliopsida; order Poales; family Poaceae; genus Phragmites; species Phragmites australis. The sequence goes on along the minus strand of NC_084942.1, from coordinate 18,313,105 downwards.
ATGGATAACTTTGCCCCTCTACCATGTGGATTACTCAAACAGAGCATAAATCAGTATGGTATTGATGAAAATACAGAAGAACAATTACTCAAAATCAGCATAATCAAATTGATACACGCAAAGCATACCACACTTTACGCAGTGGAAGAAGTTTTCCTTGCCACCAACCCTGGTTGAATCAAATAGATACAGGTTAAGCACTTTGCTTAATACGATATTGGTGAAAGATATTTTCATGCTCACCTGCATATGCCACAGTCATAGCAATGGTACTGCCCTTTCTCTGTCTGTAGCAAAAGACAAATGCATCATTTGACAGGAATGATACAAAGCACATAACAACAGAATAGAAACCTAAAACTTACATCATCATCATAAAACTTGCATATATCACAGAAGTACTCGCCCATATTGACTCCACAGCTTACACACACTTGTGATACCTGAGCGAAAACCAAGTTTCAGTTTAAGCATAACAACACCTTCACGTGACATGAGTACTGGGTAAAAAACTTGTAGCAATTTAAGTCGTACCAGTTGTTCAGTATCACAGAGTAGACATACTACCTGCAGGAATGAAGGAAGTCAATCTATCATAATTTCTGAACCTACTAAAGTCAACTAGTTGTACAAACTAGAAAAGAGAATGAGAGGTTTACTTTTTCAACATTCTGGCGACATATTGTATGCCGATCTCCTGAAGCCTGCGGTGAGCAAGTGAAGACAATGCCACCAATAGTTCAGTTAAAACTTAAAAAAGTGTTCTCACTGGATGGCACTTTGCACAGTATCATAACCTGATAGCTCAATTCTACAAGGGAGACTATAAGAAATCCATAATGTACCATCGCTCTCAAAATGACTTTGAAACTTTTGAAATATCGAGCTCCCGTGTTGGGAATTGCATACATATAACTTTAATCTACTAACATGATTGTGCATTTTTTGCAAACACTTCATTTATGCTATATAAACAATACCCCTGCAAGGGATTACCGCCATCGAATTGTACATACCAACTTGTCATGCTCAGGATTAACCAAACAAGTTGATCCAATCGAGATCTAAGACTGAGCCAATTATACAACCAAACTATGAATTCAATTTCAAGGGATCAACTCAACTTGCCAAGTTGTCTCAAAAGACTAATGAACTAAGCATAAATCTTCCGTGTTGGGAATTGCATACATATAACTTTAATCTACTAACATGATTGTGCATTTTTTGCAAACACTTCATTTATGCTATATAAACACTACCCTGCAAGGGATTACCGCCATCGAATTGTACATACCAACTTGTCATGCTCAGGATTAACCAAACAAGTTGATCCAATCGAGATCTAAGACTGAGCCAATTATACAACCAAACTATGAATTCAATTTCAAGGGATCAACTCAACTTGCCAAATTGTCTCAAAAGACTAATGAACTAAGCATAAATCTCCCGCTTGCGACAAACAAAAGTACACACTGGTAACTAATCGTTCAAAACATCTAAGACACCTTCCAGAGAAACTCTATGGAACAATATTAACCATGGTCTACTGTTCACGCAGCACAGATAGGTTGACTTCTACTGTTTTACATGGACAATACGAACCAAGGCCTCCGAAACAACAGTACCGTACCGTGGTCTCGTTGTGGCAATGGCGGCAGGGAAACACCTGGCTGCAGCACGGCGCCACGATCTTGCACCTCCGCCGGTAATGTTCGCACCTGCACAACAGAAGGGGGTGGGCGAGTTTGAGATGAGCTTAGCAAAGCTAGCCATGGATCAAGAAATCCAAAGAAGGGCGAATAAAATCCACCGAGCGAATCAAGAGGGTGGGAATCGCAACATGGACACCACCCCTGAACACCAAGAACGAACGAATCAGCCAATCGCGAGGAACCGAGCGATTCGAACCCCGGAAGGAGCAAATCAAGATCCCGTCTGAAGCAAGGAACAGGGAAGAAGAAAATTAAGGCGCTCGCTCACCGGTGCTCCATCTTGCCCACGTCGCGGCGGTCGACGTCCCCGTCGCCGACCACGTCGTGGGAGACGTCCTCGCCGCCGGGTAAGTGCGCTCCTCCCATCCCCGGCGGCGGTGGGGTGGGTGGCAGGAACGTAAATAAGGAGGGTGCAGAGGGTAAAATGGTACGATACGGGTAGAAGGCGAGGCGGCCAAGGCTCCGGCGGCCAAGCCTTCGATGTTCTCTTCTTTTATTGGTCCCAAAGAGGAAAGGGTGACGTCACGAAGTCGAGGGCTGGGCCCACAGCTTTAATTGCTAACTCTACCTTGCCTAATCTCATAATTCCTGGGGAAAGAAATTAATTTCAGAGTCGAAGAAAAAAACATTTCTCTAGCAATATCTTCCCTTAGCGAGAGATGACCACGAGCTATGCATACATACGTTGCAACGTACCTAAGCTATTAAAAAAGTTCGAGGCTCGCAAATTATTGCTAAGTTTACATCTGTTAAGCTCAAGTTCGAATAGCTCGTTAAAACTTTAGATAACTTTAACTGCTATTCGTTGAGATAAAGTTGGTATCCATTCATTTTAGGCAAGTTTATTTTTTAACCTCATTATCCAATCTAAAATCCAATCGTCTAACCTCAAAATCATGTGCCTACATACATATGTGGCTCATAGTAGGACTATAAAAAAAACTCTAGACTCATAAGCTACTCGAACGAAACTCATTTTAGATTCGATTCAAACTCGACTCAAGACCCTAACAAGTCAAGCTCAAACTTGGTTATAGACTCAGTTAGATCTTTAACTCGAATCAAGCTCGACTTAAATTTCTATCAAACTTCAGCTTGAGACGCTCGAGCTTGGCTTGTTGACAGTCCTAAAGGAACTCAAATAAACTACTATTACAAGTTTGAAATTATAGCTGTGGACATATCGTACACGTATAATTATTTTTAGTCCATGGGATTATATTTAAGATTTTCAATCGATTAGTAAGAGTCATGTCACATGCATAGGCATGCTCAAAATAATCCATATAAAATTCTTAAGTAGCAAAAATGAGTATTAAAGCTGGTTTCTTCTATGTGGTGCTAGTATTCCTTCAAGTCACGAGAGGATGTTACCGGTCAAACTATTTAAACTTTGGCTATCATTGTCTTCTTAATATTCAGGTCTCGTGCCAATCTCCATTTGGCACGGTTACGAATTCTATTTAAACTTTTTAGATTCAATGTTTTTCTAGAAATGTTTCTACGATGAATTAGATTTAATTTGTATAATTGTTTGACTAGTTTAATAGATTCAGATTTCTGAAGACCTTATGTTAGGCCATCTTAGCAGAGCCTTCAAATTTGCATATTCGATGCTACAGTGCTTTTATGTGGTAGTGTAGCACCGGAAATGATCGGTATCCAGTGCTACAGTGACACTGTGGCCGTACTGTTCATAGAGGCTACCAGTAGGTCCGAAGGAGGAAAACACCATCGGGTATTGTACCAAATACTGTAGCGGTACTGTTTACAGAGGCTGACATAGGGACCGAGAGAGAAAAAGAGAAGTAGAAAGTAGGAAATAGGTAGCTGCTGGAAATGAAAAAAATAAGGGATGCTGTAATAGTGATAGAGGATGAAAATTTAAAGTAGCTGTTGGAGATGATCTTAGAGGGGAAGATAATTCTAGTAAAAAATATCATTTTATGTTATTCTCCTGCTAGTAAAAAACAGATCAGTGGGTCCGGAGGAGGAAAACACCGTTGGGTACTGTACTAATACTGTAGTGGTACTGTTCATAGAGGCTGACAGCGGGACCGGAGAGAGAAAAAGAGAAGTAGAAGGTAGGAAATGGGGTAACTGCTGGAGATGAAAAAATAAAGGATGCTGTAATAGTGATAGGGGATGCTGTAATAGTGTTTTTAGGATGAAATTTAAAGTAGCTGCTGGAGATGGTCTTAGAGGAGAAGATAATTCTAGTAAAAAATATCATTTTATGTTATTCTCCTGCTAGTAAAAAACAGAAATATTTCTCTTAGTCTCTTGCAGAAATTAGAAACCAAACTACGCCTTTCACAGAGAAAAAAGAAAAAAACCAAACTACCTGTTTGATAGAAATTCTCCTGTTTCTGACCAGAAAAGGAAGTTTCTTGTTGCCAAGCGCACCCTCAATTGAACCTTTAAAAATGATATAATTAGCTTTGTCTTGAAAACCGGTTTTGTAATATTTTGATATGTTTTATTAATATATTATAATAAAAATGAGTAGTCAAGTTGATATTTTGAAAACCTTGTTGGTGTCCAAATTGATATTTTCATCCTTTTCCAAAACGATACTTTTCTTTTCTTTTTCTTTACCGGAGGGAGTATGTAGCCTGTGGTAGGACCCCAGGAGGCAAGAGTTTTATTTTGGGATATCACTTGTGAAATAAAAAGTTATGGTACAAGTGGCAATGTTAATGGTTGGTTAAGTTTAGTTTTGTGTGTGTAGCTTGTTGCGAGGGAATATATCCTACTTAGACAGACCAGACTAAACTATTCATTTATGCTTTGTAATCACTTTAAAATAACTTATTCTTAGAGCTCTGTGCGTGAGTCAAGCCAAGACACACAATGCATTCGAGTGACGAAGTTCAAAAGGTTGTTTGCGTTCGGGAAGTAGAAATTTTACATAATTGTTAGTAGCATGTTTTGGAACAAATGTATAGATCCACATGCAGGGCACACGTTAAGGTATGGGTGTACAGATGTATATCCAAATATTTTTGCGAAACATTTAGTATATATACTTAGTATGTTTGTATATATAAATCTTAAGTATTGTGCTGCTGGAAACAAGCTAACAAGCTACCTATTGGTGAGATGTGACCCAGCTGCCAGCATGAAAACGTCCCACCTGGACACCTCTGCACCCCACCGGCCCAAGATCCATACCGACTGCCATTCCCCACAACCAGACACGAACACGACGGTTCCACATCTCCCACTCCCACTCTCCCAGTCCTAGCGGCTACCAAACCTAGAAGCAGCTCAACGTCGATACGCAGGGTGGGACCGTCAGGTACAACGGCGGCCGCGACCGCAGCCGTGATGCGGGCGTCGGTTGTGGTGCACGGCCGCGGGCGGAGGCTAGCCGCGGAACCGGCCATCGCGGCGCGCCCGGTGGCGAAGCGGAAGCGGGAGATGAACGATGCAAGGAAGGAGCAGTGCCGCGGTGGCCGAGGAGGAGGCACAAGGTGGACACGATGGAGACGGCGGCCGGCTCGCACGGGCGCCTCAGCCTCCATGGAGACCGACTCTGTGGTTTTTCTCTTGTTGGCTTTTGTCGGAACTCTCCTCGCTCGCTTGTGCCACGAACCCGTGAGGCTATTGCGGGTGGAGGTGGTGGGCTTTATGCGCGCGAGCGGCAACCGCTGAATCGGCATTCTCGCTGTTCTCTAGTCATACTCATTGAATCCAATTCCAACACATGTATCTGATTCAGGCGTTTCAAGTAATTACCTCTCGCTGCGATGTCTTTCTGTGTGGCTTGCTGAGCCTACTGTGAGGATGCGCCTGATGGCTGTTTTGGTAGATGGATGTCAGGGATTGAGAGGAGGCACTATGGCTGGTGCGATCCATTGGCATGCCCAGCATGAGGATCCGATGTTTCAGGAGTTTATGGGCCGATCCATGGGCGTGCCCAGCTGTGTTCACAGCTTCAGTGATGAAGATGTATCTAAAGGATTTCGATTTCTTGTGGAAGCTCAAGCGTGTTGATCACTCTGTGACTGGAGTGTGGAAGATAATAAAGCCTAATTGCATTGTTTGATTTACTCCTACTTTTCATTTATACTGTAGCGGCAGCGGCGGTGCGGGCACTAGCGAGGCGGGGCAAGACAGCGGCTGCGGCGCTGGTACGAGCATGACAGGTATGTACATCCAAATTGAAAATCCTAGCCCCGTCACTGTTCACATGGAAGCTAAAGAGAACTAGTAGGTGATACATACACATGAGAAACTATCTCCAACTTAGGAATTCGGTGGAAACACTCTACCGTCTCGCCTATTCATTGTGCAACAAAACTCGATGTAGTATATCAAAACCATAACTTTCTCAAAATAGTGCCACACTCAAGGTTTGCCTACTTATATGTCGCGGTGAAGGAGAATCTAATCTTTGCGAAGAAAAAAAAACACTATTAAAAACGTTAGATTTGATAAACCATGCCCCTAATAGTCCACAACCTTTTGGTTTCTTTATGTTGCTCCATTTCTTTGGTGAGGAGCCATTGGGTTGTTTGCTGTTGATTTGTTGGTGACATGGAGGGGAGAAGATAGGATAAGGCGACGAGACGCGCAATGGCATGGGCCGCACGCATGCACATCTTTTAGCTATCCTTCCTCCTCCTCCAGCTGCTTTCTTTATTTCATTCGACACTTTGCTTGCACTCTTCCACCGCTTCTTGGCATTTCTTTCTTTCAGTCCACAGCTGATTGGTATAAGAGAGAATAGCAACACTCATCTACGAGATCACATAGGATGACTTGTAAATCCCAATAAAAAGAAGTGCAGCCAACCATGCTGCGAACACCATTCATGTTATCGGATTATTATTCCGGATGGAAGACTCACTCTACAACATCTAGGTATGGGCTAACAATGAACATCAAAACTAATGGTGTTCAGTGTTGTATAAATCAAAATACAAATATCAGGTGATGAAATGCTTGTATACATTGTAAGACCAGGATTCTCAGCGAATAAAATCTTGCGGCAGCCTCCTCTCTGGCTGAAGACAACCAAGCCTCGGTGAAGATTTCAACATATCCCAAGCTACTTGATAGCCGGAGGACTGGTTTGCGCATCAGCCTGAACCGGTGAGGCAGGAGTACCAGCGTCATTGTTGACCTCTGGCCCTGGTCCATCAACTGGGAGCCCATTATCAGTGACCGCCGTCCCAGCACTCTCAACAGACTGCTTTCGTTCGATAACTCCCGACTGCCTTCGTTCGATGCTTCCCGACTGCTTTCTTTCGAGGCTTCCCGACTGCTTTCTTTCGAGGCCTCCTGACTGCCGCCGTTCGATGCTGATCCCTGAACTGTTAGATCTTGCAGGTACGGTCAATAGCTGGCTGACAGCGTCGAATGTGCTCCGACACTCTGTGATCAATGTTGCACCATTTGGGTAGCATCGGCCAAAACATGCCGCACAATAAGGATATGCAACCTGAGATGAAAAATTTAGATGTGAGCCCTCCTCCTGTCTAAAGACAAATATTTATGGTGTACAATTTAGACTTGATGGGTTTGAGACTTTGAGCCCATTCAGTTTTATTTCATGTGGAGAGGTAACATGCAAAGTTCTATTGTCAGATTCAAGACCATTCCTCTATCATAGAAAGCACAGCCCACCTCGATAAATGCCTGGCAGAGTGAAAGGAAAAGAGAGGACTCATTCCCACGAAGCATACGCATGGCATTGTATCTAACTAGGGAGTCAGACACTGCTTGTAATCCCTTGACCACCTCCTGAGCAAGGACTTGTTTCAAGCTCAATGGCGCACACAGTCTTAGCTCATTCATTGCTGCAGAAACACCTGCACGCAAGAATTTAAAATCACGACACATCAACTTGTACAAACAAATTGCTACAGAAACATGCTCAACTAGAGTCAACACGTGATGATCTCAGAAGTGAAATACGAGTGATTTAGTAGAACTTACCATTAACAAACACTGCAAGAGGTGGATGCTCCATTAAAACAGAAGGTGGAGTCACATCGTCTGAGGTCTCATCCACAACTCCATTTGCTACAAAGCCAACAGATGGCATGGGAACCCAACGGTGTGAATCCAAAACAACCTAGCTTGGTGGAAGGTATAACAGTGTCAGTAAGATGCTATACTAATATTGTAAGGTGCAGTGTCCAAAGAACTACAAAGTTGATTCAAAAGCTCAAACAGCATAAAATATTCAGTTTATAATTAATCTAGAATGAAACAGTATGTACACATAAATAAAAGTTGCAGAAAATTGTGTTACCTGAAAATTTTCAACCGCCGTACTCATATTCTTCGAGAACAAATTTAAAACCGCGCTACAAAAAGCAGATAACATCATCAATAATAATGCCCCTTTACAGTCCCGAATCTTAATAACAAAATTTATAATCCAAATACCAATTACTTTTCAAAGATTGGTGGAAGTAGGCCACGGAAATCCAATCCAACTAAGCCAAGACCCATTGCACAATACTGGAACATGAACAAGTGTTCAAAATTTATGAAAGATACCAGAAATTTGGTGCTAAATCTTGTATCGAACCATAATCCAGATATAAAAAGGATCAGAAGCCAATTCTTACCATGCATTGATCAAGAATGTAGGACAGAGACCCACCTTCTGTTATGTTTGCCAACATAACTTGAAGAGTGGTGAGGTGGTTACTAACTTGTTGCATTGCCCAGCTGAAAAGCAGCCCACCATCATAGTTCTCCTCACTTCCAGATTTATCATTGTTGAATATTGCCCGATACTGATTAACAACATCAAATAGATGCGTCCTGTGGCAATGCACCATGCCTTTCAGGTAATCATAAACATTCCTTTGGTCCAGATCATCAAGAATACCAGAAAGCCAAGCTTCCCTGCACCTCAAGAACTAAAAATTATATCAGAGTTAGGAGATGAAGATGAAGATGCTCAAACATATCATCCAGAAAATTTGACAATACACTATAAGAAAGAAAGCAGGGCAATATTGTTGTTAAATTTCTGCATCCTTATTTCATAGAACTCATGAACACTACTAGAAAACAAAAATACTTGGAGATATGCTGACCCAAAAATCTCACCACTAAAACCCGAATGAAAAGAGCAGTATCTCTTGAAACATAATCACGCCAAATTTACACACAAAAAATCAGAATACCTGTAAGCGCAATTCTGTCTCACTGAAAACTCCAATTCGACGCAAATGTGATACGATACGGAGGCACTCAGGTAACTGTAGAAAATGAAATGACTCATACTTAGATACATATGTGCTCAAGAGAGTGGACAAATAAAATAAATTGGCGGTGAGAAGAGAAAATATTGATGATAACAAGGAAATAATATATATGCAGAACATAGTCTCTAGAATGGTCAACTTGCCCATAGCAATCACGGTCGATGCAAAACATCAAAAAGGTGTCAGTCATTAATAGTTTTTATTACACCAGCATCTTCACCTGAATATTTGATCGAAGTTTCTGGAGAAGCTGTGAAATTAGTGATTGTACTGTCTTCTTGACTTCAGCAGCTAATCCTTGGATAACAGGCAAGCTTCAATTGGAAAAGTGAATGGTTAAAATAATACCAAATGCCAGGGGCTGCAACAAGCAGTAATTTACACAACTTACTCGGGGTGCAACTTTGAAATTTTGCTTACAAAAGCTTCTAGATCAAGTGCCTCATCATAGTTCCCATTCCGTATACATCTGCAAGCAGCAATTTATTTATCGTCATGCATGATTCAGCAACAATACAGCAGCTGAAACTATTAATTACTAAAGAAACAAATGATATACCAACAACAGACAACTCAAACATGAATTAAAGAACCAAGAGAAATGGTAAGAAAAATGTTACATACGTATCCATCAGCTGTGGGATTTCAAGTAGGTCAAGCAAGGTACTATGGTTGGCTAGTAATGTTTGATTAAGCTTCCTCTCTTCCAAAATTTGCTGCGCTGACTCGACAAACTCAGTGCAACCAGATGTCAAATTTGGTATCTCCTCTATCTGCAATGAGTGAATAAACAATATGTTTAGACATTTTGCATCAGCCTTCCAACATTGCATGAGCCATACAAGAATATAATGTCAGTATACCACAAAGAAAGAAACTAAAGCTGCATAATAAAAGAAGGCATAATTAATTTCAACCTCTGCTATTGCTAGTTTGAAATCAAGTGATCAACATTACTTGCATAATTTCCAATGTTATTGAGAAACCTTGTTTCAGCATATAAATAGACTCTGGAGGTTTTCAGAGGTTGATGCACATCCAACAAATATATCTGTGAGGGCTAAACGTATAAAATTGTATTTTAATTCTTTCATGAAGTGTCTATAAATACATTTTTGGCCAAACCGGACGGCCAAGATCATCTAGTTCACACCATACTATTTTAAGGGTATTTCCGACCTGATACACCGGCCAGCAGTCCACCTAATGGCAACAGCTCACCCAATGTCTTTCTCAGCCAGCAGCAAACGGAATGGCATGAACAAGAGCTGAAATCATACCGACTTATCACCCAACAAACTGAGAGACTGGGGAATTGAACAGGGCCAACCTTGGATTATGTCATCAGGCCTCTCAAATAACAGACACTCACAAGTAACAACAGAATTGCATTTCCACTTAAAGAGACAACTACACGTCTACACCTTACATCTCAAACGAGATCAGGTGATCTACTTGCTAGCACCATAATGCAACAGCATGAAATCACTCCACCAGCATTCATCCGATCAATTGATTTTTGCATTTGACTGCGTAAGATCTACTTACTGATCCATATTGAGTATCAAAATTTGATGCAAAGGTTTTTTTTTTTTAAAAAAAAAAGAACAAGGAAGTAATGGTTGCACGACTACGAGCTGGGAGGGATGGGCCGCATTACCAGTGCCTCCAGGTGGCTGTCGAAGCCCTCGAGCTGCGCGCGGACGAAGGAGAGGGCCTCGGAGGCGGCGATGAAGGCACCGTAGTTCTCCACCGCTACCTCCTGCATCTGCCGCTGCACCCGCTCCGCGTCCACCCGCAGCAGCTCCGGCTCCTGCGCCCAACCAACGCATCACGGGATCATCATCAACCTTCAATCAGGGGCGGCAATGCGAGAGGGCGAGGGCTAGCGCGCGCGCGTAGGCGTACCTTGTGGAGGCGCTCGATGGAGAAGGAGAGGAGCTCGGAGACGTAGGGCTGGTAGGCGGCGCCGGCGAGCGGGAGCGTGGAGGCGGCGCTCGCCATATCAGCGGCAGGGGCGGGGCGCTGGCCGGCGTCGAGGAGGTCCATGGCGGGCGGGGTGGGCGGGCGAGATCTGGAGAGAGAAGGGGGCAGTGAGGGGTTACAGGAGAAGAAGGGTGGGGTGGTTTTAGCAATTGAACCCTTTGGGTTTTGTTTGTGTTGCATTTAGTCCTGTACAGTTTAGATTTTACACTTTGGTCCTTCAAGCTTGCACTTTTTTTTTTCTTGAGATGTTCAAGCTTGTACATAGAAAATAGTTGTGCAATCTTTTGTGAAAGAAGGTGTTTTAGCTATTAAGCTTTTCTCTGTGGTTCAAATAAGTCACTGAACCCAAAAACCAAAAGTTTGTATATGTGGTTTAGGTGAGATCATCTAGTGTGTTGTTGCTAGGTAACATAGCATAGCACTCACTTGGTGACTATCATCCACATGGACACATATTCATCAGGACCTCTCTAATCTAAGAAAAATTGTATTTTTTTTAATCTCCCAACATCTAAAGCATATCTACATCTCGTATCTGACGAGCACTTGAAATCCCAATTCGACCGCTCAAAAATTCGGTGTCTACGACCTGTTGTTTCTATTGTAAAAGTCAACGGCTACACAGGGAATATCACTATGTTGCTCATCAAGAGAATGCTAATGCCACAGCAGATAGCAACCAACCATCGAAGCTATGGGATCTGAGAGAGATGAAAATATGAATGAAATGGATGAGGGAGAAGATTGTCTAGAAAAGGAGGAAAATGAAGGTGGCAAGTGGATAACATCTCAGCATGATGCCATTTCAATGCTACACATCAAAACCAAACAATGACTTTGATGAGCCACTTAGCCCGTTTCGTTCATGACTAATCTTGCCATATATTATTGTTTAAGGTTAGTCTTGTCATATTTTTATGGTAAGAAAATTGACTAACTTTAACAAAATATTGTATTTATAACAAGTAGGCAAGGAGGCTAAGAAGTTAGGCAACAGTAATCAAACATTGCCTAACAAAACTAAGGCTGCATAAGCTTTTAGGTGTGGCAATCATATGTTGCAATCCAAAGAGGCCCTACAATACCTAGTTTCCTACCTAGTTTCTTAGTTCATTTACTTCTTACTTCTCAAGATAAGTTTACTGTACCTGTAGTGCAATTTACTCTTTCTGTTTTTTAGCACTCCCATTGAAGTGAAACCCCGTTCGGCCGTTTCCTTTCAATCACCAGGGCCTTTGACTATCATTTCAGCCCACCTTTCCAACATAATAAGCACACAGCCCGATATCCAGCCCAGAGAGCCCATATCCAACCTTTCTAGCACAAAGAGCCAATGGACCCTATTTGTCGGCCCAATAGGCCACAAATCACTTTGTCGGCCTAAATCGTCTAATACTCCTTTGCCGACCCAAAAGGCCCAAAGTCTGGCAAACAGAAAACAGCTCGTCTTTCCATTGGAGCTTTTTTATTTTTATATTTTTAAGTCGAAAATTGTAAAAGTGGGCATTTCTTTTGAAAAATCGTACATTTAGATTATTTATTGGAAGGGCGACAGAATGGGCAATAGAATTAAAAAATAAAATAAAGTATTTCAATGCTTTCAAACATCAAAACACTATCGAAATAATTATAAAAAATTCTAAAAAAATATATAGTGTAGAAGATGCTATATTCTAGCTCTCCCAAATTTTTTTGGAGAGCTAGATCATAGTATCATCTACACTACCAATTTTTTTCAGGATTTTTCACGATTATTTTGATAGTGTTTTGAATTTTGAGATTAATGAAAAGCAATATTATTTATTTTTAAACGGACCTATGACACGGGTGACAGATGACAGGAGACCAGGAGCTGAGATGTGCGATTTTTGAAGTCCGTTTTTAAAATTTTCAATTTAAGAAATATAAAAATAAAAAGATCTCCATTGTGTCGTCGAATCAGATCGAAGGCTTTGCTAGGGTTTCTCTGAATCTTGTGCGCAGATGAAGCGGCCGCCACCACAAGGCGACTCAGGTATTGTGTCAAACAACTCAGGTATGTATATGTATGGTATGCCCTTATTGGATACTGGGGTGGAGTCATGCCAGGTGTTGATGGAATGGAGCACTACGAATTGAAGATGCAATACCCTGTGTTATCATCAGGAGTTCAGAAAAACGAGCCCTATGCTGCTTTGAACAACATAACGACTAATGGCCTTGGTCTTGTGAACCCTGAGAAAGTATTCAGTTTCTACAATGAGCTACAATGAGTTAAACATGACAGAGATTACTATAACTAATATGCACTTACCGGGTTGTTCTATTAAAATCTGAATGCTGGTAAGTTTTATGGATAGGACTGACAGAAATAACATTTCTTGGTCGTCACTCTTTTGTGTGTGTGTGTGTGGTGGGGGGGGGGGGGATCATGGCTCATCAGTGGCTCCTTTCTTTGATAACATCTTATTGGAAGGAGGTCACCAAGTTTATGGTAAACAGTAATATTTATTTAACTCTTATGAGACTCTATTTGAACTCAGATTATTCTTTTACAAATTTATTTCATAATGTAGTTCTAACTTATACAGTAATACCTACTTACATGCATGCTAAACTTTGCATTTGAGATCATTCATATATAACTGATTTACTCATCAACGAGGAATAGTAATAACAATTATTCTCACCACAAAAGTCCTTCAATTTTGTTTTTAGAGCAAAGGTTTCCCCCGTTTTATTCATTTGAATAAAAACGCAAATTTTTTGGTTCGACAGACATACAAAGCGTAAGCGTATTCTTAGGCACGCCTGCCAAACTCATTTGAAATGACAAAATTCTCTCCTAACGTCCCATTCCAACTCAGACTACCCTCATCATGCTGATTACCAGCTCTTCTGACTTGTTTCGCATGGTTTGAGATATACCTTTCCTGATCCTCCCGCCATTTTAATCTTGGTGCCTCCCTGCCCCACGCCTCCAGTGCACCGATGCAGTGATCCAACAGCTCCATCTCGCCAACCTTGAACAGCAGCCTCCATCTCCTTAGTGTTCTCGCCATCATGCCCACCAAACTTTTCACACCCAGCCAGGTCTGCCCCTGAAAACATAATGCATTTCTTAGTTTCCATATACACCAAAGAGCAGCTGCACAGCAAGTATTCATCACACTATGTTTCTTATTGCTTACCCACCAACGGGCTATGGATTCATAATCAGATCCTAACTGAAAACATAATGCATTCAATTTTGTTTTTTACACCCATAATCTCATGTTCTCTCGTGGATAATGAAACAGACTATCATAGTAATAGATCTCTGAGTCTAAACTTACTGGGAACCTGTTAGTTTACCTCTGAAACTATGGATGGTCATGGCTCTTAAGCATTACATTCTGGGTTGTGGCTGCCAATGGGTGTTTGACGCTGTTATGAGGTGGGTGTGGCTGCCAACGGCCTTTGACTCTGTTATGAGGTGGCTCTTTTCAAATTGGTACATTCTAATTGCACCACCATTTTGATGAAGGGAAAACTCCAAATAACGCAGTCAGATATATGCTCTTTTGACTCATGTAAGATATGCAATGTCAGATTTGGTCTTTTGAGTCATGCATGATATGCAACATGTGATTTTTGAGAAATGTAAGATATACACTGTCAGATTTGCTTTCTGGATGATATGGTCCAATATGCTCGTCAACTCGCTCTACTGTATCCTAACTTGTTTCTGGCTATTTTGATCATATATGTTCCTATTTTGATCATATATGTTCTCTTGTATCTAGATGTTGTGCAGCAAAAATTGCTGGTGTTCTGCAGCAAAAACTGTTGTTTTTCAGCAGAAATAGCTGGTGTCCTGCAACATAAATTGCTACTTTTGTTTAGCAGAAAATGCAGTACAGGAGCACGACATCACACTTGCATACACCATGGGCATTCTGCATCAAAAGCTACATCCTTTTTAGCTTGGTTCTTCTTCAGTTCAGTTGCTTTTCGGTACTGCTCCCCGTTGTTCTTCAGTTCCCCTTCAGTTCAGTTGCATACACTATCTTACCCATCTTCTCATGGCTTCAGCTGGTACGGTAGGAAGAAGCACTGGTCGAGCTCGGCTTCCCTACTTGCCTCGTCAGCGGCGACGGTGCCGTCTCCAAGCACTGGCTCGAGCTCGCCTGCGACCCCGCATTCCTCCACTGATCCAGCACGTGCCACCCGCCCCGCCTTGCCCCATCTATTATGGCCTTGTATGCCATTGTTTAATTCCAATTGGAGGCTTTTTGATAATTTGTATTGTTTTACCACTATCATACCTATTACTTTGAACAATTGTTGCTATATAGTGACATGATCTTAAAAACCGATGTGCTGTCATGTAGTTGATTATACTGAGTATCGACTCTTTAGAGCTGATCTTTTTCTTCCTTGGCTCGCCTTGAATTGTTCTTGCAATTTAATTGATCGATCTAGTGGTGACATAAGCTAATGGTTTGTGCTGATACACAAACAACTATCAATACATGAATTTACGGTCTGTAATATGTATTAGTCCAATTCCTTGTTCATCTCATCATACAGGACATAGCTACTCTGAACCACCTAACTTTTCATCTCATCATACAGGACATAGCTACTCTGAACCACCTAGCTTTCAATTACTATGGTGTTTCTTCACTTTGTACTCGGTGTCTTCTATGTTTTACTTCTGATTTTGCCTAGCGTAATCACTTATTCAAAAGCATCACTCATACATGATCTGATCAAAATTTGTGAAAGCAAACTGACCGGGTGTTTGTCATTTTAAAACATCAACAAATTTAGTTCTACCTAATTCATATTGGCTCCTCTATGAAAGCTTGTGATGGGCTACCAAAGTATAACCTGGAAAGTAGTTATCATTTCTTGTTAGTTATGTGCAGTTATACCCATTGAAACTTCTTTATGATTTTATGTTAATCTGCATATCTTACTTGCCAGTTCTCTTACATATGCAGTCCAGAGTGAGAAGGTCCTGGAGAAACAATTACATAGCCTCATTGAGCAATTGACAGCTAAGCAAACCAGTTCTATATTCTCCGTTTCATGTATGGAAATAATCGATTCTGCCGACTGCCGCCCCCCACCACCAGAGTGCCCTATCGCCATCCAAAGGGCCCCGCCAAGATGAATGTGTAGACGGCATCTCCTCCCGTGTATGGGAAATTGTCAAGTGCATTATATTTATGTGACTATCTATTTAACTATATAATACTTGATGTAATTTTTATTTTTATTCTTGATGTCTTAAAACCATACTAGAAACCGTAGATTTATAAAAATTTTGTGTGCGTGTCACACATGCATGGTTACTAGTTCAGGCAAAGGGAAGAGCAGGAGAAGTCTGAGGCCAAGCGGAAAGAACTAAGGGAGAAGATGTTCAAGAAAACGAGATCTGGCCAACCAGTGATGAAATATAGGATCGAGCATCTCTTGGAGACAGCACACTAGGAAGCTCAAGCAAGTAACATGGTGCTGCCATTACCATGTGAGACGAATGCCTGTACGCATATTTTGTAGTTCAGCCCGCATGTACTGTCAGTTCCATCTTGTTGGGCAAATAGGTTTCTGACACTGCTGATGCCCCGCAGGTTTCTTTGTAAGTAAAGCACAAATCCAACTACCATATTTGGAATATAGCCTAACCACCATACAGATTAAAGAGAAGTACGGCTATAATGTACAAGTGAATTCGCAGAACTGGACCGTTGACACAGATATGTTTCTTATTGACGTAATGGAGGTTGGTGATAGTAGTATACACCTGCCTGACTATTGTTGAGGATTATGTGGATGGAGGTTGGGTGATGATGGTAGTATACATCCATGCTCTCTCTTCATCCTTGGGCCTTGGCTGACCTCTGGTGTCCATCCACCTCATTTCCATCATGGGCGGCGCCAGCTTCGGCGAGACGATCAGCCTCGTGTTCCGCATCCTGACGGTGGGCCTGTCGCTGGCGTCGGCGATCATGACGGCCACCTCGACGCAGTCCATGTACCGGGACGACGGCATCCCCGCGGCCACCGTCTCCTACAGCGACTACCACTCCTTGAGGTGAGTCCGTAAGAACGCCTCCTCGGTCCTCGGTTGCTGTACCTCCATTATTGTTGCCCGCTTCTCGCGCTACGTGCACGGTCGCCCCGTAGAGGCTCGCTGAACCGGCGGTCGGCGCGGTATGCAGGTACGCGGCGCTCGCCAACCTGCTGTCGGCGGTGCTGCAGGGCGTTACGATCTGCCTGGAGGCGACGAGGAATCGTAATGCGGCCCGGATCGTCGAGCTCATCGACAACCTCGTGCAGGCTCTCACGTCGACGTCGGCGGCGCTGCTGCTCGCCGTCGACGACATCACCTCCTGCGGCGGGCCGCCCCGCCGCCGCGGGCCGCGGGGGCAGCGCAACCGCGGCGGCATCTGCGGCCAGGCCGGCGCGTTCTGCCGGCGGGTCAGCTTGTCGTCAGTGTTGTCCATCGCCGCGGTCGTGTCCGTCTCCGTCTCCGTGTACACCAGGCACGTCCCGGTGGTCGTCACGCAGGCGCCGCCGCCCCCTCCGCTGGGACCGCCGCCGCCTCCGCCGCTGCGACCGCCGCCGCCTCCGCTGCCCCCTCCTCCTCCGCCGCTGCGACCGCCGCCACCCCCTCCGCTTCGACCGCCGCCCCCTCCGCCGCTGCGACCGCCTCCGCCCCCTCCGCTTCGACCGCCGCCGCCTCCTCCATGTCCGCTTCGACCGCCGCCGCCTCCGCCCCGTC
Source organism: Phragmites australis (assembly GCF_958298935.1). Classification (NCBI taxonomy): domain Eukaryota; kingdom Viridiplantae; phylum Streptophyta; class Magnoliopsida; order Poales; family Poaceae; genus Phragmites; species Phragmites australis. Next base: position 18,295,418 of record NC_084942.1, on the reverse strand, counting down.
CGCTTCGACCGCCGCCGCCTCCGCCCCGTCCGCTTCGACCGCCGCCGCCTCCGCCCCGTCCGCTTCGACCACCGCCGCCTCCGCCCCGTCCGCTTCGACCGCCGCCGCCTCCTCCACGTCCGCTTCGACCGCCGCCGCCTCCGCCCCGTCCGCTTCGACCGCCGCCGCCTCCACCGCTGCGACCGCCGCCGCCTCCGCCTCCGCCGCTTCGACCGCCGCCGCCGCCGAACAATGATTGCTGCACAGAGGATATTACGCGGTGCCTGTTATACGTTTTAATCTTATGCGCTTGGATCTGTTTCTTTGGTCGCCGCCGCCTCCGGGGCTGTTAGACGTTTTAATCTTATGCGCTTGTATCTGTTTCTTTGCTTTCACGTTGTAATCCTATATGCATGGCTGGTTCATGCATGCCGCGCATGCAGGGGGCCACACCCTGGCTAGTTAGCTCTTTATATTGGAATGGAAAAACTGGAAATCGCAGCCTGTTCCGAGCAGAAAAAAATAGTGTTTTGCACTGTGTTCGTCGGTCTCTAGTTCGCGTGCGTGACTGTGGCACCATTTGAGTAGAATGTGGTTTTGGAGTTTTTGCTAGTTGAGAAAGTGGTTGTGGTTGTTGAATTTTAGTTGTTAATTTTTACAATAAATTTTTAGTTTTTTAGCATAAAAAGGTAGAAAAGCTTTTCTCAGCTTTTAAGTTCATCTCAGTTGCAGTCGCTTTCTCAATTAGCTAAAAAGCATCAGAAGCTGTAAAAAAAACCAACCATTTACATAACTTTTGATTTTTTTGAAAAAAACTTTTAAAAAAGTCTATTCAAACGGGGTTCTCTGAAGCCGACATCTCCAATGGCCGCCGTGGTGCCGGTGCCCGAGGCTGACAATCCCGTGCAGCTGCGAGGGCCCCGAGCTGTGCGGCGTCTTCTCCTAGCTAGCTTGACCGAGCCATGCCATGGCAACGATGATGCGCGGATCGATTGCGTATTTGAAAGTGCATCTAGCCTCTATGTGTGATTTTGGTAATTAATAATAATACCTATGGACTAACAATGGTGTTGAGTTTGTTAGTAGGTTGTTCCATAGGTGATGCATGGATGAGAGATATGCATAAGCTCTAGGTAAATGGGGAGATTGAAAATGCATGGAGATGAATGAGCTCTAGGTGATGCTCGGGTAAGTGATGACAATGCCTATGGACTAACAATCATATTGAGAATTGCTATTAGGTTATTGAAAGTGTATCTAGGCCCCCTAAGTGGATTTTGGCTTATTGATAACAAAACGATTAAGAATCTAATATGTTTATCTAATTCATGAACAGGTCTTAGTCTAAATTGAGAAGACTTATGACGGTTGACGCCCCTCGAAAACAAAAGAGAAGCAATGAGGAGTACTCAATAGGATTTAATTTTTTTTTATCTTTGAAATTGAGTCTAAGGTAGCCGTTCTATTAAGAGGGTTGCATTTGATTGCTGGTATAGTGTCTCAATGCTCAAGATAACCTTTAGAACCAATAAGTTGAGAGACACACTCACCCACGGACACTGGAAAGTTACACAGAAGTTTACTGGGCCCGGAGTCTCCGGTGTTCACCGGATACTCCGGTCCTCAGTATTTAGGCCGGAGTCTCCGAGACAGACTCCGCCATAAGAGGCTCGGTTCCGAATTTCTATTTGTCCAGAGTCTCCGGTGTTCACCGGATACTCCGGTGTCGGTGAGTTTTTAGGACGGAGTCTCCGAGGGAGACTCCGCCAGAGGTCGCTCGGTTAAGCATTATTTTTGTTGGAAAAAGACCGGAGTCTCCGGTGTTCACCGGATACTCCGGTACCTGGAGAAGCCGGAGGGTCCGGCAAGTCTCCGGACTTTATCTGTGTGGTAGCCCTGTCAAGACCGGAGACTCCGATGTTCACCGGAGACTCCGGCAACTTAACAGAACTGTAACAGCTAGTTCTGACACAGTTCTGTGACCGTTCTGACGCCGTTTTGGATTTTAGACCAGAGACTCCGGTGTTCACCGGATACTCCAGGTTAGGTGTGTCAGAACAGTAACAACTAGTTTTTGAGAGTGAACTATATATACTTCCACACCCCTAAGCATTAATGGCTTGCTGTTGCTGCTAAGCTCCACACTCATAAAGCCTTCCAAGAGCATTTAAAGTCCCTCCAAACATCTCTAGTGCTTAGTTTTGCAAAAATTTAGTGAGATTGTGTTTGGAGTGAAGTTGAGACACTTGAGCATTGAGTTCTTCATCAAGCATTCGCTGTGATAATTTCTCTTGGAGCCTTGTGCTCCTAGACGCCAAGGCGTCGCCCGTAGAGCACCCAATCTTTGTGGAGTGTCACGGGAAGTTTGTAATCGACATCAACTTGAGTAAGGAAATTCTAGCTTGATTTTTGTTGTCGCTAGAAGAGGATAGGGTTGGAAAAGATCCAGCTCTTTGTGAGCTCCTCAACGGAGATATAGGTACTTCTTTGTGAGGTGGTCGAACTCCGAGATAATTCCTTGTATCTTCATTTGTGCAATTTATTTAATCGTGTAGCTTTGAGATTTTTCATACAATTCGTCTTAGTGATCATCTTGCTAGTGTCTATTGTTGTTTAAGCTTTATGCTGTTAAGTAGATTTAGTATCACCTTTTAGACTCTAGTTGTTCTCGTTAATTCTTAGTTGTTCTCGAGATCCTATATAGATCGGAGACTCCGGACTAGACAGGATACTCCGGACAGACTGGAGTATCCGACCTTCACCGGAGTATCCGACATCTGTTTAATCCGCTGATTAGTTTTAATTTTCAGAAAAACCTATTCACCCCCCTCTAGTCACTTTTAAGTACATTCAATTGGTATCAGAGCCTAACCTCCTACAAGGCTTCACTGCTTGGAGGAAATCATTATGTCGACATCCGGAAGCCTGATGGGTTTAAAAGATGATCCGTCGAAGAATGATGATGGTAATGGTAAGGGAAAGGGAAGTGAAGTTCCTTTCAATTATGATCAATTAAATTCTTCGAGTAACTATATCTCCGTGCCTTCCGGGCGTGCACCATTCTTCGATGGTACACATTATGCCGCCTGGAGGCACAAAATGAAAATGCATTTAATCTCTCTTCATCCAAGTATTTGGAAGATTGTTTGCACATGCTTTGACTTGCCGGATAAAGATCAAGAGCTCACGTCAAGTAAAGAACAAAATATGCACCGCAATGTTCAAGCTACAAGTGTATTGCTTAGTGCCTTGAGTCCGGAAGAATTCAATAAAGTGGATGGACTCGAGGAGGCTAAGCAAATTTGGGACACTCTCCAAGTTGCTCATGAAGGGACAACAAGCGTGAGAGAATCCAAGATAGAGCTATTTGAGGGCAAGCTAGGAAGATTTGTGATGGAAGATCATGAAACTCCTCAAGCTATGTATGATCGAATGATGGTGCTTGTAAACAAGTTAAGAGGATTTGGGAGTGAGGACATTAATGATCACAAAGTGGTGAAGAGATTGCTTAGAGTATTTGCTCCTAGAAATCTCACTTTGGTGACACTCCTCCGAGAGAGAAGAGACTACAAAAGGCTTACACCAAGCGATGTGCTTGGAAGGATACTTGCTCATGAGCTCATGGAAAAAGAAGCAAATGAAGTAAAGATTCATGCCAAACAAAGCTCAACCTTCAAGAACAAGGAGGTTGCATTCAAGACAAGCAAAAGCAAACAAACTCAAGAATCAAGTACAAGTGAAGAGGAAAGCTCCGAAGATGAAGAGATGGCTTTCTTTGTGAAAAGATTCAAGAAGTTCATGAGAAAGGGAGACTACTCCAAATACAAGAGAGACATATCCAAGAAGAGAACATAAAGAAGGGCATGCTATAAATGTGGCGAAGTTGGTCACTTCATAGCCGATTGTCCGAATAAGAAGAAAGGAAAGGACAAGGAAGACAATAAAATCAAGCCATACAAGAAGGACAAAAACAAGATCCACAAGAAGAAGTATTCGGGTCAAGCACACATTGGAGAAGAGTGGGATTCAAATTCCGACTCTGACTCCGATGATGAAGGGGTCACCACCATTGCCATCCGCGAGTCAACACCAAGAAAATCACTCTTAATGAGTGATGCTCATAAGAAGAAGAAGAAGCTCAATAAGATTAGCAATAAGCTTGAAGGCTAAGTTACTTGTGGAGATCAAGTAACTAAAGGTATGACTTATCATTTAGATTTTATGGACTAACCCATGTGCTTTGTGCTTAAGAGTGAGTTGAGGTTAGGATCCATAAGAAGGCATAAGTTGAATTGAAATCATATATGCCAAGAGTGAAGAACAAGAGTGGACTCCATTTATGATAAAATGAATTCCTTGAAGATGTCGAATACAAAGTGGTTTTCTATAGCAAGACGGTGAAGGGCAAGCAAGATTCGGCTGCGATGGACCATCCGTGGTGAAGGGCAAGCAAATGGCTTGGCGCCGAAGGACCAAGACGGTGGTGAAGAGCGAGTGAAGGCTTTGCGCCAATAGACCGTGCGAGGCTATGGGAAGCTATGGATGATTTACATCAATCATATGAAGAATCAAGAAGAGATGGAGTGAAGAATATATGAAAGTTGGCAACCCTCAAGGTTTGAAAGAAAGAAGCGGTAAAAAGTTTTCAAATGCTCAAAGTAGTTCAAACAAGTTTTATCTTTGAATTTGAGTATAGGTATATCGTACTATTAAGAGGGATGCAACGTGAGCTAATTGTCGTGTCTCAGTGCTCAAGAGTTTCTAACCAAACCCATATGAGAGTTTCCTTTTAGAAATCCCGGTGTGGAAAGTGTGGAAGTGTTTAAATTGGGTTTCAGAGTGTTCCTAATTTGATCTCATGTGTTTTAGGTCATGAATTCAGTTGGGATGTGTAGCCCTCTGAATAAGCTTTCCATAGAGTCTAAAATCGTCAAAATCGGACTCCGGGATCAAAAGTTATCGCCGTTTTTCAGAGGTCAGCTGTGCTGAACCCGGATACTCAGGGGTAGGCCGGATACTCTGGGTTGTCCGGAGTCTCCGGGTGAGACTCCGCTAGAGAGTCTCGGTTTGGACTATTTTAGTTGATTTGGATACTCCGGTGTACCCCGGAGACTCCGGGTAAGACCAGAAAAGTTGAATAACGGCTAGTTTTTTGAAGTGGGCTATTTATAGCTCCTCACCCCCCATCCTTTGTGCTCAGGCAAGGGGCACGAAAGAACATATTTCTAGAGCCAAAAGAACCTCTCCCACTCAATTCTAGTGTGTGATTTGAGAAGAAAAGTGAGTTGGGTTGAGAGATTGGAAGATTGAGTGCAAGTGAGCCAAATCCAATCTTGAGCACTCGAGTTCATCGGCAAGAAGTTCGATTGCATTTGTTACTCTTGGAGGTGAAGCCTCCTAGCCGGCTAGGTGTTGCCCCGTGAGCTCCCGTGCGTGTGGTGAGCCGCGGAAAAGTTTGTGAAGGTCGATCTCGCCTTCGAAAGGGAAGAGATAAAGCTAGTGGATCAAGGAAAGTGGTTGAAAGAGATCCGGCTCGTTGGAGCTTCCTCAACGGAGACGTAGGATTCACAGTGGTGAATCCGAACTTCGGGAAATAAATTTTGTGTCTTCTCTTTTGTTCCTCTACTTTTGAGTTATTACTCAATCTTTGTGCATATTTCTCGATCTATTTGTTTGTGTGTATTTGAGTATAGGTTCTCCGTAAATCTACTTGGATCATCTCTGGGAACACACGATATCACTTGGTTTGAGCTAGAACTCTCTACCCATCCTTTATATTCAGTTTCGGGCTCAGTTCTGTACAGAACCTAGAGAATCCGGACTTTACCGGAGATTCCGGACCTATACAACCCGGAGTATCCGGGGTAGTCCGTGTGAGCAGTATTTTCAGTTGTGTGAACAGTATTTTCAGACTGGTGAACAGTAGGCCTCTGAATAAGCTTTACCGGAGGTTCAGACGTGTGAACAGTATTTTCAGCCTTTTTTAATTTAAGTTTTATTGCATATCTCTCGCTAGATTAGAGTAATTCTTGTAACTTTAGGATTGTAACTTTCACGTTTATTTAGGGTGATTGTGCACTAGTTGAGTCTAGCATATTTAGGTTTTTCACTTGTGAAAAATCCGTTAATTTATACTCCACTGCAAGTTTAGACCAATAGTAAAAGGGGATGAATTTTTTGTAAAAACGTATATTCACCCCTCTAGGTGACATCATTGTCCTTTCAATTAGTATCAGAGCTAAGTTTCTGTTTTCAAACTTTACCGTCCAGAGAGTAAAAATATCAATTAGCGAATTAGTGCATATAGAATTACTCCTATTAGATGGTTCTAATGTAGCGTTCCTCCGTGCAGCACTCCCTCGCACGCAGCAGCAACTTCTCCCTGGACGCCGGTGCTGCAGAAGTTGCCTCAAACCGGAAGCCTATTGGTGCTCTCCGGCCGGACTCGCAGCCTCGCTGTGCTCCTGCAGCCTTTCTGTCTCCTCGATGCTCTCTTTTGTTCAGCCTTTCGGTGCCTTTCAGGCTCAGTTCTATACAGAACCTAAAGAATCCGGACTTTACCGGAGATTCCGGACCTATACAACCCGGAGTATCCGGGGTAGTCCGTGTGAGCAGTATTTTCAGCCGTGTGAACAGTATTTTCAGCCTTTTTCAATTTAAGTTTTATTGCATATCTCTCGCTAGATTAGAGTAATTCTTGTCACTTTAGAATTGTAACTTTCACGCTTATTTATGATGATTGTGCACTAGTTGAGTCTAGCATATTTAGGTTTTTCACTTGTGAAAAATCCGTTAATTTATACTCCACTGCAAGTTTAGACCAATAGTAAAAGGGGATGAATTTTTTGTAAAAACGCATATTCACCATCTCTAGGTGACATCATTATCTTTTCAATTGGTATCAGAACCAAGTTTCTCTTTTCAAACTTTACTGTCCAGAGAGTAAAGATATCAACTAGTGAATTAGTGTATATAAATGTAGCGCTCCTCCGTGCAGCACTCCCTCGCACGCAGCAGCAGCTTCTCCCCGGACGCCGGTGCTGCAGAAGCTGCCTAAAACCGGCAGCCTCGCTGTGCTCCTGCAGCCTTTCTGTCTCCTCGGTGCTCTCTTTTGTTCAGCCTTTCGGTGCTTTCTTCTCTCTGTCTGTCCCCTTCTGTCGTACTGCTCATCTCCTATTTATAGAGCAAGGAGCGGCAGGGAGCAGTTCCTTGCAATCGATCAGCGGTTGGTGCAAGACGTGTGTATTCCTTCCTGACTGGACGCTCACAAACGAATTAACCTCCTATGGCTGAGTTTTTTTTGAGGCCCCGGTGATGGAAGTTCCTGGATGCATTAACTGCCTGCTAGGTGGCCTACATGATTATTTTCTCATCTCACGTAATTAAGGAAATATCTAATCCTTTTTCAGTTTGCACGCAATCCTGCGTCCGCCAGTTCCTTGGCGATGTGGCCTTCAGTTTTGACCGGCATCAACCAACACGTCTTGATTTGGAACCGGCTCCTCTGACTTAGAGAACAAAGTCATGGGGTTACACTAAACATGATTTTGATCCGCTGCGAACTGATGGATTGAAAAGGAACGGTCAAGATCTAACGTTATTGGATTGCTGCGGGAATGTGCTGCCGTGCATGTCTTTGGCTGACCAGTGGGCCACCTCATCGGTGGACCTAAATTACATAATTATGCCAGCATATAATCTCTTCTATCCTGCATGCAGCCACTGGATCCTCATGCGAGCAAGTACCGGTTCATCGGCGACGTGATGCTTTTCGTTCACTTGAGCACTTGGTCATGCACTTTGGACTACATATGGCTGACGTGTGGGCCATATTAGTTAGTTATTCGAAAGATAACTTGGTTAATTAGTTATTGGGGAGAGTAATTAGGGGATATAAGCCCTTTTTCGATTATTGGCATGTGCCCGTTCCTCACGACATTAGAGTGGATTAGCTACTCACTTCTCATCTGATTCCAATTTCCTTTCTTTCCTTGTTTTCTTTTCACTTGATCGACATATACGTCACATATATATATTTCGTCATTTGAATCGATTAATTAATTGATTAGACAAAGAAATATTTTATTCATGTACACATCCATATGTACACAGTGATTAGCCGATAGGCCATGTAGTTTTTTTGGAACGTGCCGTATTCACATGTAGCCGCTATATACGGGCGTATGCATGTTTTGACGACCATATATACATAATTTTTCTTTCTTAGTTTGACACACCCATAATATTCTTTTGGGGCACCTATATTTTACGGATGATGATAGATTATATATATTAATCTCCCTTCTTTTCATGGCATAATTATTTTGAACTGTCAATTTCGTTCATATTCAAATGGATTTTAGCCATCAATACTATTTTATTAAATATTGCATATATTTAAATCTAAGCTAAAATCCATGTCAACAGATGCCCCCTCGAGGTCCGGATGCGGAAAATATTTGTTGACGGATCCGGAGCTCGAAACTTTTAGCTATCTGGATATATTTTATCCATGCCATTTTTTTATGCTTGTAAATGGGTTCTTTGACCATTCACTGTTGGACGTGCATGTATATATATAGCCTACTGCTGTATTCTTTTGTTTATGTCTTTCGATTCATCTGAGCTGGGAGAAATGTAGATGTCAAGATTTGCATGGTGCCATGCTTAGTAGGGACTCGTTTCCACTGAAACAACTTTTGTGAGCTAATGCAGAAAGGAAATATGATCCTTTTTTATGTGACAATTTATTCAAGAGGTACTAAAATATTTCCATGTTTACTAATTTGTACGAGGCTGTTATACTCATGTAAGTTTAGAGTAGTGTCATTGTAAGGCATTATTATATTACCGAAAGCTAACATTCTTTTACGTGAAGGCTATGGTCCATATTACCATATATATATTTTTTGTGTGAAGCTATTAGTTTATACTCATACAGCTTTGGAGTATTTTGGTTTGCATATTTTTTTTTTTTTTTACATGAGGCTAGCAGTTTACACTCTTATAGCCTTGGAGTTTTTTTTTAGTTTGAATATTTCTTTTACACAAGGCTAGCAGTTTATACTCTTATAGCCTTTGAGTATTTTGATTTGAATATTTCTTTTACCTGCGGCTACCAGTTTATACTCTTCTAGCTTTGGAGTATTTTGGTTTGCATATAATATTTTTTTTACATGAGGCTAGCAGTTTATACTCTTACAGCCTTGGAGTTTTCTTTAGTTTGAATATTTTTTCTTTTTTTTATTGCTCACAGTTTAGGCTCATGAAGCGATGGAGCGTGATTTTTTTTTTGTTTAATTGCTTGCAGTTTAAGCTCATGAAGCAATGGAACATTTTTTTTGTCGCTTGCAGTTTAGGCTCACGAAGTGATGGAGCATAATTTTTTTCTTAGACGCTAAGCGCTGAAGCATGTCTTGAGTTTTTTTTTTTGTTTGGTCGCTTGCAGTTTAGGCTCATGAAGCAATAGAACAAGATGATTTTCTCTTTTTTTTTGTTGCTTACAGTTTAAGCTCGTGAAGCGTTGGAGTGTAATGTTTTTTTGGGTCGTTCATAATTTAGGATCATGAAATAATGAAGATAGATTATATATATTATTTTTTGGTCGCTTGCAGTTTAGGCTCATGAAGCGATGAAACATAATATACATTTTTTTTGGCTTACAGTTTAAGCCCATGAAGCGATGGAGCATAATATTTTTTTGGTTGTTCATAATTTAGGATCATGAAACAATGAAAAGAGATTATATATATATTTTTTGGTCGCTTTCAATTTAGGCTCATGAAGCGATGGAGCCAAATGGTCTATTCTTATTTTTTTTTGTCGCTTATAGTTTATGCTCAAGAAGCGATGTAGCATAATATTTTTTTTGACTTACAGTTTAGACTCGTAAAGCGTTGGAGCGTAATATATTTTTTGAGATGTGTTATGGTGCTTGGAAGGAACCTAGGGGTACCACAATTAAAGAACCAGCAGACGTTGATTAACTGGGGGTTATTTTAGGGACAAACTTTTTATTATTGCCAAGATCGTCCGCTCCACGTTCCTGTTTGGTCATTTCCTTGCCGTCATTGCCTCATCGTCCCTGCAGTCTGCACCTGATGTCCTGGTCATGGAGCTGTTGGGTTAATTTTGTTGTTTACGTGTTTGTGTGAGTTGTAGTCGGTCTTTATGTATGTAGGAGAGTAGGTCAGCACATGCATGCGTAAATTAGTTTGGTTAGAGAAGGCCATGATCTGCATGTAAGTGGTTGCATGCATGTGCACGTTGGCTTGGATGTGTGGCCGAGTCAAGTGAAGTGGGGAGTCATGGCGTGAAGAGTGGATCAGATAGCTCACTGCATGCTGTGTTGGTCAATGGTGCTCTGCATGCTGGTGGTTGTGACTTGCATGCAGAGAGATGGTTTAGCTTGGCGAGTCGTGCGGTCAAACGAGGCTGAACTAGGAGTGTGATTATTTAAGCATGTAATTAGTTTGTTTAAGGGAGCAGAAAAAAGTGAAAAGGGTGTCGGTGTGCGGTGCCGCAAAACTTCTGTGTACGTGTGTGTTCCTCTTCGTAGTGCTCAACTGTTAGCTTTTGTCTTTTCCATCGTGTGCCAAACACCGTGTGGGTGTTAGTGTGTGTGATTTTGTGAGCTGGGCCAACAGGAGCGGCCGCCGTTGTCAGTTGTCATTACCTTCCAGTCTATCCACGGTTCGTCTCTAATCGCGTGGCAAGTGGAGCCATTGCCGCTCTGGCGCCGGCCGCGGACCGCTGCCATCCATCCCTGCCGTCATCTTGCCTCTAAATTCCATGATTTTGTTCCTCGGTGCTGCTACAGATTTTGACATATTCCTAATCGTGTTCTGAAGTTTGAAAGCATTGCAAATAGAAAACGGAAGCTAAGGAATCAGAAAGCGAAGTTAGTGAACACACGATTTCATTCTCATTTTGTAACCATTGAGGTTTGATCCAACATCGAAGAACAGGAGTGGTTGCCGTGTTGTATTAGGCTGTCAGATAATAAATTCCAGCGGTTGTACCAATTTACCAACTTGACATTCTATCCTACTTTTAAGTTAGTACCTGCCCCACAATTTGGGTACCTTCACAGAGGTACCTTTGAATATTAAGCGTTTGATTACTACAAATGAACGGTTCTCATGATTTGCAAGTACCATAACACATCTCATATTTTTTTTTGTCACTTACAGTTTAGGCTCGTGAAGTGTTGGAGCATAAATTATTTTTTGGTTGCTTACAGTTTAGCCTCATGAAGCGATGAAGCATAATATTTTTTTTGTCGCTTACAGTTTAGGCTCGTGAAGCATTAGAGCGTAATATTTTTTTTGTCACTTACAATTTATGTTCGTGAAGCGTTGGAGCATAATATATTTTTTGTCACTTACAATTTATGCTTATGAAGCGGTTGAAGCAGAATATTTTTGGTCGCTTACAGTTTAGGCTCATGAAGCGATGGAGCATAATATTTTTTGTCGCTTACAGTTTATAGATATGAAAGTGCAGCAGCTCTCAAATAACATAAGCATTGGCTTCAAATGTGAGATATGTGTAAGATATAATGCTCATCACATTTCATTATTTTCTCTTTTTTTTTTGTTTTTACACAGTACTCAAGAACACCCTCTCAACAATCTTATATAGAATGAATAACACCAAATTCTCCGTGAAGAAAAGCAAAACAAGAAGAATCCAAATATTTTATTAAAATATCTGCCAATTAGTGTTCTATATCCACACAAAGAAGTTCTATGTTCCTATTTTCTACATTTTTCTTTAAGAAAATGAAATCTAATATCAATGTGTTTAGTCCTACAATGTTGCACAGAGTTTTTAGTAATACTTATAGCACTTGTGTTATCACAGAAAAGTGTAACACGCTCTAAATTAACCCTATAATCCTTAAATGTAGCAACTATCCAAAAAGTTTATGAACAACAACTAGCAGCAGCTACATATTCAGATTCAGCAGTGAATTATGCAACAGAGGACTATTTTCTAAATGACCATGCAACAAGAGAATTACCTAAGAAATAATATGTACCAGATGTACTTTTCCTATCAACTCTACATCCTCCAAAATCAGCATCAGAAAATTCTCTTAAACTAATGCATGAAGAAGCAGAAAGCCATATGCCAAAATGTTGAGTGCCATGAAGATAACCAAGAACCGTTTGACAACTTGTGAAGCACGTGGGGAAGCTTGAAATCGAGTACACAAACATCCAACAAATTGTATGTTTGGCCTTGAAGCGGTGAGATATAAAAGTGATCCAATCATCTATACTCTTTTTGATCATCAAGTGTTGTTGTCGCTCCAATGTGAGTCATAATTAGCTTGCTGTTTTCTATCTCAAAATATCGTAGCAGGTCTCGTGTATACTTATACGTTAGTTTACCCATCATACCCATCTCAAATTCTCTACTCATCGTTTCTGAAAACTAGGACATTAAAGCATAAGAAGAACAACAAAAGATGATATCATCTACATAAATCTGAATAAATAGTTGACCATTACCATGCTTGAGCACAAACAACGTCTTGTCCACTTTTCCCATTACAAAACCCTTTTCGAGTAAGAAAGTTTTTAACCTATCATACCATGCTCTAGGGGTTTGTTTTAAACCATACAAAGCTTTAGACAAATTGTACACATGATCTAGATATTTAAGATTTTCAAAACCAGATGGTTACTTAACATAAACATCCATTTGATATAATCTAAAATCTATAGATGCAGCAAAAGTTAAAAGAATTTTAATGGCTTATAGTCTAGCAACCAAAGCAAAAGTTTTCTCAAAATCTAGACCTTCCACCAGTATAAAACCCTGAGCTACAAATATAGCTTTGTTTCTAACACCAACACCATCCTCACTTTGTTTATTTTTAAAAACCCATCTAGTACTGATAAGAGAATGATCCGGAGGTGGTGACACTAACTTTCAGACCTTGTTACGTTCAAAAAATTTCAATTTCCTCATGCATAGCATTAATCCAAGATTCGTTAGTTAATGCATGTGAAACATCTTTGGGTTCAAAAGAAGCAACAAAAGTTGAATAAGCATGAGAATTAGAATCAATAAACCTGGACCATGTGACTCGCTCATGTAAATTTTCAATCACCTACTTAGGTGGATGACTCTGCTGAATGTGGAAAGGGGCTGTCACTCTAGAAGCAACCTCTTATTCTCCTTCAACATGCACGGATGATATGGTAGCTTGACAATATCCAACTGTAGTTGAGGTAGTCGAAGGTGCTAAAGAATCTACAGCTGGTTATGTCATCGGAATCACAATTTCATCCTCTGCCTCATCATCTTCATATACAAAAATGCTTTTAGACTCCCCTGGACATGTGTACCTGTACATGCATCATTTGGTCTAGTTCCAGAACTAGCCTCATCAAAAGTAACCCCACAGGTTTCAACAATTTTGTTAGTCTCCAAAACAAGTACACGATAGCCACAAGTATGAGTGGGATATCAAAAAAAAATATCATCAGTTGATCTGGATTTAAACTTATCTAAATTTCCAGATTTCAGCACAAAACATTTACAGTGAAAAATTCTAAAATGAGATACACTAGACCTATATCCAAACCGCAGCTCATATGAAGTTTTACCCAATTTAGATTTCAAGTAAACACGGTTTGAAACATAACAAGTAGTAGATATAGTTTCAGCCCAAAATTTTCTAGGAGTATGAAATTCATCTAGCATTGTCCTAGCAATCTTAACCAGATTTCTATTCTTCCTTTCAACTAAACCATTTTGTTGAGGTACTCAAGGTGATAAAAATTGATATTTAATACTTTTTTCAGCACAAAAGTGATCAAAAGAAGAATTCTTAAATTCTATTCAATTATCACTTCTAATCGCTCTCAAGGATCCTGGGAGATCAATAGACAATCTAAGAACTAAACTTCTAAAATAACCAAAAGTTTCATCCTTAGATGTCATAAAATAAAACTAAGAATATCTAGAGTAGTCATCAATAATAACAAACATATACCATTTACCTTCAAAAGATTGAACTCTAGAAGGACCAACAGTGTCAAGGTGTAAAAGTTGACCGGGCGCATTTGTCATAACAATGGTAATAGGTGGATGTGAACCTAAGTGCATTTTGCCATGTCTACAAGAAGAGCAAACTAACTCGCTATCACCTTTAAGTTTAGGCAAGCCACGAATAAGATCTAAACCACTTACACGAGTAAGATGATCAAGACCAATATAGCCAAGTTTATGATGCCAAAAGAATAGATCTTTAGGAACATTAGCAACAAGACATCTAAGCTTAGAAGAAGGTGATACATCAAAAATAGCTTAAAAAACTCTTCCAAAGCGCGAGATTCTAAAAACTAGATCACATGTAGCATCCAATACTTTACATTCATTTTAAATAGTCAACTTATTTAGAAAGAGCTGGGCACTTGTCATAAGCAACATTCATGGGTTTCTTCTGTTTACGACAATTTGAGCATGAAAGAATCTCATGAGTAATCATATCATTAGCTATTTGAGAAACTCTAGCATTAGCATCATGCAACTTCAATGAATTGAGTAGTTAGAACAAGAAGTTGAATCAAGCAAATTAGACGTTAAACAACTAGTATTTTTAACATGTTTGTAATTTAACACAACAAGTTTCTCATTCTTCTCAATTTCTTCTCTAAGTTTCTCAAGAGTAGAAGCATGAACATCTCTAAGAGAAGTAAACTCAGAATAAATTAAGTCACATGATTTGCAAGCATCATTATTTGGAATCAAAGTTTTAAGTTTTGCAATTTCAGAATTAAGCGATTTAAATAAAATATGACGTTTCTTAAATTTCTTGTTACGTTTCTCTAAGAGTGTACCAAGATGAACAACATCATTGGACAAATCATCAGAAGAAGGTAATACCATGTTTCCATCGCTGTCAAGTTCGTCCTCGGTGCAACTTTTGTTGTTGCTTGCCATGAGATACAACCCAGTCAAATCACGTACCATCTTGCCCTTAGATGTTGTGTCATGCTCGCTACTCTCCGAATCAACATCACTCGAGTTGACTTGTTCAAGTGCTGAAAGAACTCGATGCACAACCTTATAGTTGAGAAAGCTCTTTTTCTTTGTCATTGAACGGACGCTTCTTTTTCTCCTTCTCCTCCTTTGATGCTCTATCTGCAAGCTTAGGACAATTAAAATGAATATGGTTGAGATAACTACATTCATAACATCTTTAGGGACATCCACTTCCTCTCTTCCTCATACGCACATTCTGCAAAGCTTTAGAAAAACGAGTAGAGAGTAGTGCTAAATCTTCTTTAGTAATCTGCTCAAGCTGACATCGGTTAGTGATGACAAGGGAGATAAAGAAAAAAATTGAAGAAGACTCAGTATGAGACATGTTAGGTCGAGAAATCAAATCAATTGATTTACTAGGATTCTTTCTAGCAAAAGCATCTAACTCATGAGTTTTTAATTTGGAGTAAAGAACATCTAATGTAAGTGTACTTGTCGGAGGGTTAACTCCTATCGCAGGGATCCTGAGGGACTCATTTTTAGAGATTCGGCCGGGGGGATGATTCGGAATATGTTTGCTGGGGAAATAAACGGATATGAATGCGATGGCAAGTGGAATAATCTAATGCAGAACGCAGTAAATGCACTGGAGGGATTTTTAGATAGGTTCGGGCTGCACTAAGCGTAATACCCTACTCCTGTGTGGATGCTATAAATGCCCTGAGAATGCCTCTCAGGAATGTGCTGGTTACAAGAATGTTTGTCTATCCTAGAGCTTTGGGCTCCTTGTTCTTCGGTCTCTGAATAAATGCCTGAGAGTTCGGGCGTTCTTCTGTTAGCCTCAACTTCTCTTCACTTGTCCGGGTCCTCTCCCTTCTGTCCGCGCCCGCCGGCTCTTTAAATATCCGCCGACGGTGGTGTGCTCCGAATGGGAGGGCACGAGTTCCAAGGCACCATAAATGGAAGAGGCAGTCATCATGACCCCTGCGCGAAGTGACAGGGGTTGAAAATGCGCCCCGCGCCTGGTCTTCAGTCGTCATGATGGCGCTGGCAACGGGTGCCGGGGAGAGGGCCCACCGGGCAGCCGCAGAGCGGCCCGGCGCCCCTGCCCTGTCTTCTTCGCCTGCCATAACAGCGTGGCAGACGGAACACCTCGGGCCCCGCGATGCTATCCCGAGGCGCGCCGGATGGCGCGGGATGGGACCCGTGCATTAAATGTCCTCACGCCCTTCTGCCAGAGTATGGCAGGGACTGACACCGAGCGTGGGGGGAGCAGTTGGAGGTGACATGCCGCGCGCGCTATTAAATGCGGCATCAGGCCTTTCACTGGCTGACACCTCATCCCTGGACCCCTGTGGGGGCCACTGACGGAGGGCTTCTTGGGCCGCTGGGGAACCGAGTGCTCGGGGTCACTGCTTGCCTCCCCGAGCACTCTCTCCCGGGAACGTCCTCTCTTGGTCCTCAGGGAACCGAGTGCTCGGGGGCCACTGCTCACAGCCCCGAGCACTCTCTCCCGGACTTGACTATACGGATCCTCGGGGAACCGAGTGCTCGGGGGCCGCTGCTCGCAGCCCCGAGCACTCTCTCCCGGAACTACTTTTCTTGGGTCCTCGAGGTACTCGGGTGCCCGGGGGGCCACTGTTCGCGGCCCCGGGCACACCCTTCCCGGTACTCGGCTCTCCTGGTCGTCGGGGGACTTGGGTGCTCGGGGGTCACCGTTCATGACCTCGAGCACTCTCTTCCCAGTCACTTGGTCTTCGCAGATCATCGGGGAACCCGGGTACTCGGGGACCACTGTTCGTGGCCCCGAGCGCCCTCTCCCGGGACTTAGTCTTTTCGTACCTCGCGGAGGTGAACCCCGCGGGAAGGCACCACGTGGCGGATTGCTGGCTTGGCCTCGGGGTTCGGGGACCCCTAGTTCCTGATTCACTGACAGCAGCCCCTGGGCCCATTGGCAGGCGATGGCCCAGAGACTACGGATGGGGCCTTCGTCGTTATCGAGGCCGAACCCAGTACCGACGCCACGTGGTGTGCTTTTGGGCGCTGGCCTCTTCGGCCCAGGCTTCTGGTACGGCCCAACGGGGAGCCGAACGGACGCGTGTCCGCCCAACTTCCAAGGATCGTGATAACGAGGCGGGCGGTGCGCGTGGCAACCGCGCAAATCGAGGGTAGTGCGCCTGGCAACCGCTGACAACCGCGCATGCCGAGGGAGATTCACCTGGCGGTTGCGCCGGTCGAAGAAGTTGTTTCACCGGGCGCGCCACGGCAGGCGACGTTTGAATTTCCCTCAGGTATAAAAGGGGGAGGGGAGCGAACCGCCCACCTCTTTACGCTGTTTTTGTGATCAAGTCTTGTCCTTCTTCTTCTTTCTTGCGCTCCTGAGCTCTCGCCCTCCCTTAGGCGATCAGCACACCTTTCTTCCCCCTTTGTCCCAACACATCCCCCACCCCGACACAATGCCGAGAGCGGGAGGTAGCCGCCGCGATAAGACACCCGACAGCATTCTGCCGGAGTCCTGGCTTGTCAACGAGGAGGCGGCGGATAAAGTGCGGAAGATGATGGTGCCCAAGGGCCAGCGGGAGGCCTTGATGTTGAGGCCGGCGAGCTACCCGCCGGTCACGAACCGGCCGGAGCTGATCGTCATGTTCATCTCATTCGTGGCGGCCGGGCTGGTGCCGCCGTTCTCCACCTTCTTCCTCCAGATCCTCGATACATTCGGGATCCAACTGGCGCACCTCAGCCCGAACTCGGTCGTCATCTTGGCGATCTTCGCACACTTCTGCAAAATGTTCGTCGGGGTGCCGTCGTCGGTGTCGTTGTTCCGGCACTTCTTCGTGCTGCGGCCGGCCGGGAAGAAGAGGGGCTACTCCACCGCGGACGTCGCTGGCTGCTGCAACTTCCGGCTGCGGGACAGCTTGGCGGAGCAGTACATCCCGCAAGTGCTGCGAAGCAAGTGGGATGACTGGCGGCGCGACTGGGTCTACGTCGACGTCAGCCCCCCACGACCGCCTTACGCTGCCGGAGGTGGTGGCGGAACCCCAGAGGTCAATCTGGGAGGCGCCGCCACCGGAGGACAAGCGAATGGAGCCGGTCCTGGACCGCATCGAGTACTTGCGCCAGGCCGAACTCACGTCGGTGATGGTGGTGGCGGACTACCTGCGCCGCCGCCTGGCTCCTCTGCGGGAGCGGGTCCACCCCTGCTGGATGTATACAGGCTCCCAGGACATCACCAGGACCCAGATTGGTGAGGACTGGGACCTGGACGAGGTGGCGCTGGCGGGCCTGCTCCGGGTGGTGACCAGCGTGGAGGACCTGACCTGGGCAGTGCTCCCCCGGGAACAGCTGGCGCTCTGCGCCGACCTGAACCGGGTGGTGCTGCAAGCGACGCTGCCTGAGTTTGACGCCCAGGGCCTGGTCGATAGGCCAGGGCGCCGGAACCCCGGGACTATCCAGATTCCCGGGGTGGACGAGGCGACCGGCCGCGCTCCGAGGCCCTCCGACGGGGACACCGCCAGTAGCAGGCCATAGGCGAGCGGCAAGGGGGCCGCGGGTGGCCCGGCACATACCCGCGGCACGAGCACCAAGGGTGGCAGGCCGCAGGCCAGCGGCGCAGGCGCTGCGGGCGGAGGGCTGCAGGCTAGCGGTGTGGGCGCCGCGGGCGGCAGCCACTAGGCCGGCGGAGGAAGCACCGCCGGTAGTGGAGCGGCGGTGGCACCGGGGGACAAAGGAAAACGCCCCCGGTTGTTCGTGGCTACGCCAACATCCTCGTCGTCGCCATCGCCCCCAAGGCAGCGGCCGTCGACGGGCGGCGTGATGGAGGGAGGCCGGGGCGGCCAGTTGTCCGGCGCGGGGTCCGCGACGGAGGCAAGTTCCAGGGCTCTGGAACCCGGAGACCAAGGCCGGTGCTCGAGCGGGTCTACAGCGAGTGCCCAAGCCGGCTCGCCGCCGGTGATGGGCACCTCGGCGGAGGCAAGGCCCCGGGCGCCGGAGCCCAGAGACCAAGGCCGACACGGGAGCGCGTCTACAGCGACTGCCCAAGCTGGCCGACCGCCAGAGACAGACTCCGCAGCGGCCCCGCAGAGCCCCCCGCCGAAGAGGGGGAGGGAAGATTTCGGGCCGAAGCCGTCGGGCCCGAACTTCAAGATCCCGGAATCGCGATGGCAATACCGAAGACCGAAGACTGCGTAAGTTTTCTCTTTTCCCCGAGCATGCTTCGCCGGGAGTGGATCAGGAGACTGACCTATTTTTGCTTTCAGGCCGCCTAAGGATGCCACCGGAGACCAGGGACGGCCGGAGGCGCCGAGGCCGGCTCCAGCCCCCGAGCCGAGCGCGCTTGAGCCGAGCGCGCCGGTCGAGCCTGAGCCGCAAAGCGCGCCGACCGAACCGGAGCCGCAGGCACCGCCCTACCCCGAGCCAAGGGCAGAGGCCGCGCCCGAGCAGCCGGCGCCGGTCGAGCCCACCCCGAGCACTCCGAGTGCGGGGCGGATGGCCTCGTCAAGGGTGGTGCCGTCGTGGCAGCATTCGGGGACCCTGAGCACCTCGGTAGAGAGGGCTCGCAGGGGACCCAGCGCCCGGCCGTCGTCTAGCCCGGCCGCAGAACCCCTCCCGGACGTGCTAGGAAGCGCCCGGGAGGTGATTGAGCGGCTGGAGGCGGCCGTGGCGGGGGAGCGGGAGCAACTTGAGGCAGACCGCGCCGCCCTCGTTGAGGAGAGGGAGCAACTGGTGGAGGTCGATCGCCTTTTGGAGGTCCGCGTCGCCGCGGCGCGCGCCGCCCATGAGAGGGAGCGGCGCACGATGGCTGCGGAGAGGCAGACCTTGGACGAAATACGCGAGGAGGCCATCGTCGCGCAAGAGGAAGCCGCCCGCCAGGGTGAGATATCGCGGTGGTGGGCCGTCGAGCTGCTCGCCAGGGAGCGACAAGTGCGGGCTCGGGAGGATGCCATCCTGCTGCACGAGAAGGCGGTGGAGGCCTCCCAGGCAGACTTAGCCCGCCAGAAGGACGAGGTCAAGCGGAGCCGCGCTGAAGTCCACCGTCGGGAGGAGGACGTCGCGATCCGTGAGACCGACGTTGGTATCACGGCGACGGCTCTGGATGCCCGGGAGGCGGAGGCTGCCGAGGTGTCGGCGGCCTTAACATCTCGGGAGGAACAGGTCGCCAAGTGGGAGTCGGAGCTGACTGCTCGGGAGCAGGCCCTCTCTGCCCTCACCGAGCAGGTGAAGCAGAAGCAAGCCGAAGTCTCGGCACCCATCGTCGTCCCGACCAGCACGACCGAGGGACTGAGCTTTGAAGAGCGGCTGCAGATCTTGAAGGACGAGCTCGAGACCGCTAATGCCGAGCAGACCAACGTGAAGCTGATGATGCGAGACATCCTTCGGCAAGCACGGAGGTCCGTGAGGGTGGCTGGGCTCGGGAGAGTCCACGTGGGCGAGAAGGGGATGGAGCGAGCAACCATCAGCCACATCACCGTCGGCTTCGAGGAGATCAGCCAGCGACTCAAGGCGCTTCCCCAGGTCGTGCAGGAGTTAGCCGCCTGGGAAGGGCGTGGTCTGGCCCAAGCGGTGGCCGAGCACGTCTTGGCTTGCTACCAGAGCCGGGACCCAAACTTCTCGCTGGAGCCAGTCCGGGAAGGGGTGGTCGAGGCCGAGGAGGAGGCCGCCCGGGAGGCTGTCCGGGGCGTTGCCAGCGAGGTGGCGGCTTGCTTCATGCGGGAGCCGCCGCCGCCGGATGCGAGCAGCAGCGGCGAGGACTCCTCTCCGCCTCCCGAGCCCACCGATTCAGACTCAGATTAGGCTTTTGTACTTTTCTTTTTCTTTGACTTGATGTAAATATGGGAGTGATCCCTCAGAATAGCTGTCCTTTTTTGGATGTAATGGAAGCCTTTCTTTGGGGTCGCAACTCCAGTGTTCTCTCTGATGCTTGATGAAGTCTCTGTTCTTTTCGCTTGATGTCCCGAGGAGTACTCAGTTAGACCGAGCCCGACCTTTCCCTCCCCGAGAACGAAGTCGCCCCGACCACTCATCGCCCGAGTAGTGAGGCCTGTTCGCGCGTTCAGCCCCCGAGCCCTCACGAGTCCGCAGCGGCTAAGTCAAGAGACAAAGGCACGAACTTCCTTACTCAGGAGATAGGTCGATCCAGCACGGGGCACGCCACGACCAGTAAACGCTTTCCCATTTTGTGACCACTCAAACAAGTAGACTGGAGACGCATGCAGTCGGAAATGCGACCAAGAGTCCCCACGGTTTGGTGGTGCCCGGGCTAGGACGGACCGGACCGAGCACCGACAGCCCGCCCCCAGGGTCTAGGCTCCCGACCGCTCTTTGCTCGAGCGGTGGGATTACCCGAGAACCCCAGAGGCTCGGTAGTGCCCGGGGCCTTTTAAGCGGACCGAGCACCACGACCACCATGAAGGACCTCGGTCAGACATCACCGTTCGTACGGTACACCTTTCTGTTGTCCGTTCTGTCGTTCCGAGAAAAGTGGACATGTGGGCAGGGTTTTGTGTGCGCGGAGACCATCTCGCCGAACAAATTAGAATACGAGGGCCCCGAGGATAACTCGGGAACAATAGATTACTAAATGTAAATTCGTATGACTTTAACCATTCACCGGACAGCTGTCAGCTTTTTGGCCGACCGATCCAGGAGAGGTGTGCGCTTCGAGCTCGGGGTGCCCGGGAACTTGGTTCCTTTGGTTGGAGTGCCCGAGCACTGGGGAGCGTGATGGGGAGCCCGGGGCCAGGCGATCCTGACCACTCATGCCCGAGCGGTAGGACCACCCGAGGACCCCTAGACCCGAGCAGCGACCTGGGCACTGAGGCCCTAGCGGTCGAGCTGCTTTTGCTCTCGGCTGTTGATCTGTGACTTAAGAAAATAGAAAGATTCTTTGCTTGGTGCGCTTTGTTAGTACGGTACTTATTATGGACTGCTCTCATTTTCGACCCGAGACCTCTCGAATACCCGGACCGGCGGACTATACAGGCAGAGGCATAACCCAAAGGTCCTATGGCTTGGTGGCGCCCGGGCATGACAGACCAGACTGAGCACCGACAGCCCGCCCTAGGGCCCAGGCTCCGGACTACTCTTTGCTCGAGCGATAGGATTACCCGAGAACCCCAGGGGCTCGGTGATGCCCGGGGCACTGCCACGACACCGAACACCACAGCCTACCACGACAGACATAGGTCAGCGGCAACTGCCCGCACGCATACCGATCGGGATTCTTTTATCAACAGGGAAAATGAGAGAGCATGTTTTTCTCGCACAATCGAGCATCTCATCAGACAGATTAAACATATAGATTCCAGAAAAAATAAAATTTTGACATAAGAATTGGACATTGATAACATATATATTGACAATATTTTACAAGGCTGGGTGACTTACTCAGTTAGTGGTAGCCCCCGGCCAACTTGGGCGCGGGGGGGGGGGGGGGGGGAGCCCCTGGCCTGGTTGGCCCGAGCACGCATATGCCACCTACGGATAGAACTTGCGCAGATGCTCAATGTTTCACGCATTGGGGAGCGGCTTCCCGTCCTCTGCAGCTAGCCGAAAGGAGCCTTCTCGTGGGACACCGATCACGGTAAAGGGGCCTTCCCACATAGGGTACAATTTATTCCTTCCTTCGCGCGATTGGACGCGTCAGAGAACTAGATCCCCCACCTCAAGAGACCGGGCCCGGACGTGACGCTGATGATAGCGCCACAGGCTTTGCTGGTAGCAGGCTGCTCGGACGGCGGCACGCCGCCGGCGCTCTTCCAAGTAGTTGACGTCGTTGCGTCTTCGCTGTTCCTGTTCGCCTTCGGAGTAGGCATGCACCCGAGGGTCGCCAAGAGTGAGCTCGGAGGGGAGGACCGCCTCAGCGCCGTATACAAGGAAGAAAGGAGTCTCCCCGGTAGCGCGACTTGGCGTGGTCTGGTTGGCCCATAGCACAGCAAGCAGCTCGTCGATCCACCCTTTCTCGTGCTTTGCAAGCACGTTGTAGGTCCGAGTTTTGAGCCCCTTCAGTATCTTAGCATTGGCGCGCTCGACCTGCCCGTTGCTCCGAGGATGAGCGACAGAGGCGAAGCAGAGCTTGATGCCGAGGTCCTCGCAGTAGTCCCCAAACAGGGCACTTGTGAACTGAGTGCCATTGTCGGTGATGATCCGGTTCGGGACGCCACTTGTGATACCGCGGATGAATTGAAGCGCCGTGTTCTTGGTCACCTTGACAACTGGAACCGCCTCCGGCCACTTGGTAAACTTGTCGATGGTGACATAGAGGTACTCATAGTCCCCGATTGCTCGGGGGAATGGACCCAGAATGTCCAGCCCCCAGACCGCGAAGGGCCATGATAGGGGGATGGTTTGAAGAGCCTGACCTGGTTGGTGAATCTGCTTTGCGTGGAACTGGCACGCCCTGCAGCGCCGAACCAACTCGGAAGCATCCTAGAGAGCTGTAGGCCAGTAGAAACCTTGCCGAAAGGCCTTCCCGACTAGCGTGCGGAACGATGCATGGCCACCGCACTCGCCCTCATGGATCTCAGCGAGGAGCTCGCC
Source organism: Phragmites australis (assembly GCF_958298935.1). Classification (NCBI taxonomy): domain Eukaryota; kingdom Viridiplantae; phylum Streptophyta; class Magnoliopsida; order Poales; family Poaceae; genus Phragmites; species Phragmites australis. The sequence continues at coordinate 18,271,901 of NC_084942.1, read as the reverse complement.
GCCTTCTGCCCGGGTGATGCATTTCAGGAGGACGCCACCTGCATTGCGCCGATAGAGATCCCCATCTACTATGGCATAGCGCTTGGACTACCGAGCAATTCTTTCGGCAGAGGCATCATCCCCGGGGAGGAACTCTTCTTTCAAGTACCCTCAGATCTCGTCCATCCACGAGGCATCTTGAGAACAGCTAGCAAGCGCAGCGCACTCGCCGGGTGGCGGGACCCTGTCGGGGCTTCCCACTGAAGGCACCGCCGGGGTTCCCTGAACTAAGCTCGAGGTTTCCCCTTCGTCCTGTTCGGCAGGCAGGACAGAAGGCCGTGTGAGCCTTTCTTCAAAGACTCCGGCAGGGACGCGCGCACGGGAAGAGGCCAGTCGGGAAAGGTCATCGGTCAGAGCGTTGTCGCGGCGAGAGATGTACCGCAGCTCCAGGCCGTCGAAGTGCCTCTCCAGCTTCCTGACTTCTACCACGTACACCGCCATTTGAGGATCCGTGCACTGGTATTCTTTTGACACCTGGTTGACCACCAGCTGGGAGTCTCCCTTGACTAGGAGGCGACGAATCCCAAGGCCCACCGCGGCCCGAAGACCAGCAATGAGACCCTCATATTCCGCCATATTGTTGGTTGCTTGGAACTGCAGCTGCACGACGTATCGGAGTTCTTCACCCATTGGGGAGGTGAGAACCACTCCGGCCCCCGCGCCTTTCAGCATGAGGGAACCGTCGGAGTGCATAATCCAGTACCCGAGCGCATCGTGCCTGGGATATGCGGAAATCTCTTCTCGGTTGGTCTCGGGAACGGGCGTCCACTCTGCCACGAAGTCAGAGAGCGCCTGGCTTTTGATCGCTTGGCGGCTGACAAAGTGCAGGTTGAACTCCGCCAGCTCCACCGCCCACTTGACGATGCGCTTGGTGCCTTCTCGGTTCTGGAGGATGGGCCTCAGTGGGTACGTGGTAACCACCAAGACCTTGTGCTCTTGGAAGTAGTGGCACAGCTTCCGGGAGGCGACGAGCACGGCATAGAGCAGCTTCTGGGTTTCGAGATATCTTGTCTTGGCGTCTCGGAGGACTTCACTGACGAAGTACACCGATCGCTGTACACGGCGGGCCCGGACCATGGCTTCACCCGAGGGCCTGTTACAGCCCCCGAGCTCGACGGCGTGGTCAGGGCTGGCCGAGTGTTCGGGCTCGACTCCCTGGTCGGGAGGAGCCAAGCGCTCGGGCTCGACCCCCTTCTTGGGGGGAGCCGCGAGGACTAGGGAGTGCTCGGGGGCGGCCGAGAGCTGGGACCCAGCACCTTGCCCCGAGCACTCATCGCGCTCCACCACCAGTACTATGCTCACGACCTGAGGAGTGGCCGAGACGTAGAGTAGTAGTGGCTCGCCCTCGGCGGGGGCCACCAGTACGAGCGGCGAGGTGAGATATTTCTTTAAGTCGCGAAAGGCCTGCTCGGCCTCCGGCGTCCAGTCGAAGCGACCGGTCTTCTTCAGGAGCTTGAAGAGGGGGAGTCCTCGCTCCCCGAGTTTGGAGATGAAGTGCCCGAGGGCCGCCATGCAGCCGGCGAGACGCTGAACTTCCTTGAGTCGAGCTGGGGGTCGCATCTACTCGATGGCCCGAATCTTCTCTGGGTTGGCCTCGATCCCTTGGCTGGAGACCAAAAAACTGAGGAGCTTGCCCGCAGGTACCCCGAAGACGCACTTCTCGGGATTGAGCTTCAAGCGGGTAGTGCGGAGACTGTTGAAAGTCTCGGCAAGATCTTCAAGCAGGGTGGCGTGGTCTCGGGATTTGACCATGAGATCATCGATGTAGGCCTCGATGTTGCGGCCAACCTGTGAGTCAAGGGTAATACGCACAATGCGCTGGAAAGATGACCCAGCGTTGCGCAAACCTAATGGCATTGATACATAGCAATAAGTCCCCACCGGAGTGGTAAAAGAAGTTTTTTCTTCATCCTCTATGGCCATGCGAATTTGGTGATAACCAGAGTTTGTATCTAGAAAACATAAAAGATCACATCCAGTGGTTGCATCTACAATCTGATCTATGCGGGGTAAAGGAAAAGGATCTTTTGGGCAAGCCTTATTTAGGTCGGTGTAGTCCACGAACATGCGCAGCTTGCCGTTGGCCTTTGGGACGATGACTAGGTTTGCCAGCCACTCAGGGTGGAGGACTTCTCGGATGAATCCGGCGTCAAGGAGCTTACTGACCTGCTCCCGGATGAACTCCTGGCGCTCGAGCGCCTGCCGCCGGACTTTCTGCTTCACCGGCCGTGCATCCAGGCGCACAGCCAGGTGGTGCTCGATCACCTCCCTAGGGATCCCGGGCATATCGGACGGTTGCCATGCAAACACGTCGACGTTAGCCCGGAGGAAGGCGACGAGCGTGCTTTCCTATTTGCCGCCCAGGTCACCGCCGATTCGGACGACTTGAGAATCATCTTCGCCCACCATGACCTCCTTCGTAAGAACGGAGGCGTTGGCAGCGAGTCGGGGTTTGGATGAAGAGGGTCCCGGGCCCCCTGGATGACCCTCGACCTCGGCCCGAGCTGAGACCAAGGTCGAGTATAACTGCTCAGCGCAGGAGACGGCGCTGCTGGTCTCGGCGGACACAGAGATGGGGCTCGCAGGGCCCGGTATCTTAACCGTGAGGTACGCGTAGTGGGTGGCCACCATGAACCGAGCGAGCGCCGGGCGCCCGAGGATGGCGTTGTAGGGGAGGGGAAGCTCCACGACGTCGAAGATGACGTTCTCCATCCGAAAGTTATCCCGGCTCCCGAATGTCACGGGCAGCTCGACCTGCCCGAGGGGCAGGGAGTGCCCGGGTGTCACCCCGTAAAAGGGGAGCGACGGCTTTAGGCACCTGGAGGGCACCTGCAGCTTCTCAAAAGCCTCTCTGGAGAGGAGGTTCAGGCCTGCGTCCCTATCGATCAGCACCCTGCTGACCTTTATGTTGCAGATGGTGGGGGACACTACCAGGGGTAGTCGCCCCACGCCTGCAGTACTGGCGGGGTGGTCGGCCAGGCTGAACGTGATCGGGGCGTCCGACCACTTCAGGGGCCTTGCGGCCTCTTCGCTCGGGGTCGCCGAGCACACCTCGCGCCGCATGGTCTTGACACTGCGGCGAGAGGAGGGTGTGTACGCGCCTCTGTCGATGAAGGCGAAGGTGTGCTCGGGCTCCTGGAAGCCGAGCTCTTGGTTGTCAGGGGCGGCTCTGTCATCGTCGCCTCTGCGGGGCTCCTCGCGGTCCCTCTGGCGCTGCTCGATGAGGCCTTTGACCGTGCGGCACTCCGTGAGGTCATGCCACCTGGTCTGGTGGATCTGGCACCACTTCCCTGGCTCGGGCCCTACGAGAGCGGGATCCCTCGGAGGGGCTCGGGCTGGAGCCCTCGCGGGCGCGGGCCGTCTGTCGGCGGCCGCTCGACGTGCTTGCCGGCGGTCGGGTTCCTGGGCTGGCCCACGGGCGGGGCCCTGGGCTGGCTCGACGGGGACAGCCTTGGGCCTCCTTCTCATTTTCTTTTCCTGCCTGTCGGAGCGAGAAGGACCTGGCTGATCGGCAGCGGGATGCTCAGGGCGCGGAACGTGCCATGCCCGAGCCTCCGCCACCTTGGCGCACTTGTCGGCCAGCGCAAAAAGTTCTGCGGTGGTTTCTACCTCATGCGTGCCCAGCTTCTCGAGCATCCGCTCTTCGCGGACTCCCTGCCGGAACGCGACAATGATAGCGTGGGGGGTTATCCACGGGATGATATTGCGGACCTGACTGAAGCGCTGTATAAAGTGCCGCAGCGTCTCCCCCTCCTGCTGTTTGACGGCATGGAGGTCGCACTCCAGGTCGGGGCGCGTGAATGTGCCCTAAAAATTCGCCACAAACTGGTGGCAGAGATCATCCTAGGAGCCGATGGATCCTGGGGGTAAGTTCATAAGCCAAGAGCGGGTAGAGTCCCTCAAGGCAATATAGAAATAGTTGGCCATCACCTTTTCACTGCCGCCGGCTGCTTAGATAGCAGTGGTGTAGATTTGGAGGAACTCGACGGGGTCGATGGACCCATCGTACTTCTCCGGCAGTTCTGGCCGGAACTTGTGGGCCATTTGACCCGGCGGAGCTCGCTGGTGAAGGCACGGCAGCCTGTGCCGTACCTTGCGGCGCGGGCAGCGCCCTTAGGCGGTGAACACCGGCGAGCCAGGGAGCCCCGGCGGTCATGGGCCAGCAAGGAGGAGGCTTGGTTCTCGGTCTCGGCCTCATGCCGGGTCTCCCACTGGCGCTCGAGGGTAACACGCGCGTTTTCGATGGCCCTCCGCTCGTTGAGGTGCAAGCGGAGGTCCTGAGCTCCAGTAGTGGCCAAGGGGGCGGCGCTCCGCTTGGAGGCCCCCCGGTTAGTGCGACCGCCACCTGATGATGGACCGGTCTTGGCTGCGCCGCGGTGGGAGGTAGCACGAAAACTCTCGGCCAGCACTTGGCGGTGAGCTGTGCCGACCAAGGCGGCCACCTCCTGGAGCCAGCGGCCTTCTGGGGTTTCCCCCGCCGCCTGGACTGGCGGGTGCCTGAGGAGAGCTTGCGCTGCAAGCAGCGCACTCCCAGGACTGGCCTCGCCGAAGGCGAGCCTACGCCGCAACGGCGCCCGGCGCTGTCCAAACGTGGATCTGGTGGCAGGAGTTTCTGCCACCTGCTGAGGGTTGGGCAGTGTGCTAGTGACGGCGGCGGCGGCCCTGCTGGGCCCAGCGCCATGGTCCCCCTGAGAGGGGAGCGCCGTGCGTGCGGACCGAGGTGATGTTGAGAAGCAGCAGCGACTGGGGCATCCTGCGCGAGGGGCTCCATTTCCTCACTGGAGCTGGAGCCAGCGCACCGGAGACGATGACCACCTGCCATTTTTTCTGCAGGAGAAAACAAACAAACAAATTCAGGGATGCAACCCCCCTACCTGGTGCGCCAGCTGTCGGAGGGTTAACTCCTATCGCAGGGATCCTGAGGGACCCCTTTTTAGAGATTCGGCCGGGGGGATGATTCTGAATATGTTTGCTGGGGAAATAAACGGATATGAATGCGATGGCGGGTGGAATGATCTAATGCAGAATGCAGTAAATGCACTGGAGGGATTTTTAGACAGGTTCGGGCCGCACTGAGCGTAATACCCTACTCCTATGTGGATGCTATAAATGCCCTGAGAATGCCTCTCAGGAATGTGCTGGTTACAAGAATGTTTGTCTATCCTAGAGCTTTGGGCTCCTTGTTCTTCGGTCTCTGAACAAATGCCTGAGAGTTCGGGCGTTCTTCTGTTAGCCTCAACTTCTCTTCACTTGTCCGGGTCCTCTCCCTTCTGTCCGCGCCCGCCGGCTCTTTAAATATCCGCCGGTGGTGGCGTGCCCCGAATGGGAGGGCACAAGTTCCAAGGCGCCATAAATGGAAGAGGCAGTCATCATGACCCCTGCGCGAAGTGACGGGGGTTGAAAACGCGCCCCGCGCCCGGTCTTCAGTCGTCATGATGGCGCTGGCAACGGGCGCCGGGGAGAGGGCCCACCGGGTAAAGGTAGAGCAGCCCGACGCCCCCGCCCTGTCTTGTTCGCCTGCCACAGCAGCGCGGCAGACGGAATGCCTCGGGCCCCGCGATGCTATTCCGAGGCGCTCCGGATGGCGCGGGATGGGACCCGTGCATTAAATGTCCCCACGCCCTTCTGCCAAAGTATGGCAGGGACTGACACCGAGCGTGGGGGGAGCAGTTGGAGGTGACAGGCCGCGCGCGCTCTTAAATGCGGTATCGGGCCTTTCACTGGCTGACACCTTATCGCTGGACCCCTGTGGGGCCATTGACGGAGGGCTTCTTGGGCCGCCGGGGAACCGAGTGCTCGGGGGTCACTGCTTGCCTCCCCGAGCACTCTCTCTCGGGAACACCCTCTCTTGGTCCTCGGGGAACCGAGTGCTCAGGGGCCACTGCTCACAGCCTCGAGCACTCTCTCCCGGACTTGACTATACGGATCCTCGGGGAACCGAGTGCTCGGGGGCCGCTGCTCGCAGCCCCGAGCACTCTCTCCCGGAACTACCTTCCTTGGGTCCTCAGGGTACTCGGGTGCCCGGGGGGCCACTGTTCGCGGCCCCGGGCACACCCTTCCCGGTACTCAGCTCTCCTGATCGTCGGGGGGCTTGGGTGCTCGGGGGTCACCGTTCATGACCCCGAGCACTCTCTTCCCAGTCACTTGGTCTTCGCAAATCATCGGGGAACCCAGGTACTCGGGGACCACTGTTTGTGGCCCCGAGCGCCCTCTCCCAGAACTTAGTCTTTTCGTACCTTGCGGAGGTGAACCCCGCGAGAAGGTGCCACGTGGCGGATTGCTGGCCTGGCCTCGGGGTTCGGGGACCCCTGGTTCCTGATTCACCGACAGTACTCATGACAGTAGATTCTCTAATAGATGTCACTGTCATCTCCCAAACTGACATATCTAAAGCTCCTAGTAATTGATGTGCATTTTCAGCATCCATATGTGTAACATTAACAGCACATAAATTGCTAAAGATTTTATTAAAACGAGCAAAGAAATCATCAAGAGGCTCACCGAGTTTCATCTCAAATTTCATATATTCTTTCTTATATAAATATTGACATACCTCTTTAATGGTAGATGAACCTTCATGGTAATCGCAAAGTGCTTTCCATACCTCGTACGCCGATTTGAGATGTATCACTCGGTCGAAGTCATTCCTTCCTAAACCTTGGATGATCAAATTCCTTGCCTTGTTGTTCATCTCGACCATCGGCATGTTCTGTGCCACCATCTCATTATTATCCAGAACCATGTACGGCTTGTATATCTTTTCCTAAATTACAAAGCCCTATGTTTGAATGTAAGCCTCCATTTTCGTCTTCCATAACTGAAAGTCAACTCCATCGAATACACAAGGTTTTATGGAATACCTATCCGATGCCATGTTTCTAATTACCGATTAAGATCAATTATAAAGAATTAAGTCTATGATACCAATTGTAGGATCGATTACACTTAAATAAGGCAATCATAGGGGGTGAATGATTGTGAAAAACAAATTCAAAATTTAATTCACCCTAATCGAAAACAGACTTAAACTCGGTATTCTACTCGGAACAGATTGCAAAGACTCTATTAAAACCGATGTGGAGTAAGATCCATAGATCCGATTGCCCTCAAATTTGGATAGTAGAAACTAGATTCAAAAACAAAACTTTTTCGACAAGAATCAGGTCAATCGGATATGTGGATCAAGAGTTATGACCAAGTCAGTAAATGTTAAGCAGACTGTTCCAAATAGAATCGAGTAGATCGAAACCTAGTCGGAATCGATCAAAAGCTATTCGACAGCTACTCGAGATCAACCAAAAAAGACTTGGAATTTTCTCAAATCAAACACTAGATGTTCTAGCAAGGTTTTGGATGGATTAAACCAAGATGAAACTTGTTAAAACATGAAATCAATCGAAAACCAAAACCATACGCAGAATATAGAACAAAGAGAAAATATCGAATCATTAACTCATCAACTTACAAACTTGATCTTCATTGCATAGATGAGTTTACAGGATGCCTCTCCAAAGCATCCCAACAAGGATTTCCATGAAATCCAAACCCTAGACAGATCCTCTCTCTATATCTAAAGTCTAAGTTCCTTCTCTGGGTTTCCTCTCGTCGCCTGCAACACATGCAATCCTGGCTGAGACCCTCTCAATATATAGCCTCCCAAACCAACCTTGGTTTAATTGGAAACAAATCCTATAATATCACGTATTCAACACATGCAATGTGCAACCGTATCTAAGGCAACAACATTGTCGTGTCCAACACGGACATGAACCATACCAAAACACATCCACCCAAAAACGAATCCAACTCGTGCCCGAGTCCGACTTCGACTCGCACTCGACTCCTTATGGGAATGGACTCTTCAACTAGTCAGACCACAGCCTGACCTCACCATGTAATCAGACAACTCCATCATCCGATCACATCATCTGGTTGCCCACGACCTCGCGCACGTTTGCTCTTTTCGCAATGTACCTAGTCGCACACATGCAACATTGTCTTCATATGCATTGTTCTCTAGCCCGAACATCCTGCATGACATCCTTGATCCCTAGAACCTAGTTCTGAACCTCAGTTCTCCTGAACCTAGTTCCGATCCCGTCATCGACCTTGCTCACCCTCGAGCAACACTTGCACATGAACAAACCAATTTTCCTAAGTATAAGTTCTTCCCAACTTGACTCAACATTAATCCATGCAACACCACTCACACGAGTATATTGTATCATCACTACGCTAACACCAGCGTATAAGCCAACTATGCTAACACTAGCATATCCAAGCAACATCTTAGTAACTCATGAATATTATCCTAATGTCATTATGTTAAATCACTTTGCTTTGCCAATTTCGTCATCCAACAAATTTTCATCACATGATCTCACAAACCAATTTGGCTTAGAATTTTGTTTGCACTTGACAGGATTTCTATGGTACCATCAGTAGTATTTTTAGGGAGAAAATATGGTGGGCTTTCTCACAGCCACTATGATCAAATATTAGAACCTTGAATCGAGAGGTTCCATTATACTTGAATACCAAGAAGTCCATGCTATTCAAATCATGAGTGTGAACAAATGAATTCCATCCTGATTGTAGCACCAGTTTGCCAAGTGATCCTTTCTTTGCAACTTGGACATCAAAGATGTTACCATTGGGTGATTCAAGTTTAAAATTTCTTGGTATTGTGACTGTAATATATTGTGCAAATTTTTCTGGTATAGCCTGCAGTAAAGAAATTATTGTGTTATGGAATGTATTGAAGAATTGTTTAGCAGCCATTGATTACGAAGGAAGTGACCTGTTTATACTATATGAAGTTTTATAAAATGATGTTGAACGTTGCATCAGAATATGGAGATTGTTATATGCGATTACACGCTTGACCGGGATAGTGAAAACACGTGCAAGGTGCATGTGTATTAACAATCCCGGTCGAGCTATGTAGTCACATGTATAGACAAATATATCTCTCCTTTCATCATTTGCATTACAGTGTTAAAGATGCGCTATGGCAAGTTGTGTAAACATTACATTGCTATAATGTTGTAGAAATTGATATTGTGAGAGGAGATTCGTGTAATAATTAAAGAATTGACTTTCATAGTTTTATATACTAAACATAGAAGTGTATATGTGTAAATTAACAGTACAATATAAATATTGTAGAGTTTATAAGTTCAAAGTTGCTCACCAATGTGTTTTGAAAATCTCCCATTAAAACCTTGAAGAAATATCTCTATTGGCTATCTCTGTGATCATTCAAGTGGATATCTGCATTTCTTTCCTTGATTTTGTTACGAGGCTTTGTCATTTTAGAATTGCACCTACATGATAAGGTAATTTTGTTATAACATAAAGTGAACAGGTTTGCATAAATATTCAATCATTCCCATTATATACTTTGGAATAGGAACACTATAGATCAGTGTAGCATAATATGATCATTCTAATTGAATCTAATTCTACAATCATATGAAGTAATGGTTATACGACACTATTTTGATTATAAGCGGAAATGGTAATTGAACATACCAAATGAAGTGTTTGAACAACAGTTAAATTGGGCTGTAAAAGAAATGTTAATTGGTTGACACTTATGGATCGGTTTTTGACGTTCAGAGTTTTTTAAGGTGAAAAGGAATCTATAAAGGGTAAGATGCTTGAGTTGGTTAACAATTACTATCTTTTGATGTATGCTGTAAAGAGAAATAGCAAATACCAACCAACTCCAGCATCTTAGCTTTGATATGCAGATTAATGAACATTAAATGCTAATCCATAAGCATCAATATCTTAGCCTGACAGGTTAAAATACAAATTAATGAATTGCTGATATTATCACTTTCAACAAATGTACTTATATGGTCTGATTTCGATGTCTGAAGTTTGTGAGGATGTAAAAGAATAATCAACAGCTGATTTGTTAAAAAAAAAGAACATGACACCCCCCATATTAGATAGGTTAGTAAACTATGGTGAAACATCAAAATATTGTATTATAGGTAAGGTTTAAGAACAGATTATATAGCATACCTTTTTCACTTATGACACTACCTTTCTGACCTGCCTTCTCTCTCTCTCTCTCTCTCTCTCTCTCTCTCTCCCCCTTTGTTGGTCTGAACTATTTTATACAGACCAAAGGAAAAAAACCGTGGGGGAAAAATTGAGTAAAGGAAAGATGTAAGAGAAGATAATACTCATTAAACAGAATGATATGTAAAGTGGTACAATATTATTATTTGGATGGATATTCAAGTAATGCATGAACTTGAGAACCTGGCATATAAGGATGGAGCTCATTACATAGTGCTCAGAAAATAGGTGTGCTGCGTTGCCATGTTCGTTGACAAAAGGAAGTACTTGTCAGTTGAACATGTTTTTTGAGATACAAAAATGGAACGGGCAGCAAATAAGTTTTTTTTAAAAAAAACAATATTTGTACTCTGAATTCACCAATGTTTGTACTCTAAATTCTTCTTTTAGGTTTCAGATACTTGGTAAACTGGTACACTTAATTTAGAAAAGTGGTTAAGCATTAAGCATAGAACACAAAGCATGAAGTGTATCTTCACAAGGAGAAATTGTTACAGGACAACTGTACATGTATATCAAATGAATAATCATATACTACAATTTGCAAGCCAATATAAAATTAAGCACTGCAATGACATACAAAAATATTGGAATTGTTAATGTTATAGTTTTCTACCAACACTAAAAGCTAGTAGAGGAATCGATCGGAGTGGTGGCGAGGGAAGCAAGGAATCAAGGGATCTATTAGACTGTGGGGCTGCTAGCTAGGGTTTTAGTAATCACACGGGATTGGAGGTTGCAGCGGTGGAGATTTCGATTCCGCAGCGATGGGATCGATCCGGGTGCAGCGGCAAAACCTAGGGTTTCACCAATCGCAGGGGATTGGATCTCCTAGCGCTGCGGGAAGAAGAAATGGAAGAGAAGACAGAATCTCACCAAGTACTAAGGGCCTATTTGTTTCAGCCTACTTCTGGCTTCTGCTTCTGTCAGAAGCCTAGAAGCTAGAAGTCCAAACAAACGAGTTTGCTGAAAAGTGGTTTCTGGAGAAAACAGAAGTCTGCTTATGAGGAAATGAATTAGAAGCTGAGAAACTAGTTGAGAGTAGCTTTTCTGAGAAGTAGTGTACTGAGAAGCCAAAAGAATATTATAAAATCCAACAGCTAAAATCCAAAAGTAGCTTTTCAGCAAAGCCAAAAGCAATAGCTTTTCAGAAAAATTAAAAGTAGAAGCTCAAACAAACAGACCCTAAGAACGCTGGTAACGCTGCCACTCCTATTCGGAGACGCAGTTGAGGATGTCGATTTCGTGCCTCAACATCAGATGCGTCCCCTTCTCGCCTACCCTGCATCACAACAGTGCAATAGAGACGGGGTATATCAGTCGGAGTGCGGTGACGGTAGCTACAGTTTTCGGCATTCACACGGGATTGAACCTCGCTACGATGGACCTGTAGCGACAACGGCTTCAATTTCGCAGCAAGAACCATAGGGAGGAGATGGTAACTATGAGTCAGAGAATCGGGAGGAGAGGCCAAGTATTCTAGTCGAAGCCTGCGAGAGGATAAGAATCGGGCGGCGCACATCAGCTCGACCTTCGATCCGACGGCTAGGAATGGTGGTGATGATGTGGCGCAACCAGGGAGTGAGAACGCCACGGCGTTTAGAATAGAAAGATAAGATATGTGTGTTACTTTGAGTTTTCAGTTCTGAAAACGTTTTATTGCATGCAGCGTCTCCTCGCTATGGTATGGACTATGGACAATGACCATTTATTTTGAGTCCGCATCAAGCAGCAGTTGTTCATCTGAGCCTGACAAGTTCAGTTCAGAGAACAGTTTCCTATGAATAGATGCTCCTGCCTCCTCGACCTGGTTGCCAAATCTCAAAGATGAATTCAAAGTAATCCATCGAAGGAGCTATTCCATACTCAAAGATTATAGCACAGTTTGGAGCTCACACCATTACATGGTTTCAATCTTAACCTAACGATCGACCTCTTTGGATTATAGAACGTTGTAAATTTTTCTTTAAGGACCTCTTAGGATTTTCAGAGTTTTTTTTAAAGCTTTTTATTTTTTTAAAGCTTTTTAATCGTATAGAAGTTCTAGTACGAATTTTGTTTGGAAATCCCCGTGAACATAGGATTGACAATGTCAAATCCCCATGAAATGGGTTTTGCTATGCCCACGATTACTTAGAATTTAACATGAACCTATTAGCTCATATTTCCTTCGAATGGTTCGATGCGTTCTCTCTCTATTTCTTTTTGTCTCCATTCTCAATCTTCTTCCTCCTAGTTTCTGATGTGTTTTCCTTACGAACTCTTTTTCCCAAGACGGGTGAACCATCCAAACACAAACACTTCTAATATTCACATGTGCTGAACACCCTGTGGGTCGGATTTCACGGTATGTAATATTTCCACTACTACAGAATCCATTTAGTGAGACGCATCTGTACATAAAATTTTACGGAGCCGTCTGTGCAAATATTACCATAGATGGTTCCATACTGAAACCGTCTGAGAAAATGACGATGAGCTATTCCAACTTGGTGAAGCCGTCTGTATTGTTAATAATAATAGAGACGGTTTCAAATTTGGAACCATCTCTACTATTACGACCCATCAAAATCTAGATTTGGCCTGGATTTAGCCTGGTTCCTATAATTCACTCCTATTTCAGTTTTATTTTCTTGCGACAATTGAATGGGTTCTTGTGAAATGAATATGGAAACCTTGCTTTTTTCCACAAGAGACTAAATCTAACGGTGCATTTGGTTAGAGGGAACTAATATAAGGGAACCAGAGTTTAGAGGTGCAGGGTTTAGAATCTTTTGATTAGTTTGTGGGGCATGGGAATTTCAGTGGGATGAGAAAGGGAATTTGAGAGGACAACTCCCACCATTTGAAACTCAGTAGAGGGGTGGGAATCAGGGTGATAATTGTGTTGTTAGTGATAGATGGGTGTATTTCTACCGTTCATTGCGACTTATGTTACAATTTTCAACTCTAAAATCTACACACCAAACAATGGATAAGAAATCCCTCTTAAACTCCCTCTCTTAATTTTCATTACAAGCCAAACAAAGAATCAAGACTAAAAAGTCCATCCAACGACCATCTTAATTCTCTCCGCTAACTCCCATCTCTAATTACCATGCCTCTTCCCATGCACCCTAAGTGGCAGCCTCTCTCAAGGCAGCAAGAAAACATCAGTACTCCCGAAGAAAGAAAGATGAGCACCACTGAACAGCCTCTCTCAAGGTCTGCAGCTGCACTTTGGTCACATAGCCACTGCACACCTGACTGACACCAAGGCCATGCCAAGCCAAAGCAGCTGCTGCTTCTTCTCGAGACAAAGATCGAACACTTGCTTCTGAGCGAAAACAAACAGAGACCGGGAGAGCGTGCTGCAGACCCTTTCGTGGCTGGAGGGCTTCCGCTGGAGATGTTCCTCGCCGTGTTGGCTGGGGCGGGGAAGGTTGAGCGGCGGCGGCCGCGGGAGAGGGGCGCGGCTAAGCGCGCGCACCGGCGCACCGTGTCCGCGCTCTACGCCGAGCTGGGTGCGCTGCTCCCCAACCTCCTCCAGATCGGGTGAGTCCGTAAGTGCTCTCGACCCTCCTCCTCCTCCATTCTTGCTGTGGCCGGTTCTCGGCGCGCGCCTTGCCGCAAGGTGAGAACTTTGCTTGACGTTCTTTTCTTGTGTGTCATTGGCGGCGGCAGCAGGCGAGCCGGGAGGAGATCGTGGACGCGGCGGTGGCGCAGGTGAAGGTTCTGGAGGACACGGCAGCCGTCCTGGAGGCGTACAGCGGCGTGCAGGTGCGCCCCGGCCTCGAAGTGGCCGCGTCCGGCGGGACGGCCTGCTTCTCGGCGCGGCTACCGTCGCCGGCGCCCGGTGCGCTGAGGCGCGTGCTGGAGGCGTTCGAGCGGCGCGGGGTGGAGGTCCTGGTGGCGACGCTGGCGCGCCATGGCGTCGGCGGCGCCGTGGTCACGGTCACCGCGGTCGCCGCGGCGCCAAAGGTCGTAGAGATGATCAGGGCCGACATCGCCCGCATCGACTGAACAATGAATTTTCTCCTGGCAGCGGTGAACTTTTTGGCATCTCTTCTTTCTCAACAAATGTTCCTTTCTTTTCTTAGATCAAAATTTGAAATTCCATAGAACTAGAAGAATGATCAGAGTACAAGTGCAGAACTTGAACAGAACAGAAGCATTGTTTGTCCAGTAGTTTTCAGTCTGAGCTTCTGCTATCAACATGAGCAGGAACTCAGCAGTCGATTCACCACAGCCGTATGAACAGTGTGATCTTACAATGTTCTTCTTGTGTCCTTCCTGTTGAAACTTAAGACGGCGTTGTTCTTTTGATGCAATTTTTCAGTATTGTCGAAATGCGGAGAAGTTTTCCTTGAAAGGGCTCCATTTACTTCCATTTGAAAATTTATAAAATCTCGCAGCGGTTCTTTCCATTAATCAACTTATCCGGTCCTACTGTGAGAATAGGTCTTTAGTAGCGGTAACCGCTGGATACATGCTGTTTCGAGCTGTTTTTGAATGGAATTTAAGCGAGTGACATTTCTTGTAGTATGTAGCTTGGTGATAGAAATTCATTGGAAATTCTAGTTAATGGCAGGTTACCCGCTACTAGCGGAGGCCTGGTATCTTTGAAATCCGTTTTTTCTATCACATTTTAAAGCTAATGCAAGGCGTCCACATACCACAAGAACGCCCACACACAGAGAGCATGCACAACTTCGATTCGGAAAAGATACGAGATATTGAAGATGTTCATCAGGTCACAATCTTTTGCAGCAATGGGGGCAGAAATAAAAGGCTTTTTCAGCCGTATTTACAGGTAATTCCATGATCAGTGCTAGAAATAAAGTTGTTAGCTTATACCAAGAGTCCATGAACCTGAGCAAAATAGATGAAATCAAGTTAAGAGTTCAGCACACAAATATTGTACAACCTGTGGCTTGAATTCCAATGATTTAGACTTACCAAAATGACCTAGAATTCGGATCGTCCAATCCACTAGACCAATAACCAATTTCATTTGAAACGAAAAACAGGAGACGATGGAGCCACTACCCACTAGGCCAACAAACTATCTGTGAAACCAATCAGCATAAGTTTATTATGTTAAATTCCTAGACAACGGTGCGATATATACCTCTCAACGGGCTACTCTACTGAGGACTTACCACATGAACACGTCCATTAGGTTGCTGTTGCGCCTTTTTATTGCCTGGAGAACAGATATTGCAATGTTCCTAGTTATATGATGTTACCGTACCTCCTCTTTTTTATCTCAGAAGGTTTAATAGTCATCAGATAAAGGTTGTGGTGCAGGAGCCTCCCAGAAAACTTAAAAGTTAGCTGAGATTTCTGCAGAGTTGAAGGCCTGTAAATTACAGGCTAAAATAAGACATTTTACAAATCTCAGGACTATGATAAACTACTTAGTTTAGACCAAAACTGAACTATGAGCTGCAATTTTTTTCTGATAGGGGAGCTGTTATTTTGTCGAACAATTATAGTTGAATATATATGCGCAAACAATTATAGTTGAATATGTCGAACAATTACAGTTGTTTATGTTCACACTTGTATTTCACATTTACATCTACTGCTTGCTACTTAACTTAGGTCCAAGGAAAAAAATGAAATCCGTTACTCCAAAACATTCTGTCTGTGCATGACAAAACATAAGCAAAGGATAACCTGCACCCTAACATAAGCAAAGGATAACCTGCACTCTGATATTTAGGGGAAAGCATGCATATTGAGAGGCAAATTTTACCTCTAAGGTCATCTTCAACAGATACTCTAAAAATTCATCCTCTGTAACACTATTATAGCATCATCTAACATTATTACAGCATCTTTTATTTTTTTTATCTCCAACAGCTACCCTATTTTCTACCTTCCATTACTCTCTTTCTCCCTTAGAACCTACAGACATACTCAGAGAACAGTGATGCGGATCCTCAAAACCTTCGGCAAATTTGCTGACCGCTAGCCCAAAATGCCGATGCCTGCAACACTGTAGGGCCAAATACCGGCTCCGTTAGAGCCCAGGCGATCGGCAAATCCTCGGCACAGCAGCCGGCAACAGTGATGTGGATGGAGATGCCGATGCTCTTGGAGATGGCCTAAGGCGACTTTCAGGCACATTGATTGCAGCTGCATTATCAACAGATGTTTTCAACCCTACAAAACAAAGCAACACGCAAATAAACCATACCATAACGAAAAAAACTAACAATATTATGGTTCCTGCCACCATCAAAATATAGTTATCAACTGAAACACCCATTCTTGGCGAAGAAAAGCCACACACTATCGTTTCAATAAAAACATATCCAAGAGTCAACACATTGATCTCCTATGAATTATCACTGGTCCTAGATAATGGGCTCCAGCAATCACATGCAAATGAAAATGGGCCCACAAACTTTTATCCTTAGATAACCACAAGCTAATATGAACACACAGAACTTTTTGGTGTGCTGACTAACAATATACTAACAGTATCATTTAAGCACTAGATACATAGATAAAATATTCCTAGAGAAAATACAGCAAAACAACACCAAAAGCAGTAGAGTAAACAAAGCACCAGATTCATTGCAATATTTAAAAAGAAGGTAGAACATACTTTGATCAACTGTGGAATCTCTACGTTGTACTTTACTGACATGTCCATTGTCCAACTTTGGAAACCATTGGTACTGTTCTTGCATTCAAGTTGAGACTTTGCTTCCACTTTTATGTGTACTTTTTGATCGATCAGATGTCAAGGCACCAAAACTTTTGAAAGTCCATAAACATTTAGTGTCAAATAAACAAATGGTAAGAAAGAAAGTATTCCACATGGAAAACACTTAAAGCAGCATGTAGACATTAACAGTAAACTAAACAAGAACAAACTGGCTTGCCCATAAACAATACGATATATACTTCCATTACTTGCCAACTTTATCTTTCTGCCCTTCTTTGGAGGCTTTGTAGGACCAGTGTGATCTACACCCATGGAATCATTTGTGTTTACCTTGACTGAACCATATCTCTCTGCGCAGATGAAAAGAAATGTAGGTTTGTATTAGAAAAAGGAAAATCAAATAAGTGATTTGACAATATAATCAAATGTTGACTAATATTATTTGTCAGTTCTGCAATTGATGGTTCGAATGGCAATTCTACCAGCTTTTCTAAGCAAGTGTACTGAATAGTGAGCAAATTATTGCAGTTCTAAGAAGACCAAGATACATTAGTCACTGACAAAGTTAAGCTAAAATACTAACAAATTTGGGCCTTTTCATGTATGAATTGTAAAATATGTAGTTTATGCATTTCCGGATTCGTGCTAAATGCCTAAATTATGAGTACGGATTTGTGGATTAAATGTTCGCAGCCTCGTACCCATCATCATGAGCAGATTGAAATTAAGCGTTTACACCTAAATAATGTTTTATGTAAAAACGTTGGACAGCATCTGCATGAATAGATTCATCAGAAGTTACCAGGTCCAATGGACCGGCCATAGGTTTTGATCCAAATTTAAAGAATATAGATCACTACGTGAAAAACAGACAAAGGTAACACGAAATTAGTGATGCTAAAGAACCTTTAGTGACGAGTATTTTTACGACCCATCACTTATGTAGCCTCAGGTTGGGACCGGACCATGACTCGCCACAGGTCATCAGTGACGGATCATAAAGTTACGGGTCATAACTACACCTGTCACTAATGCATAACATATTAGTGACGGGTCTCCCTGGGCTAGTCATCAGTGACAAGTCATGTTACGATCCATCATTTATGACCTGGCATTAGCGATGAGTCTCCCTGGGCCAGTCATAAGTGATAGGTGATGTTACGACCCGTCACTAATGAAAAGTCATAAGTAATATGTACTGTAATGACCCATCACTGATGACTCAGCTCTGTTATTAGAGCTGGCTAGCTACTGTACGCCCAACAGTTACAGAGCGTGACCTTGGCGCCAACTTCTAGCGATTTTCTTTGGTTCCGCTAAAGACTCTCTAATATCTTATTGATTTGAAGTTTGAATTGTTGCTAGGTCTTTGAAGGTTTGCATCTCCCCCTTTCCTCATCCTCTAACCCCTATTTGGTAGATTTTTGTGCTTTGAGTTGTAATCAACCATTTTGCATCTTTACCCAAAATCTTAGTACACGTGATTTGTATTGATGTTAGATTTGATACTAGGTTTGCCCGATCTACCGCGAGATGCCACAGATCTAGTGTAATTATATGGAATTTTTAATCGCATGCTTAATCATGATATTAAAGGTAATTGTTAATGAAGAATGAATGTTTTTACATTGTAGATGTCGAACAAAAGTTGGATGTACATTAAGACTCGGACTTGTCCAGAGTACCTGAGCGGGATGAAGTATTTCATGAGTGCTGCCTTGGTAGATATGAAAGATCAGGGTAAAATGACAATATATTGTCCATGTCGCGATTGCAGGAATGATAAGAAGTTCCCGAAACCAGACAATGTCCTTACAAACTTGGTCGTGTGTGGATTTAAAGAGAATTATACATGTTGGAACAAACATGGCGAGGAAGGTCGTAATGAAGAAGAGATGGATCGGGGCCTCCATGCCAATAGTGTGGATCAATGACTTACACCTGGTGATATGGATTATGATCTCAAGGATGAGGACATATTGAAAGTGCATCTAGCCCTTATGTGTGGTTTTGATAATTAATGATAATACTTATGGACTAACAATGATGTTGAGTTTGTTAGTAGGTTGTTCCATAGGTAATACATTGAGAAATATGCATGAGCTCTAGGTGAATGGGGAGATTGAAAATGCATCAAGATGAATGAGCTCTAAATGATGCTAGGGTAAGTGTCGACAATACCTATGGACTAACAATTATGTTAAGAATTGTTATTAGGTTATTCCATAGGAGATGCATAAGTGATGAATCATGCATTTCCTGAGAAATGCCATGAGAACAAAAGAAATGCATCGTTGTCATTGAGCTCTTAGTGATGCTCATAAGGAGAAGGAAAATCTCAATAAGATTGGCAATAAACTTAAAGACTAAGTTACTTGTGGAGATCAAGTAACTAAAGGTATGACATTGTCAATAGAGTTTTATGGACTAACCCATGTGCTATGTGCTTGAGAATGAGTGGGGTTAGGTTCTATATGAAGATTGACAATATGCATGAAGGCTAATAAGTTATGTGTGGAGATCAAGTAACTTAAGGTACAAAAATTGTCAATAGAGTTTTATGGACTAACCCATGTGTTTTGTGCTTGAGAGTGAGTTGGGGTTAGGATCCATAAGAAGGCATAAGTTGAATTGAAATCATATATGCCAAGAGTGAAGAATAAGAGTGGACTCCATATTTGATAAAGTGAATTCCTTGAAGATGTTGAATACAAAGTGGTTTTCTATGGCAAGGCGGTGGTAAAGAGCGAGTGAAGGCTTTGCGCCAATAGACCGTGTGAGGCCATAAGAAGCTGTGAGTGATTCACATCAATCATTTGAAGAATCAAGAAGAGATGGAGTGAAGAATATATGAAAGTTAGCAACCCTCAAGGTTTGAATGAAAGAAGCGGTACTTGAAGGTATTCAAAGGCTCAAAGTGTTTCAAATGAGTTTTATCTTTGAATTTGAGTATAGGTATGCCGCACTATTAAGAGGAATGCAACGTAGAGCTAATTGTCGTGTCTCAGTGCTTAAGAGTTTCTAACCAAACCTAAGTGAGAGTTCTTTTTAGAAATTCTGGTGTGGAAAGTGTGGTAGTGTCCGAATTTGATTTCAGAGTGTTCCTATTTTGATCCAATGTGTTTTAGGTTATGAATTCAGTTGGGATGTGTAGCCCTCTGAATAAGCTTTCCATAGAGTCCAAAATCGTCGAAATCGGACTTCGGGATCAAAAATTATCGCCGTTTTTAGAGGACCAGCTATGTTGAACCCAGATACTCCGGGTTGACCCGGATACTCCGAGTTGTCCCGAGTCTCCAGGTGAGGTTCCGAGGGGAAGTCTCGGTTTGGGGCTGTTTAGGTCACCCGGAGTCTCCGGGTGGACCCAAATACTCCGGGTTCCGGAGCCTCCAGGTTGAGCTTCAGTCAGGGCTCTCGGTTAAGCGTTCTAGTGCCAACCTGGAGTCTCCGGGATGTCAGTACAAAAAAGTGCTGTAACGGCTAGTTTTGGGGGGTTGGGTATAAATACCCCCTCACCCCTTCCTTTGGTTTTTGCTGGTGCTCCCACGAAAACACTCAAAGCCAAAGCCAATAGACCTCTCCCCACTCCATTTTAGTGTGAGATTTGAGAAGAAAAGTGAGTTGGGTTGAGAGATTGGAAGATTGAGTGCAAGTGAGCTAAAATCCATTCTTGAGCACTCGAGTCATCGGTAAGAAGTTCATCGTCGCGTTTGTTACTCTTGAAGCTTTGAGCTCCTAGGCGGTTAGGCGTCACCGGCAATCACCCAAGGTTGTGGTGTGCCGCAGGAAGTTTGTGAAGGCTTCGATTTCGCCTGCGCAAGGGAAGAAATCAAGAGTGGAAGCCAAACTCAAGTGTGATCGATCTTGGAGAGGAAAAGGGTTGAGAGAGACCTAGCTCAAGTGTGACCGAGCCCCTCAACGGAGACGTAGGAACCTCTAGAGGAGGTGTCTGAACTTCGGGAAACAAATATTGTGTCTCCTCTCTTGTTTCCTTGTTATTTTTTTGTGTTCTTGCTTAATATTTGTGCATATTGCTCGATCTACTTGTTCGTGTGAAATTGATTGTAGGTTCTCTGTGGATCTACTTGGAATCATCAATTGGAACACACGACTTCATTTGGTTTGAGCTAGAACTCTTTAGGCGTTATTTAATTTCAGTTTCGAGCTCATTTCTGTCCAGAACCCGGAGATTCCAGATTTACCTGGAGGTTCCAGAACTGTACAACCCTGAGTATCCGGATTAAACCAGAGTATCTAGATACTTTGGTGAACAGTGTTTTCAGTCTTTTTCAATTAGAGTTTTCTTGCATATCTTTTGATAGAATTGAATAATTTTTGTCACCCTAGAATTGTAATTTTCACACTTATTTAGGGTGATTGTGCACTAGTTGAGCCTAACATATTTAGGTTTTTCACTTGTGAAAAATCCGTTAGTTTATATTTCGCTACAAGTTTAGGCCATCGGTAAAAGGGGACGAATTTTTTGCCTATTCACCCCCTCTAGGCGACATCATTATCCTTTCACATATTAGGTTTCAATGGTAATGGTCTCATGGATTTTGTGGAGAATGTGGACCAGATGGTGTGGGATGTCGAGAGGCATGACGAGTATAATAATGGTGAGTTTGCTAAATTCCAGGAATTTGTGCGAGACTCAAGGTGCCCCTTTATCCTAGCTGTAAGAAGAAATACACACGGCTATTTGGGGACCTAAAGCTTCTAAAACTGAAGGCAACCCATGGTTGGACTGACAAGAGTTTCAAAGCATTACTGGATCTGCTAAGAGACATGCTACCAGAGGGGAACTTGGTGCCCGAGGGCGTCTATGACGCGAAGAAGATAATTTGTCCTTTAGGACTGAAAATAGAAAAAAAAAATACATGTATGTAAGCAGGATTGTATCTTGTTTTATGGAGAGTATGCATAGCTGGATTAATGCCCTGTTTGTGGAACCCATCAATATAAGCGTAGAAATGACGGTGGTGACGGGGATGGAGGCAAGAAAAGTAAAGGGCCTCCTAGGAAGGTAATGTGGTATTTTCCTATAATTCCCCATCTGAAGCGATTGTTTGTCAACAGAAAGGTGGTCCAATTGGTGCGTTGGCATAAGGAGGGTCGTAAGAATGACGCAATGATACGACACCCAGCTGGAGGAGCTAGAAAAAGACACTTTAAGACTATGTATTCTTGAGGTGTATTTCCCACCATCCTTTTTCGATATCATGGTCCATCTTACTGCTCACCTTGTGAAGGAGATACACTACTTTGGCCCTGGGTTCCTGCATCATATGTTTCCATATGAGAGATTTATGAGCGTTCTCAAGTCGTACGTAAGGAATTGAGCCTTTCCTGAGGGATGCATCATGTAGGGTTACGCGATAGAGGAGGCATTGGAGTGGTCTGTTGATTACATTGACCCAAATAACCCAATTGGCGTGCCTAAGTCTCGCCATGAGGGGAGGCTCGCAGGTGTAGGGGTTTTGGGGAAGATGGTAATAACTCCTGATTTGAAGGCATACAACCAAGGTCATTTCCTTGTGCTGCAACAAATGAGCGAAGTATGCCCATATGTCGATGAGCACAAGCAGATGCTACTTGAAGAGAATCCAGGGTGGACCGAAGCTTGGGTTGCGAGGCAACATATACAAAGGTTCATCACATGGTTCTGAGATCGAATCAAACAATCGAGTACTCATACAAGTGCTCTGATAAAAAAATCTGGCATCGGGCCCTATATACACAATTATGACATATCAAGAATACGATATAAACAGATACATATTTTACAAGGTTGCCCAAGATGAGAAGAGCACATACCAGAACAGTGGTGTCCGTATAGATGCTTATGACAATGATATGCAGATGGACACATACTACGGTCAAATAGAGGAGATCTGAGAATATTTTACAAGGTTGCCCAAGATGAGAAGAGCACATACCAGAACAGTGGTGTCCGTATAGATGCTTATGACAATGATATGCAGATGGACACATACTACGGTCAAATAGAGGAGATCTGAGAGCTGAACAACTTGGGATTCAAGGTAGCCCTGTTTCAGTGCCGTTGGGTACAGGGGACGAAGGGTGTCACTAATGACACGTATAGATTCACTAGCATTGATCTCAAACATGTCAGATACAAGTCTGAACCCTTCGTACTTGCTAAAGATGTTCGTCAAGTCTTTTATGTGACTGACACAACAAAGAAGAAACGCCATGTAGTTCTCGCTGGGAAAAGACGCATCATCAGAGTTGCAAACGTCGTTGATGAGGAGGAGTTCAATCAATTCGATGAAATCCCCCCCTTTTGCTACTGCAATCGTGTCGTACCTTTCACCGACCGAGAAAAGTCCATACCTGCGCTCCGACCATAACGAAGGGATCCATGTCAAGAAAGCACGAAAATGGCGAATTTGAATTTGAGTGTCAAATTTGTAATATTAATGTCAAATTTGTAGTATTAATGTCAAATTTGTAGTATTAATGTCAAATTTGTAATATTAATGTCAAATTGGAATCTTAGGTTTCAAGTTATTTGAATTTGTAATATTAATGTCAAATTTGAATTTGTATATATTAAATTTGTAATATTAATGTCAAATTTGTATTTTAGGTTTCAAGTTATTTTTATTTTAGTTCAGCAAAATCTTTTTCTCTTCACCGGATGGTTCGATGCTCTCTTTTTCCTCCTCAGCGGATCATCCGACATTCAGATCTCTGGCAGCTCTCTCTGATCTCTTGAAAATCATCCAGTGAGTTCAATTTTATCATCATCGGATTATCCGGTGTTCAGAACTCCGTGGTCTACTCAAATTGGTCCGACGTGTTTGTCAGCTTGTCACCGGACCTTCCGACGATCTCTTCTGAAAATCGACAAATTTTCCATCCTCTTGGACTTCTGTCTTGCGTGATCTCTAGCGCTCAGTCGTGTTTGCAGTGGATCATCCAGCTTTCAAATTTGGCGTGCTGTCATAGGTGACGGGTGATACTCTTCACCCGTCACCTATGACTTATTATAAGTGACGGGTGGTGATCATAGGTGACAGGTGACAGGCTTTACCTGTCACCTATGACCATTATATAGGCTGAGTCCCAGCCCTCCTCCGTGTTATTTTTCCTAAGTCCTAGACCTAACTGGCGTTGCCGCCTCTAGCCTCCTCGTCCCCAAGCCGACTTCGAGCACTAGGCCACTGGCATCCGCCCCCTCCCACGCCGTCGCCCTCTGCCCGCTGCCCTCCACCGCGTCGAGCCATGCCTCCGCCATCGAGGAGGAAGATGACTACCGCCAGCCTCCTCATCCCTGAGCCGCCTCCAAGCACCAGGCCGCCAGCGTCCACCCTCCCTCCCTCCCCCACGCTATCGTAGATTGGAGCTGCAAGAGGACGTCGCCATCAGGAGCTCCACCGACCGCCATCCACACCATCCACCAAGGAGGGCCGAGCCATCTACCATCTTCTTCCTCTCCGTGGCCGGCAACCACCCCTAAGCTCCACCCATCACCCTCTTCTCCCCACTCTAGTCCACCTCGATCCTGGTAGCATTCTCCTTGAGCTCCACCACCACGAGGTGAGGCTCGACATCCATCCCCGTTCCTCCCTCTCCCTTGTAATTATAGGAAAAATACATGTTCACGTGAACCACATGATTAACCTGCTTTTACCTACAATTAGAGAAGCCAATTAATTTGGATGACTCCTATATAGCGTGGCTATTAGAGCAAGATTTAAAAGAGTGAACCCTAGATTCGTTGGTTGGGTTAATTTAAAATGTTACTACTCCATAAATTACCACTGAAATTAAGTTTAATTTTCAGATTTTAAGGATGGTTGCTCTTTGCAGCTGTGCTATGTCCATGGTGGAGTACCAAATTTCCATTTATGTCCACTCACTAAGTATTTTTGTTTCCATATATCTGATGCTTGTTATAGTATTTCCAAACCTCCATATGTTATTTTCATGGTTGATATTTCTTTGTACTGCTAGGAGCATACCAAGTATACTTAAATGCATATATAGACATCTTAATGAAAATTAATGTCAACCAAGTGATTGGTGAGGACTAGACTAGCCTACAAGCATTTGTACGCTTGTGATTATATAGGAAAGCTAATCATACTAAACCAAACCGAGCTATGACTAAAGATAATAGAAAGAATTTTGATTAGGATTAGATGTAAAGGAAACCAAATATGATACTATTTTAATCTGCTTTGTGCATAATAGCTTGCGGGGAAAGTATGGTTCAATTAATCCTGTTCGACATAACTATTGTTCCTTATGCATTTATTTGCAAAAAAGAATTCAGAACTGTGATTGTGGAATATGAATTAATTCACTGGGATTATGTTGCATTCCTGAATGTAATAAACTGTCTCGCTATTTCAATCATGAGGATGCTCTATATTTCAAGGACTTAAAAAATGATGGGCATGAATTTGTGAGAATATTGTTGATTGCAGTTAAAGCATGCAAATATGGGAATCCATTTAGGCAGATTGTTTATAAATTCTTAGTTTTTTTTAGGCAAACAATAATCTAGTGGTCGATTAAGTATCATGGGGAAGAAGAGGACATATACCTCTAAGAAACCACAAGCACAGAGGATACTCACACTAGTGGGCACCCCAGCACAAGATGGGGTGAATGCAAGCAGGAGATTGGATAGGAGCTCAAGCCCGCACCTGTCGTCCTCCTCTGACAACAGCGAAAGCGAGCGCTCATGGCACAACCCGAGCCTTATTCCATGCGAGCGGGAGAGCCGATGTTGGGCAAGTAGCCCCGACTATGATCCCACCGAAGAGGTATTGAGATGAGTCAATGCAATCATTGTTGACCTAACAAGGGCGGGACAAGCATGTGTCGAGCTGCATAATTTCTACATGAAGACTTGTAGAGACACCAAGGCTCAATCCATAGTCGTATAGTACAAACGACGTCACTTCTTAACTGGCGACGATTACTTTCTTGTGGTTTCAATAACTTATATGACCTCTTCAACCTTGATGTCATAGACGTATCGTTATTACGGATCTTCGCATTGTAAGTCCCTTGAAACTGGACATTCATTAATTAATACCCCTAAGTCTTCAATCTAACTATTTTCTTATCTGTAGACACTTGATCAAAGAAACGAAGAAGAAGGAGCCCATTAGATTTCTTGACCCTGAGGCCATTTCAGTCTCAGTCATCAAAGCGCATGACGACTACGCTGTGGACTATGTGACCAAGATAATGCAACACTATTCCAAAATGGACTACCTATTGGGCGCCCACAACACCGGTGGCCATTGGATCTTATTGGTCATTTGCCTCAAGTGGAACTTGGTGTGGTACCTCGACTCATCAAGACCAGTAGAACCAAAAGAGAAGAGCATGATTACAGGTTGTAAAAGGACTCCTTGATACGTAAGTTCTGCCTAGCTTAGTTTACATATTTAACTTTTCTAACATTCAAAATGTTACATAATCGATCCCTCTTTATGCAGTGCTTTTGACAAGTACCTTCGAGCTAATCTTGACTACAATGCGAAAGACGGCCACAGACTGACACACAAGACCAGGTTCGTGGTAAATGCTACCAAATAGATTACCAAATGCTCTCTGTTGCTGTTTTTTCTTTTGATCTAACAGTAAATTTTCTTTTCTGTAGTACTACCAACAACCACCGGGCAATGTCTGCGGATTCTATGTTGCATACAACATGCTCCAATTAACGATCTGAGCAAAGGATATCAAATCCTTCGATGTAAGTTCAATACAAGATTATTCATAACTAATTTTAGTAATTAGTTTAATTCCATGATAACATGGCATTGGTTACGCGTCAAATTATGCAGGATTATGAGGCTTGTTTTTTGACGACGGTGCACTCCCGGGGATTCGACAACGGATCGCAGAGTTCATAATGTCTGAAGTGATCAACCCACATGGTGAGTTCCATTGTAGAAACCCTAGGTCATGAGATCTTATGTAATATGAAGTGATTATAACTTTATAACTTGTGATTCTGTGATGAATTGATTGGAACTTTGTAACCTTTGCGATTCTGTGATGAAGTGAGTTCTTATATAAGTGTGCTTATCGATATGGATATGGATGCATTGCTGTTGTTTGCAAGGAGAAGATGGCTGCCGAATCCTGGCTATGCTCCAGGATGAAGCCAGGAAACAGGAGAAACTTGCAGGGGGTGAGGTCAATAGTGACAGTTGAAGAATATTACTTGTCACTTATGACCTACAAATAAGTGACGGGTAACCTCGTCACCCATCACTGATGTATTTCTCCCCAGCACATGAGACACACACATTAGTAATGGGTGAAGCCATTAACCATCACTTATGACCTACACATCAGTGATGGGTAACCTCGTCACCTGTCACTGCTGTGTTAACATTAGTGACGGGTAACCCCATAACCCGTCACTGATGTATTTCTCCCTAGCACATGGGAGACGCACGTCAGTGATGGGTCACTATTATGACCCGTCACTAACGACCTCTCAATAGTGATGCGTTCGGGGTGACGGGTGCGTTACCCGTCACTAATGATGGCTACCATCCGTCACTGATGTGCTTTTTTCATGTAGTGGTTGGAACTGTGTGATACAGCGGAGCACATTTAGCAAGCATATTGTTATCAGATAATAAAAATGAAATAATGATGCCAGAATGTTAACAAAGATCACAATCCATATGGCCTTATTATCACAACCATAGTCAATTGCATCATGCATTCACTCCATTTGCCTTGTCAAGTTATTTTCCCTTTATTAAGAGGACCCTAAATGCAAATGCCACTAAAATCAACACTAATAGAACATTAGGTTCTACGAAATCAACACTAACAGACAATGGACCTTTGCATGGGCCAGCAATTCCAGCCTCAAACGAACTTGTCGAAGATTAGTTCTTGACAATATGTCCGTAATTGAACCAGGGTACCTTCGAGATCAGGGATCGAGTAGGAAATAAGACACATGATGTATACATGTTCGGGCCCCCGATGCGGAGTAATACCCTACGTCCTGTGTAGATGATTTTGTATATGGATGATCTTGAGTACAAGCAAGGTGGCTAGACCTATTACAATGAAGTAGATCAGATCTAAACTAATCTAAGGTTGAAGTCACTGAGTATCTCCAAGGGCTATGGTCTTGGTGCTTGCGTCGAGTTGTGTATGTGTCACTCTGTTGTGGGTTGCTCCTTTTTTCCCCTGTTGGGGGTCTGGGTCCCTACCTTATAGAGGGGTCATGGCATCGCCTTGAGTCTGCTATAGTCGATAGAGTGTCCTCCGCCTTGTTGGCCAAGGCAAGACAGCCGAATCCAGCTTGGATACTAGTTGTACTCGAGTTGGTTAACCCGATCGAGACTGTCCTAGTATAGGAATCTGTGATCTCCGAGTATACCAGGTTCCGCAGACTCGGATGTACCCTGTCTGTATATGGTGTACTCCTTGTACATATATGAAGGTTTATCTAGCCCCTAAGTGTGGTTTTGGTAATTAATGACAATACCTATAGACTAGCAATTGTGTTGGGAATTGTTAGTAGGTTGTTCCACAGGTGATGCATTAAGGATTGAGCATGGATTCATTGAGGAATGTCATGTGATCAAGAGAGATGCATCATGATGAATGAGCATGAATGAGCTCTAAGTGATGCTCGGGTGATACTCATGTGATTAAGGAGAAGCTAGAGTGGAAGAGATCTCAGAGGTTGAGGACGATATCAATAATATTGATAATAAGCATGAAGGCTAAGTTACTTGTGTAGATCAAGTAACCAAACGTATGAGATTATCAATTAGGTTTTATGGACTAACCCATGCGTTTTGTGCTTGAGAGTGAGTTGGGGTTAGGTTCCATAAGAAGGCATGAGTTGAAGTGAGATATTTAATATGATAAGTTGGAAGAGCAAGATCAAGACAAGCTTAGTGGACAACTTATATGCTTGATGCTTGTGATTCATGCTTTGGTGGTGAACCAAATGAAGGTGACACGAAGAGTGAAGTCTCCTATGCTTGATGCATAGGAAGCTATCAAGAGAGCTTCATTAAGCTTCCAGAGATCGAGTGAAGATCAAGATGGAAGTGAGGATGATCATTGTCATCAAAAGAAGAGGAGTTAATGACGAGCCTTGAAGAGCTATGAAAAGTATCGGGGCTTGGATGATGTGTTCGTCAAGTCCGACAGGATGGCTAGAGGCAAAGGTATAACTTGAATATGTTTTCTAGTTTTGCCGGTCTCAAGGTACTTGGTGGGATACCAGGTTACAGGATCGATAGCTGTACTATTAAGAGGGGCTCCTGAAAGTGTTGCTCGATTGTTGTGTCAAGTACTCAAACCATGTGCTTAGTGCGGGATAGGTTTGTGTTGAGAGTTCGCTTTAGGAGTCCGGGGTATCTAAAAGGTGTTTTACATTTAACTCTTTGTGTTGTCGGCCTTAGTGGTGCTTGGCATGTTCCATGTGGTACATAGTTTAATCTTAGGGGATTAAGTTTTGTACAATGGGTGGAAGTGTTCGAATCGGCTTTCGGAGTGTTTCCAGTTTTGAACCAATGTGGTTGAGATCATGAATTCAGTAGTGATGTGTAGCCCTCTGAATAATCTTTCTATAGAGTCAAAAATCACAGAAATCGGACAACGGGATCAAAAGTTATCGCCGTTTTTCTGAGTGTTGGTTGTGCTGATCGGATGTTCTGATGAATAGTTCGGATGGTCCGATAAACAGTAATTTCGGAACATTTGATTTTTAGAAAGTCAGTGTTCTCTATTTAGAACTAATTTTGGATCGGATGTTCCAATCCAGATATCGGAACTTCCGATGTGTTGTTTTTTCCAAATCTGACCGTTGAGATTTGAAAGATCGGATGTTCCGATCAGTGCAGAATCTTTCCAATGGCTAGTTTTTTAGAGTGGGGTATAAATACCCCTTTGCCTCCTTGCTTGGGGGTAGGGCTTTGGAAGTAGTTTGGCTGGCTTTGTGGTGCTTGTGAGAGGTGTTAGAACTTGATGTTCTACCTTTGTGTGCTCCCCTCCCATCTCTATCGAGAATTTGTGAAAATCAAGCCTTTGTGGTTTAGTGAGGATAGAGTGAGGTATGTGAGGTGTGTGGAGCTTGGGTTGCTCACACGTGTCGTATTAGTTATGTGTGTTTGAGTACTTGGCGTTGATCGTGCGCGAGTTTGGGAGTTTGTTACTCTTGGAGACCACTGTCTCCTAGACGGCTTGGTGGTGGATTGATGACGATCTCTTAAAGTGAAGATTGTGAGGAGGCTCGGAAGTGGTTATGGAACTCACTATCTCCGGAGTGGAGGAAGAATTGGCTATAGTGGAGACGAGGAGTGCATGTGTGTAACCTCGTGAGGAAAAGGGTTGAAAGAGACCCGGCTCAAGTGTGACCGAGCTTCCTCAACGGAGATGTAGGATATCGGTGGATATCTGAAATTCGGTAACAAATTATTTGTCTCCATATTTCCTTACTCTTGTGCATTACTTTGATATTCGTGCTTGTATGCTTATTTGTATGCGCATTGAGTTAATTTCGTGATATGCAAATCTGTCATTTTGCACTGATCGGATGTTCCGATGAACAGTATCGGAACATCTGATGAACAGTAATTTCGGAATATCTGATTAGAGTTTTCTGCATATCTTGCTAGATTTGAATAATCTTTGTCACCTTAAGATTGTAACATTCACATTTATTTAGGGTAAATATGCACTAGTTGAACCTAGTATATTTAGGTTTTTTCACTTGTGAAAAATCCGTTAGTTTATTTCCGATGCGAAGAGTACGAACATTTGCAAAAACACCTATTCACCCCCCTTCTAGGCGATATCATTGTCCTTTAAATTGGTATCAGAGCCAAATCTTTATTTTAGGGCTTTACCGTCTAGATAGTAAAGATGTCGACTAGTGAATTAGTGCACATAGAACCACTCATTTTAGATGGTTCTAATTATTTTGAGTGGAGTACTCGAATGCTTACTAGTTTTAGAACTTTGGGTTCTCAAATAGAGCGAGTTGTATATGTGAGCATTTCTCCGCCTAATGATAAACTCGTATCATTTGATGAGGAAGAGAAATACATACATCTAAATGCTCAAGCTACTAATGCTTTATTCAATGCTTTGAGCGAAGATGTATTTAAAATGATCATGCTGCTTAAAGATGCTCATCTCATTTGGACAATGCTTAAAGAAAGATATGATAAGCCCATATAGAATGAAGAAGGTCTTCTTTCGGAGATGTCATTTGGAGAGTGCTCTACTTCATCATCACATCATGATGAGCACCAAATGACTTCCTCATTTGTCCAAAAGGATTTCACCTATCATCCACCTTACCAATTGACAAATCTAAGCAAGGTAACGATACGGTGAGTGAGATTAGTAAGTGTCCAATCCTTCCTTTGGACTTTAATAATACTAGAACTGAATTTTTCATATCTACTAGTGTTATTAACCCTTGCATATCATCATGATAATTCCTATTTATCATGATGATATGGTTCTTTGTCCTTATAGTGATGTATTTATTCCCACTAGTACTTGTGAGACTAACATTTTGAAGGAAATAGAAGTTTATGAGAGACAAAGCTTAGTTGGAGAGGCCATAAAGAAAATCAAGAAGAAGGCTCCACCTAGAAGATTAAGGACAAACAAGATGTGCTATACATGTCACTAATATGAATATTATAGCATCGATTGTCCTCAACTTGGAAGTGAAGCATCCACTTCCTCAAGATGCTCATCTCCTCACTCCGATGGACCAATATGCCTTATGACAAAAGATAAAAAGAAAGCGGCAAGTGAGGTTCACAATGATATTGCTAGTTGTGATGCTAGTAATAGTGATGAGTTTTTGAGTTTAATTTTTTGAGCAAAAATGATATGTCTAAAATGATCAAACTCATGAGTATAGTAAAAGGTCCAGAGGAAAACCTTGAGAGGCAAGATGAATATCTCATAGAGAAAATTGAAGAACTTAAGATCTTAAATAAGAAGCATAAAGAGCTTAAATACTCCCATAGTTCTTTATCCGATCTTTATGGAAATCTTCAAGTTAAACATGCTAATCTAATTGATAAACTAGATTATGTGCCTCTAATGGATTTAGAAATACCATGTCCTAATTGCAATGTTTTATCTAAGAACAAATCTATTATTTCTCCTATTGATGATGCTTGTGCTTCTAACTTTATTTCATGTGTAGCATCTTTGGAGAAAGGAAATGTTGAGCTAAGGGCTCAACTTGAAAAGGTTACTAGCAAGTATGTGGAACTACAAGATGATTATGATGAGCTTTCATGCACTAACAAAAATCTTGTAGCTTCTCATACCAAACTAGAAATAACTTACGAGGTTATTCTCGTAACGGTAAAATCAAATGGACCACGTGTGGACAATAGCACATATTCTTTACATAATGCAAATTTAACATGTGCTAGTCCTAGCAATTCATCTATTATAAATTCTAGATGCAACGATGAATTGTCCTTTATTCCTTGTTGCTCTAACATTAATGTCTCCTCTAGTTCCACTTGTGACTTTAATCTTATAGAGAAAATAAATGATCTCAAGGATCAAATCACTTCTTTGAAAAAGGATTTGACTATGTGCTTTAAAGGGAAGACCACTCTAGATGAAGTGCTTAAAGATCAAAGGCACCCAAAAGACAAAAGTGGACTTGGATTCAATTCCTATAAGAAGAACAAGCCCAACAATACCAAAAAGAAGGGTCAATGTCAAGAGAAGACCACCACACTCATCACTTGCTTCAAGTGCAAGAAAGAGGGTTATCATGTTCGGGATTGCCCATTGAAGAAGAAGAAGAGATTCTTGATCAAGAAACAACAAGACAAGAGGTCTATGAAGGAAGAAGCTCCTTCATCATCAAGAGATCAAGGAAATTCTCATCAAGATGGCCAACATCAAAAGAAAAGACCCCAAGCTATTTCAAGATCACACAAGCAAAGAGGTCAAACAAATGGTGATTAAGGTGAAAAGCCTCAAGTGAAGAGGCTAGGCGGAAAAATATGCTATACATGCTGCAAGAAGGGACACTTGTCTTCATCGTGTCCCCAAGGTATCAATTCTATGCCTCCAATTGTCAATGTTTTTGCCAAAGTAATTGGTACTCAAAGTGGCTTGAAAAATGAAAAGACCATTTGGGTTACCATGCCTATTATGACTAATGTCTTAGGACCCAACAATGTTGGGGACCAAAAATCTCAAAATTGATCAATAGGTGAAATAGAGGCATTGGAGACTTGGTAAATTGTTTGAAGATTTATCTAATTGATTAAAGAGCCAAGTTATGTGGAAATATAATTATCATCTATCTAATGTCACTTTGTGAGGGTAACTTTCTATCACAATGTATTAAATTCATATTTCCATCTTTGTGATAGACAAATAGTCCAATAGGATTTTTGGAACTTTTCACATTTCGGAACATCCGATCCCATGGGTAGGAACATCCGATATAGTTTCGGGATATAGGAAAATCTGGGTTTTTACACATATCGGAACATCCGATCATGAGATCGGAACATTCGACTTGTTCTTTAGTTTTCTGAAAACTTGGAAATTTACACATATCGAAACATCCAATTGAAAAGTTAGAACATCCGATGTGCCCATAAGCTATTGAAGGTTCCTAGTCCTTTGCATGTGTAGGTTTTGTATATATGCTTGTTTTTGAGTTTGTGCTTTATGTAACCTTTTGTAGGTTCTACATCTAGCATGTGTAGGATCTATTGTATTCTTGACATGATCTTATTTCTAATTCAAACATGTCTTGTTTGTTGGCTAGTGTGCTATAATTTGTTTCTAGCACACCTAGCCTTTCTTGCCAACTAATATTTGTAGGTCATATATCTAGTATGGGTAGGATGTATTGCACATTCATGTGTTGAGTGTGGTTTTGGAGCCTCATTCGATCTTACTCATCTTTATTGAGATAAATTTGGCTCTTTGGAGACATTAATGGATTAACACATTATGGGGAGTACTATGCTTGGTGCATCTTACTTACTCACACAAAATTTGTGGGAAATTTGTCCCACAAATTTTGGACCACAGGAAGATATCCAAATTGTTTGGAGAAGGGATGGGGATATTTTTGGCCGGCTATTGTTCACGCCCATCCCTCTCTCCCGCTCTCTCTGCTCTCTCACTAGCTGCCGCTTTCCTTGACTTTGGAGGCCGGCCACAGCCACGTCGCTGGAAAGCCAGGTCACGACACCGTGCTCCTTCCCGAGGGACCGGGCGTCGGCCTTATCTCCTCCCCTCGGCCTCCCTCTCTGCTCACTCTCTTCTCTCTCGACCGCCATTGCACAGAGCAGCGCCGAGCACACTCTCACATGCACCGCTGGCCAATCCATCGCGCCTGAACCACCATCTCTCGAGCCTGAGCCACGAGGAGCACATGAGAGGGTTGCCGAAGCTCTCTCCGCCTGATTCCCACGTGAATCCCTCTCTTTCCCGGCCGGATTTTGGCGCGCCGCCCCTCTCTTCTCCGGCTCCGGCGCATACCTCCGTCCCTCTCCGTCGAGCCACTGCATCCGAGCTCCTCCTCGCCAATCAAGCCCGTGGTGAGCCTCCCCGTATCCTTCCGATGCTTGTGCATGTGCCGTTTTTACCTTGGCCCGTCGTCGGCGTGTGGTTCCTCGGTGACCCGGGCGCCGCCGCTCATGTGCGTCGCCGCCGGCCACTTTCCGGCTGAGCTCGCTAGCCAGCACCCTCCCAAAAAGTTTCCCCATGGCGCGCTCCTCCTTGTGGTGCCCTGGCCTGGCCGAATGGGTCGCCGCTCGCCGTCGGTGTGTGCCAACCGAGCCGGCTGACCCGCCGGCGCACTATGCCGCCATGGCTCAAAGGCCATTTTGACCGAGGTCAATGAGCCGGCCCCACCCGTGGCCTTTGTGGCGAGCTACAGCCCCGATAGAAAAAGGTTTAGGCCATTTAAATGTTCGGTAATCTCAGAAAAAGCGCAATTGAATATTGGTTATGTTGTTAAATCGGTTAGAAACTTGTAAAATGCATAGAAAATTGAATATTGCTCTTAAAATTGTGAAACCAATTTTGTTAGATTTGTACGATCATACTCTACACGTTAAAAATTCTAGGAGTCATGAAATGTGTGCCAAGATTTAATGGATTAATGAAATATTTTTAAGCTTCATTAATTCATAATTAAATATTGGTAACTCCAAAATTGATGAAATTAATTTTCCTAATCTTATTTTATTATGACCTGTTCATTAAAAATACTCACACTCACGTTAAACATAGTTAACTTTCTAATTTGATTTGAGCTTGGTTTATGCTTAAGTTAATCCGGGAGTAGTTCTAGATACCTCCGCGCCGAGCGATGCATGATCCAAATAGTTGGGGCTTATTGGTAAAAGGTTGATACGAGTACCCCCTTGCGTGGGCCTGTGTGGACACGTGAGCCGTATGGTACTCGAGTCGTGTGGGTTCAGGAGTATCCCCTGCAGGGTGTAAAAATATTTCGAAATGACGCGCTCTCGGTCATGAGCATGTTTTTGTTCATTTGCATCGGTTGTAGAGTTTCCGATTTTGGTTTGGTGGCTATGGTATGTTGGTATGAGGATGAGATGGTTCTTTACAGTTATTTTATGATGGTTCCGTTTACATTTATGTTCATATGGAGGTTTGTAGGGTAGTTTTATCCATGGTTGGTTAAGTATAGGTGCTCACACATATATGTCTAGGTTGCTTATGCATGTTAATTTACTTAACCTTGTGGTCTTTTTCCATGCTAATGGCTCAATGCATAATCCTTGGAGTCGGGCTATTTATATGTGCCATATATAAATTAAGTCTTGCGAGTACCTTTGTACTCACACTGCTCTTTCAGGTTCTGCTGGTGAGGAAGAGTCGGTGTTTGGCTACTTTACGCCCACCGGCGATGGCGGGGGGCATGAGTAGTGCATCCTACTTTGTCAGCATAGCTTTTGGGGGCGGTGCCTAAAGGCATATGGTGCCGCTCTCCTTTTGTTGTTATTAGATGTTCTTTCGCTGCTTAGTTTATCTATTTATGTAAACTTGTAATATAACTTTAACTACTTGCTCTTTCTTAAGTTATGTTGTGATGCATATGTTAGAAAGACATGCGTTCCGATCTTGGGCACAAAACACGTACCGGGACTACTGGGGTGGTATTCTGATTAATCATCGAAGTCGTGATTAAGCAAATGATCGACTTAATGATTAATTAGAATACTGTTTGGACGGTTCCTCATAGCGTGGTATCAGAGCTTGGTTTAATTAAGTAGTCTAAACAACGTCCTAAGCTTTGTTTAATAAGTGTGTCAATTTCACTAAGCAACCCACTAAAGTTCTTTTATACCTCCTCATGATTAATATGTATAAACTTGCTATATTATGCCCCTAAGTATAAAGCATGTATATGAGCGACGCTTAAGTTGTTTGTTTCTGCATTATGATGCATTTATGATTTATGTTGCATCGACGAAAAAGGTAAGGAACACATCCCGATGGCGGTAAATATCGAGGGCTCAACCAGTGCAAGGCAGGGGCCTAGTATGTTATGTACGGTGATGGTATGGAAAGTGAATACGTTAGCAATAGTGTATGAATATCCACCATATGATGGTAGATATGGTCGTCTACCCATGTGACGATTACCTGGGGTGTCCCGTAAGGCGACGGTACGAGAAATGAATACGTTGGCAACAACGTATGAATTGTCGCTTGTGCGGCAAGATGCACAAGCACCGTTCGCGCTACTTATTCTTTCTGGCGCGAAGGATGATGATTGGTTATATAAATTCTTGTGATCTTGATGTTTGTTGCGGAGAGACGCGCTCGAGAAAGAAACGGTAGATAGGAATCGAGCATGCATTCATTTTTCCCTATTGGTCATATGCATGCATGTTTTCATATATACGGTATTAAGGGTCTAAGCAAATGATATCCGACAAATGCTTTTAGGCTGTGTTGGAATTTGACTTTCCCCTCTTCGTCTTATCGTTGCAACAGGATAAGAACCCGCCATAGTCTCGGAGATCTTCCCGAGGGTTCTAATGAGAACAACCCTCCGCCGCCTCCACCGCTGAGCATGGCGGATGTGCTCATGAAAATTGAGCAGAACCGTCACGCTCACATGGCGATCCTCGAAGCTCTTGTGCGTAACACAGCCCCTCAAGGAGGAGGTGGAGCCGGACGCCGAGATGACTTCGCCGATTTCTTACGAACTCAGCCACCCACCTTCACGAGGGCTGAGGATCCTCTCGATGCTAACCACTGGCTTTGTACTATCGAGCAGAAACTCACTTTCCTTAGATGTGAAGACCATGAGAAGGCGCTTTTCACCGCCCATCAACTTCAGGGTGTGGTGGGCGCGTGGTGGTCCAACTACTTGGCCATGCACCCGGCCAACCACCGGGTGTCTTGGGCGGAGTTCCGCCAGGCATTCCATTGTTATCATATCCCCAAGGGGATAATGGAGATCAAAAGGCGAGAGTTTCTGGACCTCAAGCAAGGAGGCAGAACCGTCACGGAGTATGTGCAGGTGTTCAACCACCTTGCCCAGTATGCACCGGATGAGGTCAACACTGACGAGCGGAAGCAATACCACTTTGTGAACGACCTCACTTTGAAGATGCAAGACCGGCTATCCACACATGAGTTCACCAACTTTAACAAGTTGGTGAGCACCTTTCTCACAGTGGAGTTCAAGCTGAAGAACCACCAGGAGGAGAAGAAGCGCAAGAGGGTCCCAACGCCTTCCATGGGTGGGGGCTCTCAACACACCCGCACGGAGAGTCAGCCTCCACCATCTCACACGTCGGCCTCGAGTGCTCCACGGTCGATGTGGATAATGCGGCGCCCATCTTTCTCCGCTCCACAAGGGCAGCCTCAAAGACCCACTGCATCTCAGGGCAGTGTGACAGGTGGTCTCGGCGGCCCGTGCTACAACTGTGGGCGCGTCGGCCACTATGCTCGAGATTGCCCCTAACCGAAGCCGGGAGCCGTGGCGACCGCTCCAAAGCCGCCACCTGCTCAGTCTACGCCGCAGGCCTCTCAGGCTATGCACGTCGCCAAGTGCGGTCGAGAGCGCTACACCACCGCCGAAGAAGCTCACGAGGGCGACAACGTGTTGATGGGTATGTTACTTGTGCACTCTAATTCTGTCATTGCTCCTGCAGTCGTTCTTTTTTATTCTGGAGCTTCTCACTATTTCATAACGACAAGTTATACCTGGCGTCATGAGCTGATAGTTAGTGCCACCCCTACACCTTATCTCATAGATGCACCCGGAGCCAATGTTATTGTTAATCAATGTGTGCCCAAAGCATCGGTGATTATCAATGAGACATCCTTCGGTGCAAATTTGTTGGTAATGGACTCCAAAGGGATAGACGTCATCTTGGGAATGAATTAGCTCACCAAGAATAAGGCTTTCATGGATTGTGCTCAGCGGACTGTCACCATTAATGGTCTATTCGGCACCCGAGTTCATTTGAAGCTTAAGGACATCGACCCTTGTTTGTTTGCCCTGAAGGTCGTCACCACCACGGATCTCATGAATATCCCAGTGGTGTGTGAATTTCCTGATATCTTCCCAGATGAATTGTCAGGAATGCCACCAGACAAAGCAGTAGAATTCTATATTGATCTTGTGCCCGGAATGGCCCAAATTTTGAAGAGGTCATATGAGATGCCGCCGAACGAGTTAGCGGAATTGAAGAAGCAAATTCAAGAGTTGCTTGCAAAGGGCTTCATTCGTCCGAGCTCCTCACCCTGGGGATGCCCGGTGCTCTTTGTCAAGAAGAAGGATGGCACTCTGCGGATGTGTGTTGATTACCGTCCTCTGAATGAGATCACTATCAAGAATAAGTATCCGCTTCCTAGGATCAATATTCTATTCGATCAGTTGATCGGTGCCCGAGTTTTCTCGAAGATTGACTTGAGGTTGAGCTACCATCAAATAAAGGTCCGACTAGAGGATATTCCGAAGATGGTTTTCTCCACCCGCTACAGGCTTTATGAGTTCACTGTCATGTCTTTCGGCCTGACCAATGCACCGGCATTCTTCATGTATTTGATGAACACCATGTTAATGGAGGAACTTGATAAGTTTGTTGTGGTTTTCATCGATGACATTCTTATATACTCCAAGATTGAAGAGGAACATTCTGAGCGCCTCCATGTTGTTCTTGGCCGACTTCGAGATCACCAACTCTATACCAAGTTCAGCAAGTGTGAGTTCTGGCTCAAAGAGGTTGCTTTTCTGGGTCATGTCTTGTTAGAGAATGGTGTCGCAGTTGACCCGAGCAAGGTGCAGGATGTGCTCAATTGGGTTCAGCCCAAGAATGTCACCGACATTTGGAGTTTTCTCAGACTCGCG
This sequence comes from Phragmites australis, assembly GCF_958298935.1. NCBI lineage: Eukaryota > Viridiplantae > Streptophyta > Magnoliopsida > Poales > Poaceae > Phragmites > Phragmites australis. Next base: position 18,232,707 of record NC_084942.1, on the reverse strand, counting down.
GGCTATTACCGTCAGTTCATTGAGAATTTCTCCAAGATTGTCGAGCCCATGACTGAGCTGTTGAAGCAAGGCAGCGTGCTCCAGTGGTCCAGTGAATGCGAGTCAGCTTTCCAAACATTGAAGAAACTACTCACGACCGCTCCCATTCTCGCTCAGCTAGAAGTGGACAAGGGTTTTGACGTCTATTGCGATGCTTCCCGCAAAGGCCTCGGATGTGTCCTTATGCAAGAGGGCAGATTTGTCGCTTATGCCTCATGCCAACTGAAGCGCCATGAGGAGAACTACCCAACACATGATTTAGAGCTTGCGACAGTTGTGCATGCTCTGAAGATCTGGCACCATTATCTTTTGGGCAATTTGTGCCGTATCTACATAGATCACAAAAACCTCAAATACATTTTCACTCAGGCCGATCTGAACATGAGGCAGCGAAGATGGCTCGAGTTGATCAAAGACTATGAGCTAGAAGTTCATTATCACCCTAGCAAGGCGAATGTGGTCGCCGATGCCTTGAGCCGGAAAGCTCATTGCAGTTGTCTTATGGTCAAGCCCGGGAATGCCACACTTTGTGATGAATTCTGACGGCTGGGACTCGAAATGGTTTCGGATGGTTTTTTTGCAAATTTGGAGATCAAATCCACTCTCCTGGATGAGATCAAAGCCGCTCAGAAAGATGATAAGGGCATGGCCCGAATCCGAGACAAAGTGAAAGAAGTGCCATGTTTCTCTGAAGATGGTCAAGATGTTTTGTGGTTTGGGAACCGTCTAGTGGTTCCTAAGGTAGAAGCTTTGAGGAAGAAGATACTGGATGAAGCTCATGACTCTTTGTTGTCCATTCATCCAGGGAGCACGAAAATGTATCAAGACCTCAAGCCACAATTTTGGTGGACTCGCATGAAGCGAGAAATCGCTCGATATGTTGCCGAGTGCGATGTCTACCGAAGGGTGAAGGCCAAGCACCTCAAGCCATCCGGTACGCTCTAGCCCCTGCCCATTCCCTCCTGGAAGTGGGAGGAGATCGGTATGGACTTCATTACTGGATTGCCGAAGACCTCGAATGGATATGACTCAATTTGGGTCATTGTGAACCGGTTGACAAAGTCTGCTCATTTCATTCCTGTCAAGACCACGTATTCGGTCAAGCAATATGCGGAATTGTATCTCACTCGAATTGTTTGCCTCCATGGGATTCCAAAGAAGATCATTTCTGATCGAGGCACTCAGTTCACTTCTCAATTCTGGAGGAGCCTTCATGAAGCAATGGGAACCGAGCTCTTCCATAGCACTGCATATCATCCTTAAACCGACAGTCAAACTGAAAGGGTGAATCAAGTTCTGGAAGACATGCTCCGAGCTTGTGCTCTCACTTATGGGAAGAGGTGGGACATTTGCTTACCATTTGTGGAATTCTCCTACAACAATAGTTACCAAGCGAGCATTGAGATATCACCGTTTGAAGCATTCTATGGCCGTAGATGCCAAACGTCGTTGAATTGATCCGAATTTGGCGAAAGGGATTTTCTCAACCCAGATTTGGTCAAGGAGGCAAAAGAGCATGTTCTAACAGTTCGCAAGTGTCTCCTCACGGTTCAGTCCCGACAAAAGAACTATGCGGATCGCTGCCGACGAGAACTTGTGTTTGAGATTGGGGATTTCGTCTATCTCAAGGTGTTGCCTCTCAAAGGGGTTCGGCACTTTCAAGTCGGTGGGAAGCTAGCACCTCGCTATGTTGGTTCATTTCAAATTGTTGCTCGGCGTGGAGAGTTGGCTTATCAGTTGGACTTACCTCTATCACTCGCCGCCATGCACAACGTCTTCCATATATCTCAATTGAAGAAATGCCTTTGAGTCCTGACTGAAGTCATTGAAGTTGCGAACCAAGAATTGCAACCGGATCTCTCCTATTGCGAGCATCCGATTCGTATTTTTGATGAAGCCAAACGAAAGACACGGCACAATTCAATTAAGTTTCTCGGTGTTCAATGGAATAATCACTCCGAAAATGAAGCAACGTGGGAACATGAAGATCAGCTTCGCACTTATTTTCCCGAGCTTTTCTCCAACATGTAAATGATGCTGTAGTAATATAGACGTTGTAAGACTCTTGCCAGTTGTTGAGACAACACCCACTGTTTTCTTGTGGAATCCTTGTTGAAGGATTTGCTTGTCTAGGTGAATATGGCCCTCAGAAACCTGAGAGTTTTCCCAAAGCTCCTAGTTCCCCGCACTCTACCTGAATCTCGGGACGAGATTCTTTTTAGGGGGGGGGGGGAGTTTTGTGATAGCCCAAAGTCTGTAAACACGTAATTAAGCATCGTAAGCATCATTAGCATTGCGCTTAATTGTTTTGAGCAAGTTTCGACATGCAATTCAAATTAAACATAAATGGTTAAAGTCAATATTAAATAGTGCTTTGTGAAGCATCTCACAAAGTTGCTATACAAAATAGAGTGGGAAACAATTTTAGAAATATGTCCACGCCATATGAAAAATATAATGAATTTTCCCAAATTTTTGGGAATTATTTTGAAGGCATAAAAATTATAACAAGTTAGAAAAGCATGCATCTTGGTGATTGCATGATCTCTACTTGGTGTTGTTGTTTATCCATATCCTTGTAGCCCTGTTCACTAGGTTGATGTCTAACTTAAGAGTCGCTCTAAATGCTTAGCAATGCTTAGGTCCTCGGTAGAAGTTGAGTGACGTTGCCCCCGTCGTTCGCGAGCATAGGTCTCACTTATGGTTTAAGAATACATTTATGATGTTGAGATGGTTGGATGAGTGGTGAGTATGAGACGAGATGTGGACGGTGTTAGGTGTGTTTTCTGCTCAGGAGTTGTCCTCGGGGCAGTTCAGGAGGGGAATCCAGACACCGTAGACCACCTGCATCGTTTAAGGTCGTCCGTTGGTGCAGTTGTCTCTAGCACTTATCTTACTCACCACATGCCGATCTAATGGTAAGGGGAGCCGAATACCTCTATAGTTGTGGTCATTTGGGCCTGAACATCAACGGTGTGAGCGGGCGGGCGGGCTTGTAGAGGTATCTTGTTTGCTTCGGGTGTAGTTCTAGATACCTCCGCGCCGAGCGATGCATGATCCAAATAGTTGGGGCTTATTGGTAAAAGGTTGATACGAGTACCCCCTTGCGTGGGCCTGTGTGGACACGTGAGCCGTATGGTACTCGAGTCGTGTGGGTTTAGGAGTATCCCCTGCAGGGTGTAAAAATATTTCGAAATGCCGCGCTCTCGGTCATGAGCATGTTTTTGTTCATTTGCATTGGTTGTAGAGTTTCTGATTTTGGTTTGGTGGCTATGATATGTTGGTATGAGGATGAGATGGTTCTTTACAGTTATTTTTATGATGGTTCCATTTACATCTATGTTCATATGGAGGCTTGTAGGGTAGTTTTGTCCATGGTTGGTTAAGTATAGGTGCTCACACATATGTGTCTAGGTTGCTTATGCATGTTAATTTACTTAACCTTGTAGCCTTTTTTCTTACTAATGGCTCAATGCATAATCCTTGGAGTCAGCTATTTATATGTGCCCTATATGGATTAAGTCTTGCGAGTACCTTCGTACTCACGCTGCTCTTTCAGGTTCTGCTGGTGAGGAAGAGGCGGTGTTTGGCTACTTCACGCGCACCGGCGATGGAGGCAGGCATGAGTAGTGCATCCTACTCTGTCGGCGTAGCTTTTGGGGGCGGTGCCTAAGGGCATATGGCGCCGCTCTCCATTTGTTGTTATTAGATATTCTTCCGCTACATAGTTTATCTCTTTGTGTAAACTGTTGTAAATAGTTGCATGCTTAAGAACTTGTAATATAACTTACTACTTGCTCTTTCTTAAGTTTTGTTGTGATGCATATGTTGGAAAGGCATGTGTTCTGATATTGGGCACAAAACACGTGTTGGGACTACCGGGACGGTATTCTGATTAATCGTCGAAGTCGTGATTAAGCAAATCATCAACTTAATGATTAATTAGAATACTGTTTGGATTGTTCCTCACATGCTTAATGTCTAAACCTTATTCACATGCTTCTTTGAAAGATAGTTGATATATGTTTTATTGCAATTACCAATGTGTGATATCTCCATATACCATTGTTTTCTTACAATTGGTAGTGATACAAGTGATAATATTTGTTGATGATCTTCCTTTGAATTTTTGCTTCTGGTGATTTCTTTTTTTGTGAAAGATTTCCTTTACCTCATATGTTAGAAAAATTAGTTTTTTGTAACACCCAGTTTTAAACGAACAAAACCGGGCACAACACATGTATGCCAGGATCAAGTTTCATACATGTGCTTATATCATTAGTCTATCATCACAGTGACAATAATATGATAACGTACTTAACTTTATTACAAAAGGACCCGAGGGTCTAAAAGAAAACACAGCGGAAACTAAAGGGTCTTTAGCGCCAGTTGCTCCATCTTCCATAGGCGTCGATCGGGGGCATATTAGCCTAGAACAGCAGCTCCGGGTCGAAGTCATCCTCGTTGAAGGTAGCAACTTCGTTGTCGGCTTCTGAACAACGGTAGAATGCAAGGGAGGGGGCAACAAGTGTGAGTACAAAGATTGTACTCCGCAAGTGGAGGGAAAACATGATATGGGGCTTAAGTCAAGGAAAGGCCTGACACGGGTTATCAGCACTAAGCAACTATGACCTACCTTTGACTCCAACAACAGGCATCCTATTTACTAAGTGTGAAGACACAACTGTATCAAAAGGACTGACTCATCGGATTCCATCTGATTACCCAGACTCACCAGATAATACCATTACCTGGCTATCCACCCAACCATACCAAACCTAATTCCAACTAATCTTGAAGAAGTCCAAGCTCACTCTTGTCCGTGAGCACGGCTGATCGACCAGATTGATACTCTGCAGAGTTTGCACAGCTCCACGAGTCGTGATTCCCATGTTGCTCCATACTTCTGGGGTAAGGAGTCGGGGTCTCACTACAAGGCCTTTACAAAGCTCCCGCCGACTTGTAGGCACCCACTAAGGTTTCACCGCTAACAGACGACTAAGTCGCTGCAGAAGCCCCCTCTTGTGCCACTTACTCGACCAATGGTTCCCACAGAATCGGAGGGTGGCTAATTAGTTGGCCAGGCCGTACCCATATAGGCCTCGTGGTTGTGCGGGTATAACTTGGTTACATGTCCAAGAACCGGTCCTTAGGACCCCACACAGGAACAAACACAAGCCTGCCATAGGCGCCACCTCAAACCATCCATCCTGTTAGGATCCCTATACCATGTTGCTTCAAATTACCCTTTCCCGATTCTTGTTCCATAATTCATTAGTCAAGATTAACATTTTTCCCCACCCTGACTGCACTAGCATATCTACCCATTCTATATCATGGATAAACAACGGCGACAAGGAATGTTCATGGGAAACTAGTAAACCCTATCATGAGATTTCATATTTAGACAAGCATGCATATTGAAGGATAAAACTACACCTGCAAATCCTAAAACAGGGTAAAAATGCTCAAGGGCACTTGCCTTCGACGGGGTGCTGCTCAAAATCCTCGAACGCTTGGTCTTGGAGATTGCCAAACTGCTCAGCTCCTAATCGACCTATCGGAAAAAGGCACACAATACAAATATCTAAGAACAGTACACCAAACAGCACTAAATCTAGATTAAAAAAACCCTATAAAAAGATTCTACACGCCGCTACGATCATTTGGGCGCGAAAATCGCCCAAATCGGAGCTTCGAGCAAAAAGTATTGATCTTTTGAAGTTCCAGGGACTTTTCTGCAAATTTTACATTAATTCAGAGACTAAACCGATTTATTTTTATACTGAAAAACTGATTTATGATGTCATAAAACATTTGCCGATTTATTTCTCAAAAGGAAAAAAATCCATGGAATAAGTCCACGAGCTCATGGACCGTGGCCCGAAGGGCCGGTCCATGTCCACGGTGGACCAAAACCGAAGGGGTATGCACCTCTCTAATCTTGACCGTCCAATCGAGATCGGACGGCCAGAGATCAAATGGGCTTGGCCGGGCGACGTTGAGCAGAGAGGGCGGCTGGCCGACGGTGGTGCACGGCCGGACCTTCGCCGGAGAAGCGCAAAAACGCGCATCCGGCCACGAAATTTGACGGAGAAACATGCGAGAGAGAGAGAGAGAGAGAGGAGCGTGCGGGGAATCTTTACTGAGGGGTCTCAACGGCGGAGAGGGTCGGTGGGAGGCCGGCGACGGAGAGGGGCGGCCGGGCGGAGCTTGAGCTCGGGCGGCGGTGCTTTGGCGGCGGAGAGAGGACTGAGAGGCGGCGGGATGTGCCTCCGGCGACCCTGCAGTGCCGTAGAGGGAAGAAAATGGGTTAGAGATGCTCAGCCACGAAGAATTACGGCGGCGGCGGAGCTCTCACCAGAAACAAAGTAGACAACGGTGCCGAGGACAAAACCGAGCAGGAAAAGAGGTGGAAACGGGTGGAGTGGGTGCAGAAGCTTTCCAAGAGTGCAATGGCCGTCTTATAAGTGCGAGAAGGGGAGAGGATTGGCCAGAATTTGAAGAAAATGGCCGGTGGCCATGGAATTTAATGGCGTCGGTTTCCCATTTTGATTGAGCAATAGAGGGAGTTTAAGGAGGGGGAAACGATGGGAGGCGCTTGATTGAGAGTCAATGCATTAATTTCGGCCATTTTTGGGAGAGGAGAGTGCGCGGGGAGGCGCGGAATCGGCGGCAGTGGCGAAGGGGATCGAGTCGGGCGGAGGTGGAAGAACGCGAGCCAGCTCGGGTGGGGTGGGCGGCTCGGCTCTGCAGGGCTTGAGCCGGCCCATTCGGCAGAGAAAGTGGCGGGAGGAGGAGTGGCTCGACGGCCAGCGCAGGCCGGCTCGGGCAAGAGCGGGCAGGCCGGCCCGACGGCCCACGCGGAAGAGCGGGAGGTGGCCCATGCGGGGGCAAAAGAAAAAGGGAGAGGGGAGGGAGGAGATTGGGCCGGAGAAGGGAATTGGCCCAAAAAGGGTTTTAACAATTTTGAAATGCTTTTCTTTTAAGATTTTGATTCAAATTCAAAAGGGGTTTGAACGAGCGACTTCTAGCGACTTTTTGCAAACTTTTTCCACACAAAAAAACCTATTGCAACTACAATGGCATGAATGCATCAAACATTTAACCTAGGCCAATTTAAATTTAGAAATTAATTTCCCTATTGAACAAAATTACAACCACCTATTTAAATTTCTAGCAAAATTTTAAATTATTGCAAAAATTGGAATTTAGGGTGTTACATTTTTTCAAGGAAACTTGCCTTTTGGAGTTTATAGAAGCTTGCTATCTCAATGCTTGAATCATTTTCAATATAGTTGTAGCGAACATGATCCTCTTAGGGCATGTATGTTATTTTGGTGATTAATAACAACATATTCAATGAGAATAACATGTTTGTCAAGTATATACTTTAGTATGTCTCATAGATACAACAAAAGAGAAGTCACCAAAGCCGGGATAATGAGAGGAATGAATTGAACTTGTCCCATGAATTTTTATATGATCAAATGGGATGGATTTCTATACAATCTTGTAGAGCTCTTCACAAGCTTTCCATAGAGTCCAAGTTCATCAAAATCGGAGTTCGGAGCGAAAAGTTATGCCCAAAATACATATTGATGTTTCTACTAAAATTGTACACTCCGGATATTCCGGGGCTCACAAAGAAAAAGCTCCGGTGTTCATAAAAATACTCCGGCATTCACAATGAAAAATACTCTGGCGTTCACAAAAAGTTTGCAGCGAAATCTCATACACGTCGGATGTTCTGGCGTTCAAAGAGGACATTGCGCCGGACCTTCTGGCATTCACAAGAAAGAAAGTGGAGTTCCAACAGCTAGTTTATAGAGACTACACACCGGATCTTCTGGCGCATGTAATGTTGCACAAGCCGGACCATCCGGTGAGTACAACAAAATGTGATCGTTGGGGCAACGGCTAGTCTGTGGGGTTGAGGCTATAAATAATCTTCCACTCAGCCATTTGAGGGTGCTGGAGTCCAGAGAAGCTCACATACACTTGAGAAGACATCCGAGCCACCAAAGTGCTTAAAGTGATCATCCAAGGCAATTAAGCACATGATTAGAGAGTGATTAGTGCTAATAGGCCTAGAGAGAGTTATGTCAAGGTGTTGCTGCTTAGATAGGGGATCAAGGAGTTATCCTAACTTATACCAAGTGGTACGCCGGCACCTTGGAGTCTTGGTGGCTCGTCGGCACTTTGAGCCTTGGTGGCTCAAGCTTGTTGACCCTCCAACTTGGTGTGGAGTGGCAGCAAGACTCTTGTATGGGGACGCGGAGACCCTTGCCTTGTTGGCTCAAGCTTCGAAGTGAAGACGATGGCAAGTGACCGGAAGAGAGACTTGTGGTGCGGCCTTGCCTTGGTGGCTTGGTGGCTCTACCCACTTGAGGCCTTGGTGGCTCAAGGGTCATGATCGGGTGCCGTCCAAGAGCTATAGCCTAGGTGGTTACTCCAACGTGGACTAGGGGTGACGTTTATATCATCGATACCATGGGATAAAAATCCCTTGTGCCGAGTTTGCCCTCTCTACCATCTTTACTTTTCTGCATTTACTTCTTTCAATTTATCCTTGCATATTTACCTTCATAGAGTAGTTTGCTAGGATTGGCTATAGGTTGCATACCTTTCAATAGTAGAGTAGACACACTAGATGAACCTAGAGGACATTTAGATAGAAATTGATATAGGTTTATCTTGTGAAGTTTTTGGAGCCAGTTAGTTTTAAGTGTCCTAATTCACCCCCTCTCTTAGAACGTCACCGATCCATTCAATAGTTGCTTGAGATAAGCTTTTGAGCATGTATGCAATTTAGTTGTCACATGCTCAATCTTTTCACTTAGTTCATTTGTTGAACTTTGTGAGTGATCATTTGTTGATCTTTTGTCTTAGATGTAATTTGGACATCATTTATGATATTTGCCTTCCTATTGGTATCTTCATGTCTTATATCTTATTTCTGTCCAAATTATATCTTTATTGTATCTTGGAAGTGATCACTACGTGAAAAAAGGCCTTAAGTTACGGGTCCCGCTCCCGTCACCCCGAGCGCGTCACTCATGAGTCGCCATTAGTGAGGGGTATTAACCGTGACCCGTCACTAATAAAGGTTATTAGTGACAGGTCGTAACAGTAGCCCGTCACTAATGATTGAACATAAGTGACGGGTCATAACAGTGACCCATCATTTATGACTGATGAACATTCTTTGTGTTTTCTGTGCACGAAAAAAAGTCAAAAAACAATATATTTTCACCCAAGCTATCCGAACACAGGGGCCCATCACATATGCCCCACAAGCCACGCCATTTTTCAAATGGTTTTTCAGTCTGCGTTTTGTGGGCCTCGAACCCGCGACCTCCCCTCACGCGCGTATCTCCCTTACCACCTCACCTATCACATAGATGTGATAGAAACCGGTTATTTTATCCTTTTAACCTTCTGTGCCGAAGGTCACAGGTGACAGGTCAGAACTATGACTTGTCACTAATGACTGAACATTAGTGACGGGTCGTAATCTTGACCCGTCACTAATGACTAATTTTGCCAAATTTCACAATTTGATAGGTGACCTGAAGTGTCTTTGGTAAAACGGGCATAATTTTTGCATACAGACTCTGATTTTGATGTTTTTTTACTCTACAGACATCTAAAAAAAATTACATCCATTTCTCCCTGACTTTGTCGGGTTCGGCAATTTTTTCGAGACCAAATTTGGCCTGAAAGATTGAGTTCTCGCCCTTTGAAGTTTCTGCACCATTTTCAAAACGCGTGTGTGTGTCCATAGCCACCACCCCTTACATCAAACTTGAGAAGAAATGTATAATAGTTCCTATTCTAGTGCTGCTAAGGTGAAAAAAGAGAAAAATAAAGAAAAATAAAAAATATAGCATCATGCTATGCACATATTTAATATATATATATAGGCATTCTACGCACAATTGCTACTTGTATGCACTTTGCTTTGTTTCATAGGAATTCTAATGCCAGTCCATGTAGTAAGCGGGAAACACTTTTCTCTAACTTAAATTAAACACCATGTAACATCGAAAACAAAACCCATAAACATAATCTGCAAAAAAAAAAATATTTAGAATAATTGGACACTACAGTGCACAACATTGTCAATTGCATGTACATCAAACAACAATCTCATGTACCAGATACTAACCAAAACTCATATTCAGGCATCAAACAACAATACCATCATGTAAACCGAAACGGAGCCAAGTATTTGTGAATACTGTTATTAGTGACGGGTCACAACTTGACCCGTCACTAATGACTGGCCTATGACGACCTGTCACTGATGAGTGGTCATTAGTGACGAGTCACAACTTGATCCGTCACTAATGACTAGCCTAGCATGACCCGTCATTAAGGATTCATCATTAGTGACGGGTCACAACTACGGTCCGTCACTATTATCATCAGTGACTGGTCATGTTATGACCCGTCACTAATGTTGTCTCATTTGTCTGGCTTTCACATAGTAGATGTGCATGCTTGTTTTTATTTAATTGTTAATATCTATAGCCGTTTGCTTTCTTTGATTCAACATATAGAGTAAGCCTCTCTCAAAAGCTCTTAATGGCTAAAAGGTGCATAGAGTTTTCTTTGACTTCAATTAGTATATGCTTTCAATCTATCAATTGGTACGAATTTCAATTGGTATCCATTTCATATCAAATTAATATGCACCATTTATGGGAGAGTTTACCCTATGTGTTGAGATTTTTTCTAACCTCTTCAGACCAAATGAATTTGGGGACCAAATCATACTTGAATAAGTTTTAGGTACAATGAAGATGCATTGGATGCTTGGGTTAATCAAAATGAAGGTCCTTCCAATAAGAAGATCATTTCAATTGGAATTCATGAAGAAGGTCTTCATCCTTCAATTGGTATTTATAAAGAAGATCCTCTCTTTCAATTTCAATTGGAATCATAAAGAAGAATCATGAAGAAGGATCATATCAAAGTGAAGCCAAGCAAGGATGAACAATGATCTGCTACATCAATCCAATGCCTTCTCGGTAACTTGTTCTTAATTCATGCATTTAATGTCATAGATTCAATCTTGTGTTGGTTGAATCATAGCATGAAAATAACTTGCAAAAATTTGTTTTCATTGCAAGTGCCCAAGAACCTTTTTATTGCAAATATAAGCAATTTGAAATAGCATAATTTTGTGGGAACTCTATAATCATGTTTATGATTCATCCAATCCCAAATATGCAAAAGAATTCATATCAAATGCTTGAGTTACTCTTATATGTTGATGAGAATGGCAAAATCTTTTGCTTGAGGTTTATAGTCCTTTTTGAATGGCCTTATTGAACATATAAGCTTATAAGATGTTGACACTTTGTGATAAACGAGATGTTTGTTATAATGTCAACAATTTTCCTATGTTCAACTTTGAGCCTAATCCATTGCACTTGTGTTTTGGATATTGATTTTGAACTTATGCTTGACTTGCCTTCAATTGAATTTCTTTCAATTGGTATTTCTTTCAATTGGTATGCTTTGGATTTTCAATTGGTATCTCTTGTAGGTATCCAATTGATATCTTTTGAAATTTTAATTGGTATCCTTTTGAAATATCCATTTGATATTTTTTAATTGGTATCCTTTTGAAATCTCATTTGGCATCCTTTTATACCCATTTGATCTATTGTATAACATCATCTCCTCACATGGTTCATAATTGGATAAGTGTATTTGGTTTCACTCAATTATGAGAAATACATATATCATGGGGAGCTCATACTATATATGGTCATACATTAGCTTTCAATTATTCTTTTTGTGGGATAGGGCTAATACCCTTGTGGGAGAATTTCTTTTTTGACAAATCCTCTCTATTTGGCAAGTCCACCAAATGTCTTCTATTTTGGTATTGATGTTAATTGGGGGAGAATTTGTACTAGATGTTATATTTTGTAAGAGGGCTTTGCTTATGGGGGTGGGGGTTAAAGGCTATGCCTTTGAGAAATGAGGTGAAGCTTTTTTCATGCATAAGTTGCATTGTTTTACTTTGCATTGCATATTCATTTTGATATATACATTGTTATGCTTGCTTCATATGTATAAATGAAACTCCATCCAAAATTTGAGCTGGACAATATATGCAATAATATTCAAGATTCATTCACACATGCATAGATTGTGGGGGAGTTTGCTATATACATATATTTAGTTCTACTAATATCAAAACCTTAGTGGTGTTTGATGCTGGTAAAACTAATTTTGGTAACTTCAAATGTCTTTGTGATGTTTGATATTTACAAAACTTGTTCTTAATATACATTTGATTTTCGGATTAGATGTATACTAAGAACTTAAATTTTTAAATATGATCATCTAGTGACATTGTCATCAATTACCAAAATAGGGGAGATTGAAGATTTATCTAGCCCATAAGTGTGGTTTTGGTAATTAATGATAATACCTATAGACTAACAATTGTGTTGAGAATTGTTAGTAGATTGTTTCATAGGTGATGCATGGAGGATTGAGCATGGATTCATTGAGGAATAACATGTGATCAAGAGAGATGCATCAAGATGAATGAGCTCTAAGTGATGCTCGGGTGATGCTCATGTGATTAAGGCTCTGTTTGGCATAGCTAAAACTTATGGGCTTTTGCTGAAAAACGGCTTTTGCTGAAAGCTGCTTATGACTTTTAGCTTTTGGTTGTTGGCTTTCACGAGAAATTTTTGGGTTCTTAGCACACCAAAAGCCAAAAAAGCCACTCTCAGCCAGCTTATCAGCTTTAGTTCATTTCATCAGAAGCTAGCTTTTCAGCTTTTCAAAAGCCAGCTTTTTAGCTTTTCAAAAGCCAGCTTTTCATAATCCTGTTTGTTTCAGCTTATGGGTTCTGAGAAGCAGAAGCCAGCAATAAGCTGTTGACAATAAGCATGAAGGCTAAGTTGCTTATGTAGATCAAGTAACTAAAGGTATGAGATTGTCAATTAGGTTTTATGGACTAACCCATGTGCTTTTTGCTTGAGAGTGAGTTGGGGTTAGGTTCCATAAGAAGGCATGAGTTGAAGTGAGAATTCAATATGCCAAGTTAGAAGAGCAAGATCAACACAAGATTAATGGACAACTTATATGCTTGATGCTTGTGGTTCATGTCTTGGTGGTAAACCAAATGAAGACAACGCGAAGAGTGAAGTCTCCTGTGCTTGGTGCATAGGAAGCTATCAAGAGAGCTTCATGAAGCTTCCGGAGATCGAGTGAAGATCAAGATGGAAGCGAGGATGATCATCATCATCAAAAGAAGAGGAGTTGATGACGAGCCTTGAAGAGCTATGAGAAGCGTCGGGGCTTGCATGATGTGTTCGTCAAGTCCGACGGGATGCCTCAAGGCAAAGGTATGACTAGAATACGTTTTCTAGTTTTGCCGGTCTCAAGGTGGTTGGTGGGAGACTGGGTTATAGGATCGATAGCCGTACTATCAAGAGGGGCTGCTGAAAGGATTGCTCGATTGTTGTGTCGAGTGCTAAAACTATGTGCTTAGTGTGGGATGAGTTTGTGTTGAGAGTTAGCTTTAGGGGTCCGGGGTATCTAAAAAGTGTTTTAGATTTAACCCATTGTGTTATTGGCCTTAGTGGTGAAAAGTGGTTGTAGCCAATCCTTAGTGGTGCTTGGCATGTTCCATGTGGTACATAGTTTAATTTTGGGGGATTAAGCTTTGTACAATAGGTGGAAGTGTCCGAATCGGCTTTTAGAGTGTTCCTAGTTTTGATCCAATGTGGTTGAGGTCATAAATTCAGTAGGGATGTGTAGCCCTCTGAATAAGCTTTCCATAGAGTCCAAAATCACCAGAATCGGATATCGGGATCAAAAGTTATCGCAGTTTTTCTGAGTGTTGGTTGTACTGATTGGATGTTCTAATGGATAGTTCGGATGTTTTGATGAATAGTAATTTTGGAACATCCGATTTTTAGAAAGTCGGTGTTCTCTATTTGGAATTAATTTTGGATTGGATGTTCGGATCCAAACATCAGAAGTTTCGATATGTTGTTTTTCCTAGATCTGGCCGTTGGGATTTGAAGGATCAGATGTTCTCATCAATGCAGAATCTTTCCAACGGCTAGTTTTTTAGAGTGGGGTATAAATACCCATTTGCCTCTTTGCATGGGGGTAGGGCTTTGGATGTGGTTTGGCTGGCTTTGTGGTGCTTGTGAGAGGTGTTAGAACTTGGTGTTCCACCTTTGTGTGCTCCCCTCCCCTCTGTATCGAGAATTTATGAGAATCAAGCCTTTTGTGGCTTAGTGAGGATATAGTGAGGTGTGGGGAGGTTGGGTTGCTCACACATGTCGCTTTAGTTGCATGTATTTGAGCACTTGTGTTGATCGTGCACAAGTTCGGGAGTTTGTTACTCTTGGAGACCACTATCTCCTAGACGGCTGTGGTGGATTGATGGCGATCTCATAAAGTGAAGATTGTGAGGAGGCTCGGAAGTGGTTATGGAACTCACTATCTCCAGAGTGGAGGAAGAGTTGGCCATAGTGGAGACGAGGAGTGCAAGTGTGCAACCTCGTGACAAAAAGGGATGAAAGAGACCCGGCTCAAGTGTGACCGAGCTTCCTCAACGGAGACGTAGGATATCGGTAGATATCTGAACTTCGGTAACAAATCATTTGTTTCCACATTTTCTTACTTTGTGCATTACTTTGATATTCATGCTTGTATGCTTATTTGTATGTGCATTGAGTTAATTTCATGATATGCAAATCTGTCATTTTGCACTGATCTGATGTTCCAATGAACAGTATCGGAACATTCGATGATTAGTAATTTTGGATCATCCGATTAGAGTTTTTTGCATATCTTGCTTCTAACATTCACATTTATTTAGGGTGATTTTGCACTAGTTGAGCCTAGTATATTCAGGTTTTTTCACTTGTGAAAAATCTGTTAGTTTATTTCCGCTGTGACTTTAGGCCAAATTTCAAAAGGGTACGAACTTTTTGCAAAAATGCTTATTCACCCCCTCTAGGTGACATCATTGTCCATTCATTATATACCCTATAGTTAGATATTCAACAGTAGCCCCCTTAACTTTACTCAGTCAGTAGGATTTCTACAAGTGCCTACTCGAGTACTGCCAAGTCTAAGCCTCGTCGAATAAAGTAGATCAAGCTCGCAGTCGAAAGAATCGAGCAAGAAAATGTCCTGTTCCAAGTATCGAGTGGAAACGCTATTGTGTCAAGCGCCCTACCGTTGTCCGCACTCGAGACTCAAGAAAGGCTTGAAAACTCGATTTCTCGACATCCGTCTCTGAGTAGAGTTAAAAAGAAATCTCCCAAATTTGAGTCATGAGGTATAGGCACATTTAAGGTAGTCAAATGAGCATGCAAAGATCAGCACGACGCCACCATCCCGTCTTTCACACAGAACGAGGCATCGCAGTAACAGGAGTGGTTTCCAAAACAGACGTTAATTACCAGGCTTTTTTATCAATATTGGACTGTAGCCATTCTTCATCCTCTCGCCGCCAGCCTCCTGCTTCAAGCCCTCACCTTTCTCCACCCAAGCTCCCACCGCCATACAGAAAATGTCGCTCATGACTTCCAGCCCTTCCGGGAATGCCACCTCTCCTTCCTCGCCTGAGAAAGAATCCAACTTGAAGACCGCTGACGCATCCCCCAAGCAACTAGACGAGATGAGGCTCTTAACCGAAACCTGGGCGATCTCAACGTTGCAAGAATCGAAGCTCCAAGAATATGAAGGCGAAGGAATCGTTCCTCCACGCGATTTGGCCAACTGGAGACTGGCATCGGGTGAGGAATTCACATCCTGCCAGTTTGATCATGAGATTGTGGTTTTTTAATCCTTTTTCCACTGCGGTTTCAATGTTCCCCCTTCCAAGTTTCTCCTCAATGTACTCGACTGCTACCAAATCGAGCTCCATCATTTAAATTTGAACTCGATCACTATGCTTAGTGTCTTTGACCATCTGTGCGAAGCTTTCCTTGGTATCGAGCCGATCTTGAATTTGTTCCAGTATTTCTATCATCTGAAGAGAAATACTGAAAACAATTGTGTCGGAGGCTGTGGTTTCCAACTGTGGAATGGAATGAAGAATTCCTATATCTCGGTTGCGCTAATCTCCTCCTGGCAAAAAGATTGGAAGAAAAATTGGTTTTACGTTTCCAACCCCGACCCAGTCACCTCTCCATTAGTCTATAAACGCCTCCAGCCCCACCTAAATCCGTCCTGGCCGAAGAAGCACCGCGAGCTCAACCACACTGCACACTTCATCAAGAAGATTGGCGAACTTAGGCTGAGTGGTTAACCGGGTGGAATGTGGCCAAAGACTTCATTAGTCGAAGGTCGAGCCCCTTGAAAGAGAGGAATCGCTTCGCTTGCGACTATGCTGGAGATAACGATAGCTCCCGGGACGCGGCTGGATGTAAGATTTAGTTAGCATTGTACTGCTTCTGTAGCCATAGTCGAACTCTTTCGAGTGACTTCTTCTTTCTTTAGCTCTGTCCCTGCAGGACACTACTGCTCGATTGAACAAATTATTTTCTGAAAAAGCGCCAGCATGCCCTGTTCAACCCTACTCCCTTAAGAATCCTTGACCACTGGTAAGAATTCGCTGGGATTGAGAAAAACATTATTGATTATTTGCTTCAGTCTGATCTGACATTTTGATTCCAAGTCCCAGCCTTCCACCAACAAGATACTTCCTCCTTCGGCGCCAATGACAAGGGGAAAACTCCGGCTGGTCAAGAGGCCGAAGGGTCTCTACGATCGTAGAGATCATCATCGCCGTCCGACCCACCGCCCCTCAAACCCACATCGGGAAAAAGTCCACTGGTACTGAAATCGAGTCCTTTAGTTGATCACCTGTATAGTGGCTATTCTGGTTATCGAGCATATTACAGCTGACGCCTAGTCCATATGGGCGGCTTTATTTTAGGGAACAACTGGTGCACCCCTTCAATCACGTCCTCGAGAAAACATGGCGCCTGATGACTTGGTAAGAGGGGTAACTCGTATCAAGTTATCGTTCTTCTACAGGTCCTTCTTCTGAGGATCAGCCCGATAGGTCCAGAATGATGATGAATCATTGTGGGCTGGTTTCCTGCAGGCAATGGCTTCCTTAACTTCATTGGACTATCAGGTTATCCCTTCAACACGACCCGTATCAGCTATTGACATGATGAATAATAAAGTAACAATCAAGAGGCAAAGGTCAAACATCATTTCACGCATTCCAACGACCAAGAGGTTTGACTCGAATACTTATCTGGTTTAGCAGTCTTCCTTTGCTTCCCTCACACGGTTAATTACAAACCATCCTCCCTGAAGAAACCTCAAGAGCAGATGGTGAACGATCTGACCAGCCAGCCAACCCCAAACTCCCAAATGACGTCGCCTCTGTTTCCTCGAGTAGAAAAAACTCCTACGAATGCACCTGACACAAGCCTGCAAGCCAACAAAGCTGAGGCCCGAGCATCATCCTCGATTGAGGATCCTTTGGCAGTGCTCGAAGATCTCCTCAATGCTGCAAGTGCCTAGCGGACGCTGCCAAAGCTTGGTATTCAGAAGTCGACCACAACAACTGTCAAATGGAAAAGGATGCATAGCTTGCGACTAGCCTGGAAAGAATTGACAGTTAGTCTGCCCACGGATCACTAGTATGTGACTTGAATCATTAGGCAACTGATAATAATTGATTTCTAGTTGCCTTTCCCAGTTCTCGAGTCCTTCTTGAAGAAAAAGACACTCTTCTTGATGAACAAATGAAAGCACTTGAGAACAATGTCAAATATCAGGAAAAACTCAGAGGTGATCTGAATAAAGCAAAAGACGACCGAAAAACCATGTCTACCGAAAGGGACACCATGGCTATCGAACGAGACGCTCTTGCTGCCAAACGAGACACTATGGCTACTAAACGTGACCGTGCGGTTGAAGAGCTTCAGAAGCTAGGGGATCATACCCTCGACCGCATGAATCAATTGGCCTTCGTAAGCACTGAAACGATGCTTGGTCTCCTCAAAAACTATAACCCCAACCTCAACACTTCAGTAGTAACGGAGGGGTTTGATTGTTCAGAAGAGAAGGTAGCAAGTACTATTCACAGCATCAAGCCTCTAATTCCTGTCTTCGTCAAGCTCAGCTTCCCTAACAACAAAAGTGACAGTAGTCCGTCTAGCTGATGGTCCATGACTCTTGACTCAAAACCTTTGAAACTCGATCCATAATTTGGAGATGTCTGTAAATATTACTATTATTTTGCTTGTCCATTATGCTTTTACTACTATTCCCTTGTTGATGAAATAGAGTTAGTATAAGTAGATGCAAAAACTAATTAGTAATATGTTTAAAACCATCATTGAAACTTATTTACCGAATATCTGTCAATACCTGAAAGCTCAACTAGACATATTATTAGATGCATTGCCCCTCGAGTAAACACTCGAAGTAACCAAAATAGTAAGGAACAAAAAACTAGTATGAAACTAAGAAAAAGAGACACCATGATGGTTTTTTGCAAACTTTTAGCCGACTTGCAGATTTGACTAGCCTGCAAACATGAACTTAATAGAGAACACATATGGGACCGACTAGAACTTCAAAACCTTGTTGGCCATTAAGCGTGAGATGTCTAACAATCTCTTGTGCTGTTATGCCTTATGAGGTGTAGTTGTTCATCATCAACCCAACACATGCCTCCGTTGGTTCTATTTAATGCAATCGATGCAAAGCCAGATAAACTTTTGCAAAAAAATATGTATTTACAGAATATGGCATTAGTATGTAGCCACCGACTCTATGGTCGAGGAGAGTATTTCCCGATCGGAGAGTAAGAAAGAACATATCTATACCATCGAAAGTATATGATGTAGCCCCCGACTCTCTGCTCGATGACTGGATCGAGTGGAGAGTAAAGCCGTAGCATCGAAAGTATGCGATGTAGCCCCCGACTCTCTACTTGATGTGATAATCAAGACAGAGAGTAAAGTTGTAGCATCAACAAATACCCGACATGGCCCTAACTCTTCGCTCAATAATCAAGTTCAAGTAGAAAGTAGAGCTGACGTTAATCAATGTAACTCCTGGCTCTCCGATTAACATGATAATTAATCAGAGAGTGAAGCATAAGTGTAAGCATCATCTCACTATTCCCGGCCATATGCTCGAAGGTGTAAACCTATGAGCGTATGACTTTGACTATGTTATGGTCATCGAGTGAATTCGAACCGTTAGGTAGGTGAACATTAAAAACCCACTCCCGCTTGTGCTCGTATTCACCGCAACCTTTGATTTGACGTGTTGTAATGACGCGGCATCCCTCTGCACGGAGATTGGATGCACCATAATGCCTTGGTGATGTTTCGGCTTCTGCCCAATGCATCAGCTTTGAATCACCGTGCACTCGAGGCAACCTTGGAATTTCAACCATCGTTATCGGATCTTGACGGTACCAACCCTTTCCATTCGACACATTCCCGCGACTATAAATAGGGGACCCGAGGCCGTTCATTTTCATCCCAATCTCCTTTGTTCTCGCTGTGAATTGCTAGTAGAACTCGTAGAACTTGAAACCATGGCCTCCACTCCACCGTTGTCTCCCAAGCAACATCCGAAAATCGAAGAAGTAGGATCTCTCACCCCAAGGACCCTCACTATGGTTCCGCCGAGAGTCATCATCGTTTCCTCCGACGAGGAGGAATCGAGTGAGAGGCCTAAAAGGAGGGGGAACGGGAGGTCTGTTGCAGGTCATCGACCCTTCACCCGGCACCTTCGTCGCTTCCTTGACGCCGATGCCACCGAGCAAGTGGCACAGAAGTCAACAACACGGACTGCATAAGAGGGAGGTGAAGATGGTGGTGATCTTGACGAGATCATCGACCAGGTTGCTGACAAGGTCTTCAGCGATGGAGCCCCTGAGCCACCAGTTGTGAAGAAAGCACGGTCGTCTTCTCTGTCGACAACCGTCAGATCACCCCCACGTTCCGCAGAGGGTTATTCGGCTCCATCGGTGCCAACCAGCAACTCCAGCAGGGTTTTTGCCTCAGCCACTATCCTTGGCCCTTATGCTGGTCGGCAGCCGATCCCCAGGGCGATCAGGTACTGCCCCAAGGAGGTGCAAAAGAGGTTCCTCGACTCGTTCGAGGGCAAGTAGGGCTCCACATACTTCTGAACTCTTGGAGGTGGTGGATCTTCACTATTTGCAAGAGCTAGGTGAATCCTTTCTATCACTTTGCACTAGACACGCAGGTCAGAAGGAAAAATATGTAATAGGGTAATCAGTATGATTAAAATGTAACCGACTTACCTTTACTTTACCTTATATATGAATGAAAATGTCAGAGTTGATCGATGTTCCACGAGCTTTCAAGTTCTCCACCGTTTGGAGTAGATAGTCGCATTGATCCAGGTCGAGTGACTTCGACTACTATGTAGGGTCCTTCCCACTTAGGTGACAACTTATGGCGCCTAGCCTGTTTCGACACCTTTCGTAGAATAAGGTCCCCAACAGTTTCCTGGGCTGGATTTTCTGACTATGAAACCTACATAGCGCTTATTGGTACTTAGCTGCTCATATAGACACTCGATCACGATACTCTTTGAGTAAATTAACATCGTCCGCTCTTAACTGCTCCTGCCCCTCTTCTGAGTAACTTTCCACTCGAGGTGATCCAAAGTGCAACTCAGTTGGGAGCATTGCTTCTACTCCGTAAACTAAGAAGAAAGGAGTTTCACCAGTGGCCCTATTAGTCGAGATTCGAACGACCCATAGCATCGAGGGAAGTTCTTTCGCCCAACGTTTCGAGTAGGCTTTCAATTTATTGAAGACCTGAGTCTTAATACCCTGCAAGACTATACCATTGGTGCACTCAACCTGACCGTTACTTTGAGGGTGAGCTACTGAAGCAAAAAAAGTTTTGATGCCTAATTCTTCACAAAACGCAGTAAAGGTTCCGCTTTTGAACTGGCTACCGTTGTCTGTAATTACCCGATGCAGAATGCCATATCGAGTAATTATGCTCCTCATGAACTTCTTAGCCGCTTTTGCAGTTATCTTTCCCACGGATTCGGCCTCAATCCACTAAGTGAACGTGTCGATAGCCACAAATAGGAATTTGAAACCACCTTGGGCCCTTGGGAATGGTCCCAGGATATCCAAGCCCAACACGGAGAAAGGCTAAGAAAAAAGAATTGTTTGTAGAGCTTGGGCTGGTCGAGTGGTGTGCCTTCCAAAAAATTGGCAGCTTTCGTACTTTTTGACCAGCTCAGAAACATTTTGGAGGGCAGTCGGCCAATAGAATCCCTGGCAAAAAACCTTTCCAACCAAGTTACGATAAGACGCATGATTACCACACGTGCCTCCATGGATATCGAGCAATATCTTATTTACCTCTTCCTGAGTGATGCACTTCATCAAGATTCTGTTACTCCCCTTTCGATAGAGCTTAATAGATTGCACAAGCTCTAGTAAAAGTAATGTAAAGAAAGATTTGCTGGTTGGATTACTCTCAATTTTGGTCAGCAGAAACTAGATTCAAATATGAAACTAACCCCACAAGAATCGAGTAAATCGGATATGTGGATCAAGAATTATACCTAGTCGAAGCAGGCTATATCAACCAGAATCGAGTAAGTTAAAACCTAATCGAGTTGACAAAAAGCTACTCGAGATCAAACCAAATCCACTCGAAATTTTCTCAGATCAAACACTAGATATTCTAGCAAGGTTTTGGATGGATTAAACCAAGATAAAACTTGATAAAAGCACGCGATTAATCGAAAACCAAAACCAAACATGCAGAATATAGAACAAAGAGAAAATTCCAAATCAGCAACTCATCAACTTACGAAACTTAATTTTCATTATATAGATGAGTTTACAAGATGTCTCTCCAAATCATCCAACAAGGATTTCAACGAAATCCCAAAACAGCTCTCTCTCGAGTTTCTCTATCTCTCTGCTGCATTGTGCTGCCTTGTTCTGCACTTTCTATTTATAGGGTAGCCACACGCACAAACGTGACCGAATCGAACTACAACTCCCTATCATATTCAATCTGGTCTCTATCCTCCTCTAATCATAAGAGGACAAACAACTTCCGCTAATTAAGCTAATTAGCCAACAACTCTTATGTAATCATGCATGCATCCCATGCATACATGCATATACGTAACCAACTCGAGTCCAGCTCTGACACCAACTCTTGTCTCGAGTCCAGCCACCACACGACTCCCTCGTGCCCGCTCCAACTCGAACAAGAATTCGCCTTCACGTCCTCTCATGATCAGATCGCCTCCAGCGTCCATCATGAAACCTTGTCTCCATATGCATTATTCTCTTAGCTCGAACGTCCCGCATGACATCCTCGATCACCACGACCTCAGTTCCTCCTGAACCTAGTCGCCGAACCTCAGTTCCTCCCTGAACTTAGTTCGTCAATCCGTCATCGACCACGTTCGCCTTCGAGCAACACCTGCACAGGAATCAAACAACAATTGAGTACGAGCACAAGTCCTTCCAGACTTGACTCAAGATCAGTTCACGCAACTCCACTCAAACTCCAAGCAAAACCAAGACACTAACATAAGCATACCCAACTAATGATAGCGCATCAAACCAACTATGCTATCCAAGCATATCTTAGCAACTCATGAACATCAACCAAATGTCATTATGCTAAATCACTTTGCTCTGCCAATTTCATCAATCAAACTAATTTTTCATCACATGATATCACATATAGTTTGGACTTACAATCAATTTTCTCTGCAGGCGCATCATCTTCAGGGATCTCTCGACCTTCGAGATAGGCTCGGAATGGAGTCATCCAAGTTAGCTCGCATTTGAGCTGTGCAACTACCATGTCTGCGGATTTGCCTCGCTGACCTGACCAGACTACTGGCCAAGTTGGGCAGCATCTGTGCTCCAGACTATCGAGACAGATGGTTTGAGGAGTTTCTCAACGAAGACTCCCACATGTGTTAGAGAATGGGACGAAGTGAGCCTCACAAGTTCATCAGTGGTGGAGTTGTCGCCTCTTCAAATGTTCGTGACTTCCATCCCTTCGAACTTTGCTCGAGCTTTCGTACTTTGTTCAGATAAGCCGCCATGTTGTCATCTAAGCACCAATACTACTTTTGCACTTGGTTTACAACTAGCTGTGAGTCCCCTTTCACGAGTAGTCACCTGATTCCAAGTGATACAACTATGCGGAGGCCGTTTACTAGTCCTTTGTATTCTACAATATTGTTGGAAGCTTTAAATTCTAATTGAATAACGTACCTGAGTTCGTCACCCGTTGGAGATTTGATCATGATGCCAGCCCCAAGCCCTGAAGCGCGAGCGATCCATCAAAGAAGAGCGTCCAATGGTCCTTAGCCACGTTTGGCTTTGTTTCCTCAACATTTGTCCACTCGGTGATGACTTCTGCTAGTACTCTCGACTTAACGCTTATACATGGTGCGTAGTTTACATCGAACTCATTGAGCTCGACCGCCCATTGCGCGATTCATCCAATAGCCTCTCTATTGCGTATAACATCCTTCAGTGGATACATCGTCACGACGGTGATCTTGTGCACTTGGAATTAATGTCATAGCTTCTGGGAAGTCATCAAGACTTCATATAGCAACTTCTGCACTTGCGGGTAATGTAGCTTAGTGTCGTGTAGGACTCCGCTCACATAGTAAACCGGCTTCAAGATCTTGGCCTTCCTCTCAGGACACTCTCGCTCGACCACCAGGATCGTGCTTACGACTTGTGGGGTAGCTGCAATGTATAAGAGCTTGACTTTTTCATTAGGCGGGGTTAGAATTAACGGAGATGATAAATACATTTTTAAGTCTTGAAAAGCCTTCTCCGCTTCTTCCGTCCACTTGAACCGGTCATGTTTCTTCAGCAGCTTTAAGAAAGGCATTCCTCGCTCGCCCATCTTGAAGATGAATCGACTAAGGGCTGTTATACATCCTGTCGGTTTTTGAACTTCCTTCAGTGTTCGAGGCGATTGCATCTGGTCAAGAGCCTCGATTTTGCCTAGGTTGGCCTCAATGCCTCGACTTGACACTAGGAAACCAAGAAGCTTGCCAGACGAGACACCGAACGTGCACTTCTCAGGGTTAAGCATCATACGATACTTCATAAGGTTGTCGAATGTTTCCTTAAGGTCGTCAATTAATGCATCTACAGTTCTAGATTTGACCACAATATCATCGACATAAGCTTCAATGTTGCGCCCAATCTGGGTTCTGAATACACTGTTGATAAGTAGCACTAGCACTCTTCAACTCGAAAGACATCTTTACATAGCAAAATACACCGAAGGGAGTAATAAAAGTGGTTTTTTCTTCATCCTCTATCCCCATGCTAATTTGGTGATACCCCAAATAGGCATCTAGAAAGCACAACAATGCACAACCTTCCATAGCATCGACTATCGGGTCAATGAGAGGAAGAGGATCTTTGGGACAAGCTTTGTTGAGGTCGGTGAAGTCGACACACATTCTCCACTTGACGTTGGCTTTCTTCACGAGGACTGGATTTGCGAGCCATGTGCGATGACGAACCTCTCAAATCAAGCATGCCTTTAGGAGTTTGTCGACCTCCTCTTGGATGGCTTGTTTTCTATCCTTCGCAAATCTTCGATGCTTCTGCACCCCAGGTTTGGCACCGGGTTCCATAGCTATTCGATGCTCGATCACCTCCCTATGGACCCCGGACATGTTGGATGGTTGCCACACAAACACATCTCGGTTTGCCTGGAGGAAAGTGATGAGCTTGAGTTCCTATTTGGGATTAAGGACGACCCCAATCTTGACCATCTTGGCAGGTTTAGATGGGTCGAGGGGCACTTCCTTGATGCCACCACCGGTCTTTTTGTTCTTAGCATCGTCGTCATTTCACACATTTGGCGACATCATTAGACTTAGAGGCATCTGTGAGGCTCACGAGCTTGAAGTCCATGATCTTGGTGGCAGCTTGATGCTTATGGCACTTAGACTCTGTACCCTTTGAGGTAGTTGTTGTTCAGCAGAAGTGTTCGACCATGTTTAGGCTCTGCTTGTCGCACTTAATTGCTGCACGTTGATCTCCCTTGACAGTTATAACCCCTATTAGGGCCTGGGACCTTGAGCACCTAGTATGCATAGTACACCATAGCCATGAACCTACCTAGCATCGGGCGGCTGAGGATAACGTTGTAAGATGTCTCAAAGTCCACAACATCAAAGGTCAGCTTCTCCGTGCAGAAGTTGTCAGGCTCACCGAACATGACCAGCAACTTGATCTGGCCGAGGGGCATGGTCAATGAGTTTGGAGTTATGCCATGAAAAGGTTTAGTTCTCGTCTTGAGCTCTGACCTTTTGATCCTCATCTTGTCTAACGTCTTGGTGAAGATAAGGTTGAGCGAGCTACCCCCATCAACTAAGGTCCTGAAGACTTCGATGTTGAGGATAGTAGGCTGGACCACAACTGGATATCGACCAAGGAGCGTAACTGCAGTTGGATGGTTAGCTTGATCGAGACTTCCGACCACTTGAGGTACCAAGGAGGTCCAATCAGGACCAGGTTGACCTCTCGCTCGACTGTCTTGTACTGCCTCTTGGACTCATACGAGGCAAATCCCGCGATGATATGAGCCAAGCTCTGGTCGACCCCGTAGAATTCAGGCTCGTCATCCTTAGCGTCTGGTTTGGCCTGTTTGCTACGGTAATCGACAATAGTAGCCTTGAGTTTATCGTCGAGTTTCTTTTTGATAACGTGGCACTCATCAAAGTCATGCTAGTTGGTCCGATGGATGGGACACCACTTCCCGTCCTCATGGCTTAGGCCCTTGTTATCCCCAGTGTTGCGTGACTTGCTCCTGTCAACCGCTGCTATGGTCGTGCCTGGACCCTTGCGCTTATCACCAGGTTTGTTCTTCTTCCCCTCATTCTTTGAGGACTCGGGTTTGTCCTTGCCAGACTGAGAATTTTTGGCGTGTGCCTAGGCTTCAGAATGCTTTGCACATTTATCGGCCAGCTCGAAAAGTTCTTTTACTGTATTGATCTTTCGAGTAGCTAGCTTCTTGACCAAATCTTGTTCTTTGACGCCTCGCTTGAAGGCGATGATGACCGAGCTATCAGAGATGTCTGGGATCATATTATGCCTGCCACTAAACCAGCTAATGAAGTCTCGAACAGATTCTTCCTTACCTTGGTTCAGTTGATGAAGATCGTCTTCCATTCCTAGTCACTCGAACGTTCCTTGGAAGTTGGCGATGAACTGAGCCCTTCAGCTCGGCCCACGATCGGATCGAGTTGGGCGGCAGGTTCAACAACTAGGACCTTGCAGGTCCATCGAGGGTGGTCAGTAGGTAATTGGTCATTGCCCTGTTGTCACTATGAGCTGCTCGAATAACGGTAGTGTAAATCTATAACCACTCGTTAGGGTTGAGCTTCCTGTCATACATATGGATCGGACCCACTTTGAACTTCTCAGGCTATCGTATCGACTGGAGCTCGGGTACAAACGCTTCGTAGCCTCCGTCAAATTCTTCAGGAGAAAATGGAGGACTATTATGCATGTTCCTTTGAATAGGGGAGTCACGTCAACCGTCTCGTCCAAGAGATCTGCGGTCGTTATGAGGACAATCATCTTCACGACGTTCCTCACGGTGGTTGTCTATCACTCTTTGCAGATTGTGTTGGTCGTGAGGGATGCGATTCCTTAGGTCTTCCTGGTTTTTACTCCTATGGATAGGGCAGTTACCGTTTGGTCCGCAAAACTACGCTCAAGCTCGACCACCCGAGCTTCCTTTTTGGGAACCCTCGACTCAGGGATGTCCACGCCCGTGGCTCCTCAAACCAGCACCTTGATGGCTGGGGCTCCTAGAGCTACTGGGGTTATTCACTCGAGCCACCTGGATCTGAGTCGCATCGAGCTGGGTCTTGATTTGATTGACCATCAGGGTCAGAGGATTTGCTGGATCCAACTCGGGGAAGGACCTTAGAATCATATGAGCCCCCTGGACATTAGCTTCCGGAGTACTGAAAACACCACTACCCAGACTTGGCTGTGGTCAAGTTGATGCTGCTCCGTGATCACTATGTTGAGGGAGTTCGTCCCTCGATCTTGGAATCGTCGCGGCTGGAGGCATCACCTAAATAGCAGGTGCTCCTAAGCCGAGTCGATGTTGAATTTTGGGGTTCACTTGACCCTCGGTCGTCTGTCGATGATGGGCGGTATCAGGAGCCTGCGGAACTCTAGCTCTAGACGTCTCTGGTGGTAATCCTCCGGCGGTGCCAGTGCCATGGGTGGCAGCTACCGTTGTTGGGTCTTCAGGGATTCCCACACTGTTGTTCATCACGATGTCCGGATCTTCCGCGTTTTGCTCATTGGGGGTGCCATCGGCTCCGGACATGAACATGAATCGATCTATACAGCTGCTCTGGCCATCAACGGAGCCATCATTGCCACTTTCCTTACTCTCCCTGTCGCTGTCAGTGTCCATGAACTGAAGAGTGTTGGGCTCCTTGGGATCCCACTCGAGCTGTCCCACCTCGCAATATGTGTCCAATGGGCTCAACTCGATGATACTGATGTGGATCAGTTCATCTTGATCGTCCCAGCGGTATGCCATTGTTCCGAAGGTGATCTCCGAACCGGCAGGAGGCGATGTGAAGATGACTACCACCGACTCGAAGTGGTCGTAGAAGCCGGTGTCGGAGAATCCAACACGAACGCACACTTGAGACATGATCGATCCTGAAAAACAGATGAAGCCCCCTACCTGGCGCACCAACTGTCGAAGATTAGTTCTTGACAATATGTTCATAATTTAACCGGGGTACCTTTGAGATCAGAGATCGAGCAGGAAACAAGGCACACGATGTATACAGGTTCGGGCCCCCGATGCGGAGTAATACCCTACGTCCTATGTAGATGATTCTGTAGATGGTTGATCTCGAGTACAAGCAAGGTGGCGACCTATTACATTGGAGTAGATCGGATCTAAACTAATCTAAATTGAAGCCGCTGAGTATCTCCAAGGGCTATGATCTTGGTGCTTGTGTCGAGTTGTGTATGCGTCGCTCTGTTGTGGGTTGCGCCTTTTTTCCCCTGTCGGGGGTTTGGTTCCCCATCTTATATAGAGGTCCTAGCGCCACCTTGAGTCCATCGTAGTTGATAGAGAGTCCTTCACCTTGTCGGCTAAGACAAGGTAGCCGAATCCAGCTTGAATACTAGTCGTACTCAAGTCGGTTAACCCGATCGAGACCTTCCTAGTATAAGAAGCTGTGATCTCCGAGTATACTGGGTTCCGCAGACTCAGATCCTCAATATCTAGAATTGTCCGTCAAGTATCCGATGTACCCTATTTGTATATGGTGTACTCCTTGTACGTATATAACTCGTAGTTAGATATTCGACAGAACTCCTACGCCACTATCTTCTGACCACTGCGTCGCACCTTCTTGTCCGCTCCTCCTTCATAGGTGAAGGCGTGATCTTGTCAACTGCACAATGATAGGCCCCAACCTGAATGTGCTAAGCTAGTATATCCGAGGATTAAGCTCTCTTGCTCGCTGCGATGTAGTCCACAAAACCATCGCTTCTTCCAATTGTCACATTGCATGCCTACAAGAGACTAAGCTATGTGATATCCAACTGGTCAGCCACTGCTATTCACCTCAGGGGCAAAAAGCTCTCCTGCATCGCGCACAAGCCAACGATTAGATATCCAACTGCTTCTTTGGAATGACAATGGAATTGAGATAAATAACATATCAACCAGCGAGTTTCACATTTCAGCACATGTGACTATCAGACAGTGCTCAACCTCCTTTTTCCTAACCTCGGTATATGGACCCACGAGAGATAGTAGCAAACCAAACTTCCTTCCGGAGATTTACACCATCAAGCCGCCGGCAAATGAAAAATGGCTCTTGCTTGGGGATTTCAAACTGATCTACAAAGCCTTCGACAAAAATAATGGAGCCTTAAATCACAGCCTGATGGAACAATTCCGGGACACGATAAATGAGTGCGACTCGTGTGAGATCAACCTCCAGAATCGAAGATTCACCTAAAGTAACGAAAGGCGAAATCCATCTTTGGTAAAACTAGATAGAGTTTTTGCAACTCCGAATGGGACTACGTTTTGACAGACATGCCCTGCACGCTCTCTCAACCTCCCTTTCAGACCATTGTCCACTGCTCCTATCCAACCAAAGGGGGCCTAATCAACCAAAGTCCTTTAAGTTCGAAAATTTCTGGGTCCGGATCCCCGGCTTCATGGATTCGGTTGCCTCTGCATGGAGTGCACACTTGTATCACTCCGACTCTATCCTAGTCCTTGATCATAAGGTTAGGCACACGGCAAAGGAACTTAAAGTCTGGTGTAAGATTATTCTGGCAGATACAAAACTACAGCTTCTCATGGCCCTACATGTCATACTACACTTATACACTGCATGCCAAGGAAACCAAGAGTCTATCGGAAAGGGAACAACTCCTAAGGGCCCAACTCAAGAAATGAATTTTGGGACTTGCTACGATAGAGAGGGCACAAAAGAAACAGGCTTCATGTATAACTTATCATAAGGACGGGGATGCAAACACAAGATTTTTTTCACTCCAAAATCAATGCGAGGAGACGAAAGAACCACATCCAAAGACTACAACATGACTAGGGTTGTGCCATCTCCCATGAAGAAAAAGCAACGATCACACAATATCACTACATTAAGTTCATGTCCCACCCCCTAGGTCATTCAATCGACCTAAACTGGGAATTGTTCGACTTTCCGAGAAGCAATCTTCAATCATTAGATGCTCCTTTGTCTGAGCAGGAAATATAGCACGCCATAAACCAATTGCCTTCAGACAAGGCTCCGGGACCAAATGATTTCACTGGACTTTTCTTCAAAAAGTGTTGAACATAATCAAAGAGTACATCATGGTGGCAGTGCAGTCTTTTCACGATCTGCGAGGATGTCACATGCTCATCCTCAACACGGCAAACATCGTACTTCTGCCAAAAAAGGTGGGAGCGCATAGGATCTCATATTTCAGGACCATCAGCTAATTAATACATTCTACAGCGAAAATCATCTCCAAGTTACTAGCACTGCAGCTCGCCCCACACATGAACACCCTTGTCTCCTAGTGCCAGAGCGCTTTCATCAGACAACGAAGTATCCATGACAACTACATGGCAGTATGTAACACAGCGATAAGACTCCACCAATCTATGACACCATCCTTGCAATTAAAGCTTCACATCACCAAGGATTTTGATTCTGTCCGCTGGGAATACTTCCTTACTCTGCTCTAGTGCCGTGGGTTTCTGCCTCGTTGGTGCGATTGGATTTCAATGCTCCTCGCAATGTCTTTGTCCAGAGTCCTCCTGAATGGAATCCCTAATGCACCCATCCAGCACAGGCGAGGCCTCAAACAGGGTGACCCACTCTCACCTCTCCTCTTTGTCCTTGCCATTGACCCCCTACATCGTCTCCTCGACCTAGAAGTCACTACGTGAAAAAAGCTTAAAAGTGACGGGTCATAATCGTTATGGGTGACGGGTGCCGCACTCGTCACCCCGAACGCGTCACTGATGACTAGTCATAAGTGACGGGTAAGGACCCGTCACTAATAAGGTCATTGGTGACAGGTCAAAACTTAACCCGTCACTTATTAAGGTTATAAGTGATGGGTCATAACTGTGAGTTGTCACTTATTATAAGTTATAAGTGACGTTTTTCGCGTTTTTTATAGAAAAAAGTCAAAAAAATACTTTTTTCATCCGAGCCATCCCAACGCATGCCTATCACCACTGGCCACGGGTCACTTCTATTTTTTCAGCACTTTTTCAGTCTTTGCGTCAAGCGGGAATCGAACCCGCCACCTCACCTCGCGCGCGCGCGCGTTACCACCTTAGCTATCGCGTGTTTGTGATGGACATCAGATATTTTATCCTTTTACCTTCTTTACCGAAGGTCATAGATGACGGGTCATAACAGTAACTCGTCACTTATGAAGGTTATTAGGTGACGGGTTGTAATCTTGACCCCTCACTAATGACTGATTTTTTTTATTTTACATATAAAATTTATATTAATATTTACATATAAAATATGTATTAATATTTACATATAAAATTTGATAGGTGACGGGTTATAATTTACCTATAAAATTGTATTAATATTTTATGAATTTCTGAATATCTCATGCAAACGATCGCAATTTGATAGGTGCCCCGGAGTGCCTCTAGTAAAACGGACATAACTTTTACATGCGAACTCCGATTTTGAATTTTTTTTTACTCTACGGACATCTACAGAAAAAGTTACATCCGTTTTGCATATGAACTCGGGTTCGGTGAATTTTTTGAGGCCAAAAATGGCTTGGAAGATTGAGTTCTCGCCCCCGAAGTTTCTGCACCGTTTTCGGAACGTGCGTTTGTGTCCATAGCCGCCACCTCTTACATCAAACTTGAGCAAAAATTATATAAATTTCCTATTCTAATGCTGCTTAGGTGATAAAAAATAAGAAAAAATAAAAGAAAAATAAAAAAATATTAATGAACTAAGTATCTATGACTATTATCATTAGTGACGGGTCACAACATGACCCGTCACTGATGTCAGGTCATAAGTGACAGGTCACAACTTAACTCATCACTTATGAGTGCCCAAGATGACCTGTCACTTATTACTTGTCATAAGTGACGGGTCACCTTGCACTACTCATAAGTGACGAGTCAAGTTGTGACCCGTCACTTATGACTTGACATAAGTGACGGGTCACGTTACAACCTATCACTACTATCATAAGTGACGGATCATGTTATGACCTGTCACTAATTTCGTGTTTCCTTTGTCTGTTTTTCACGTAGTGAGTAGAGGCCAATCTTCTCAGTCGTTTTAGGGGACGAAACACATGGGTGCGCATTTCTATGTATGTTGATGATACTGTATTGTTTGTTTCTCTGAAAAGAGAGGGGGTCTATCCCTGGCTATGATTTTAAACATGTTCGGTGAGGTAATAGGTCTACAAATAAACTTCCAAAACTCGATGGTGGTGCCAATCAGATGAGCGAACCTATAGCTTCAAGAAATTCTTGCAGAACTACCGACCACTCAGGCATGCTTCCCCATCACATCCTTGGGACTGCCCCTCTCCACCCAAAAGCGAAGGCGAGCTGACTTCTAACCCCCGGTAGACAAGGCTAACGTGAGCCTAGCAAATTGGAAAAGGAGAAACATGACTCCTAATGGTCATCTTACCCTCATCAAGTCTGTTCTCACTGCCCAGCCAATCTACTTCCTCACCGCCCTACAAGCTCCGAAATACATTTTCAAGACCATTGATCGCATACGGATGAATTTTATGTGGCCCGGTTCCGAGCATATCATAGGTGGAAAATGCAAGGTGAACTGGGCAAAGGTATGCATGCCAACAAGCAAGGGAGTTACAAATTCTGGATCTTGCCAATTTCATCAGAGCGCTACATCTTCGATTGTTGTGGCAATAATGGGTGCTCGAACACAAGACTTGGGTTGGATATGACATTCCGTGTAATGACACGGATAGGCTCCTCTTTGCTGCGTCTACCAAAATAACCATTGGCAACGGAGAAAAAGTTTCTTTTTGGCATTCGCATGGCTACAAGGGCAAAGGCCAAAGACATTGCCCCTAAAGATCTTCTAAGCATCCAAAGTTATACGCCGCACTCTGAGCGAAGCCATCACAAATAGCACTTGGATCGCCGATCTAGCCTTGGCATCAGGGATCACGGCCCAGTTCTTTGTCGAATTCGTATAGCTCTGGACCATGCTCCAAAAATGTCCAATTAAATCACGACACACAAGACAACATCGCATGGAAGTTCACAGAACACGGTGAATACACATCAGCTTCAGCTTACAAGGCACAGTTTCTAGGCTCTATACACATGAATTTCCGTAGTCTCATCTGGAAAGCGTGGGCACCGCCGAAATGTGAGCTTTTTGCCTGGCTGGAGAACCAGAACAAACTTTGCACATCAGATAAACTTGCCATCAGGGGTGACCGCACAACCCAATATGCCTGCTTTTCAGAAGAAGGCCATAGACTTGTCACCACCTTTTTGCGGATTACAGATTCACCAAACATGTCTGGACTTTTATCAGAGAATGGACTTTGCAACCGTCGTTGTTGCCACCAGCCTGGCGGCATTCCGAGAGCATCTACCAATGGTGGACAACTATGGCTTCGGTGCCAAATACGCCAAGACACGGACTGAAGTCGCTGATCATCCTAGTTTGTTGGAAAATTTGGAAGGAGCGCAACAACAGAATCTTCAACAATTTGTACCACTCTGTGCTCTCGATAGCCCAAAAGATCAAGAGGCAGAGTCCTAGGAGTTTGCCGAAGCGTGGCGCCTAGGGTGCCTTTTTCGGAGAGAATAGGGCTTTTCTATTTTGGCGCCTAGGTGTCTTATTTATTAATATAAAAGGCAGCTCTCTTGCCCTTTCGTTTAAAAAAAAGGGGGACACTAAATAACAGTCTGCATGAACATCGTTCACGTGACTTAGGGTTTTGTGGATGTCCATCTTCTCGTTCATCGGTTATGTACAGGAAACCATACGAACTGTATAAGGATGATTTTTGAATAAGTATTTCAATCCTTGGCGCTCATTAACCATCACATATATTAGAAATCCCAACTCCCAATTTCTATTTCCAGTTGGACACCACCTACCATACCAAAAGGCAAAAAGCAGTCCTAAAAAAGTAAGAGGCAAAAGCATCTCCTATTTTCTCTGTCAGCACCTGACAATGTCGGTTCAGAGAAGAGGATCCTATGAATGCTCCTGCCTCTGGTAGCCAAATCTTCATCAAGACCACCAAAGAGATCACTGGGTGCCTGATAACGCATTGTAAGTAGTCCAACAAAGCTATTACATTACTCAAGCATGGTAACATAGTTTGGAGAGAGCTTACATCATATTACATGCTTTCAATCTTAACCGAATGACCCGATTTGGAACGTGTGAATTTTTCTTTAAGGGCCTCTTTGATCGACATCGACGATGCCAAATTCCCATGAAATAGTTTACTATGCCCATGATTACGTAGAATTAAACATGTGCTCAAATCTCATTTTATATGTCCTTTGAATTGTTCCATGCATTCCTTCTATTTGTCTCCATTCTCAATATTTTCTCCTCCAAATTTCTCTCTCTCTCTCTCTCCTCGTCCTGCCTGGTCTGCAGCTGCACTTTGGTCACATGGCCACTGCACACCGGACTGACACCAAGGCCATACGAAGCCACAACAGCTGCTTGCTTATGAGCGAAAACAAACAGAGACTGAAAGAGAGCGTGCTGCAGACCCTTTCATGGCTGGAGGGCTTCCGCTGGAGATGTCCCTGGCGGCGTCGGCTGGGGCGGGGGCGGTTGAGCGGCGGCGGCGGCGGCGGGAGAGGGGCGCCGCTAAGCGCTCGCACCGGCGCACGGTGTCCTCGCTCTTCGCCGAGCTGGGCGCGCTGCTCCCCAACCTCCCTCCCACTCGGGTGAGTGTGTGCGGTGCTCTGGACGGCCGCCTTCCTCCTCCTCCTCCGCTCTTGGTCGCTTCTTTCTTGGCAATGGCGACGCTGGCTGACGCGTCGTGCAGCAACTGCAAGATGAGGGCTTTGTTTAATGCTCTTTCTTGGCGATCGATGGCGGCAGCCTGCGAGCCGGGAGGAGATCGTGGACGCGGCGGTGGCGCAGGTGAAGGTGCTGGAGGACACGGCGGCCGTGCTGGAGGCGTGCCGCGCGTGCTGGAGGCGTTCCACCGGCGCGGGGTGGAGGTCCTGGCGGCGACGATGGCGCGCCACGGCGGCACCGCCGTGGTCACGGTCACCACGGCCGCCGCGGCGCCGGAGGTCCTGGAGATGGTCAGGGCGGACATCGCCCGCATCAACTGATCAATGGATTTGCCTGGAAGCAGTAAACCTTTTGGAATATTGTTTTATTGTCATCAAATGGTCTCCTTCAGTTTTTGGAGCACAAAACTAGGTTTCTTTTAGCACGAAATTAGATGGAAGAGATTATCAGTGCTGTGGAGCACCGATACGGCACTGACATTTTCCGGTTCGGTAGTAATTTCAATCTGCGCAGCGATCGATTTGCGACAGCCTGATGAACATTGTCGATCTCCCAACTCTGAACGACTGAGACCTTCATTTGCATTTGAAACTTTATTAAACTTTGCGGTATTTCTTATTGATGTAATCAAGTAATCAAGATCCTACATTCCTAATCCTACCACAAGAATAGACCTTTAGACAGCCATGCTCTAGATGAACAAGGACCTTCAAGCAGACATGCCAAAGATGAAGGTCAGGGTTAGAAAAAAACCGGCCGAGCGGATACATGTTGTTACCAGATTTACGGTACGTACCGGTAGCAGCAGATACATGTTTGTTTGAATTATTTGATTGATTTAACGAATACCATTTTTACATTCAAGACTAGCTCAGAGGAGATTTTGTTCCGTGCTACAAAATCCTAGAGGATAGAGAAATTTGAGAGACCCGGTTTTTCTAGCTCTGGTGCACCATGCAGCTATCTGCCACCAAGGACTGCAAAACATGGCCAAACAAACTTGCAGGCGCACCACCAGATCAAAACATCAGCGACAAACTTGCCGTGGCTCCGGCCAGACCTCGCCGGGGTGAAGCTGAAACCCCTCGCCGACAAAAACGTGGAGCATGCATGGTTGGTTCCCTTCTGTAACCATTTTTTGGGGCGCAAAGTGGGTAATGATACCCAAGAGCTCTCATCCACCAGTAAGGATTTCATTGCCCACAAGCAAGCTAGGCTTAGGGGATGAATCGAACACGAGAGAGCAAACACGAACTTGATTCCGAAAAGATGAGAGCTATACTGAAAATGTTCATCAGGTCACAACCTCTTGCAGCAAGGGGGCAGGAAGAGAAGGCCTCTGCGGCCACATTTACAGGTAATTCCATTGTCAGTGCTAGAACTAGAGCTGTTAGATTGTACCAAGAGTCAACCAACCTGCGCAAAAACAGATAAAACAAGGTTAAGAGCCGTAATGTGCAAGAGGGTATTGTCTTTAACCAACCTGCGCAAAAACAGATAAAACAAGGTTAAGAGCCGTAATGTGCAAGAGGGTATTGTCTTTAGAGAGATTTTGACTTACCAAAATGACCTTGAATCTGGACCGCCCAATCCAAAAACATCCTGACAAGAACCAATTTCATGTGAAAAGAGCAAAAGAGACTGTTCACCGGTGGAGACACGACCATTTGACCAATAAACTACCTGTGAAATCAATCAGCATAAGCTCATTACGTTGAGTGGCGAACTGCGTGCCAAGATTGAAATTCAAGGTGGGTAAAGCCAATGCCGGAACACCTATCAATGGGCTACTCTACTGAGGACTTGGTCACATGAACACGTCCATTAGGTTGCTGCTGCGTCTTCTTGTTGCCTAGGTCACAAATAAGTTACAAGTTAGATAATATTACAATACATTCTTTTTATGTCAGAAGGTTTCTAGTCATAAGGTAGTGGTGCAGGAGCCTTTCAGTAAACTAAAAGTTTAGACCTGAAGCCTTGTAAATTACAGGGTAAATCAGACATTTTTGCGGAGCTGAGGACTTAGCTTAGACCAGAACTCAAGTATGAGCTGTAATTTTGTTTTCCTCATAGGGGGCCTGTTATTTTGTTGAGCTACAGTTGATAAGCCTAAAATAGTTCCATTGGAACATTCTTTGTCCAACAGATTGCAAATTCTGTTATTTTAAACAACAGAAATAGAAAGTTACGTAAGCGCCCTGCCCTCAGTTACTAGCGATTCTTTTGGACGGGTATAGATGACTAACATGGTAACAGATTTATCATTTAAAAAAGTTTTAAAGAACCGAGTCGTTTACTACAGGAAGGAGAAGATTAAAAGACCATGTTCCAACCTTTGTTTTTCGAATGGAGAACGGCAGCTCTGCTGCATCTGGATCGTGAAACTTCATGCTGGTTTGAGGAACAAGACTCCTCTGAGAACCATGCAGTGCTGAATTGTCGCATGGAGAAAACCGTGACACCATCAATCCATTCTCCTGTGAGAAGTTTGGAGTTGTGTAGCTGCCCAAATGCTCCGCACATGATTCGTGGTAAAGCTGGCCAAGCTCCAATCGAAGCCGGTAGTTGCCTTGTGAATGATACATTTTTGTTGCAAGAGGAACTGGCGCATCTAATATAAATTAAATGAGAAAATCAAAACACTATCTGATCAGAGGTTACAGCGCAAGGAAAACTGAGTAAGACATTATTCTCAAGTGAAAGCAACATTTGGGAGAACATCCTAATTAGAGTCTCAGGTAGAAAAAGGAGATCATTAAAGGTAAGCCTTTTGATTACTGCTGCATAGCTATGCAGGGAAGGTTTCATTATGTAAACATTTTTCCTTCTCATTTCTCTTGTTATCAACATGGGGCACCCGCCTATGTTGAGCTGGCGAGCCCGAGTGGCTCTGGAGCCAGCTCTCAGGTTGGCGGCTCAAGTTTGAGCCCTGGCGCTGACCCCCGGAGGCACCCTCTGTTGAGGGTGTGGAGCCTCCCCTAATGAAAAAAAAACATAGGGCACCCGCCCTTGATTTTGATTACAACTAATAGCGACCCCCCTCCCCCCCCCCCCATTTTTTTTTAATTATCATAGCTCCTACATCCCAATGAATTTAGACAACAACAATATACTTTCTGATGATTGCAACTCATAAATTGCTACTGGAAAAAAGAGAAACCATAATTCCATGTGTTAATCATGCAGCTGGAGTCCTACCCAGAAGAGTAGAAGGAGCAAAGTCTGTTGGATATGCATTAATATAGGAGTCCAAATCATTAAAATGATATGGCATTCCACATTTAAATCAACTGCTTGTTGCTTAGCTTGGGTCCAAGAAAGAAGAGTCCATTATTCCATAACATGGCTACTTGTCTGTGCATGACAAAACATAAGCAGAGGATAATCTGCAGTCTCACAATCTCTAGGAGGAAGCAAGCATGCTGACAATTGAGAAGCAATTCATACCTCTAAGGCAACTTTTAGGCGCATTGATAGTAGCTGCATTATCAACAGAAGTTTTCAACCCTGCAAAACAATGCAGCATGTAAATAAACCCTACCATAACAAAACAAACCTAATGGTATTTTGGTTCCTGCCGAAATCAAAATATACTGTTATGAACTGAAACGCCCAATTCTGTCATAGAATAGCCAGACTATATTGTTTTATTTACTTCTTTACTTTCTCAAGATAAGTTCACTGTACCTGTAACAATTTACTCTTTCTGTTTTTTAGCACTCCATTGAAGTGAAACCCGTTAAAGATGACCAAATGGGTCACTCAGGCCGGGCCGGCACGGGCCCAGCTCGACACGGTCCGAAAACGGCATGGCCCGATAGGCCCGTTTACTATAATGGGCCGTGTCGTGCCGACCCGCGTGCCGAGTCGTCGGTCTACGGCACGGCCCAGCTTTCATCGTGCCGTGTAGGGCCGGCCCACGGCACGGTCGGCATAATGGGCCAGGTCAGCACGGTGGAGGCACAACGGGCCCGGCCGGCATGGTGGAGGCACGCTCGACTCGCCAGCACTTCGAAAATAGAAAAAATAAAAAATAATAGCTAAAAAATTCGAAAAAATCAAAAAATTATTGAAAATAAATAAATAAGAGCTTTATTGATTGGTTGCCTCGTTAAAAACCTTTCTACTAGAAGAAAAAAAGAGTACAACCTATGATTATGCTCCGAAAATTACATGGTTTCATTAGAAACCACAGAATTTTGCTTGCAATATTTAATATGCTTCCTCAAGTGTCCCGTTCCATTTGAAGATCTGGCACCTAATTCATTGCTGCATATATTACACTTAGCAAATCTTACCTGTTCCCCGTTAATTTCTCTAAAGACCTTTTCAAAATGTTGCAACACCCATGACCATGCACGCGAGTTCTCGGCGTCTTGATCCATGAATTGAAATAAGGAATTGATTTCTTGATGTGAAGTGGCTACTGGCTACTTGGATAGCAACTAGGAAAAAAGATATGGGTGGCCGATGAGATCACATAGAGTTTGAGATGGTATTTATAGGCCAAGACGAGAGGTGGGTAGGGGTGGGGCCATGGGGGTCGTTTTAAAAAAAATAAAGAAAAAACATTAATAAAATAAAAAACATAGAAATAATAGGGATACATAATTAATTCTAAAAATGAGCTTTATTGATAGGTTGCCTCGTTAAAAACCTTTCTAGCAAAGGAAAAAAGAGTACAACCTAGCTCAGAAAATTTGAAATTACACGTTCTCATCAGCATCTAGATACAAATTTTGGAATGATTCTTCAAGTTCAGTGTTCTCTGCAGTGTGTTGCATTCGTGCTTCAGCTTATTTCCAATCTTTTACTATGGTGAGTATTTCAACCATATCACTTGACAGATTTGTTCTTCTCTCTTCGATTATCCTTCCAGTAAGACTGAAGGTAGCCTCAGAAGAAACTGTAGACACAGGAACCGTTAACAAATCTCGCGTTAACAGTGAAAGCACTGGATAATTCGTCTTGTGCTCATGCCACCATTGTAGTTTATTGAAGTTTTTTGTTCATGGCTGATAACGTCACTGTCGATGAAGGTAGTTAGCTCCCCTCCGGATGTTGGAATTCCAGTGCTCGTAGATGATCGTGACGAAGAGTCTGAACTTCTTGATGAAGAACCTGCACCAAATATTTTCCCCCACGTTGTCGTCTTCTTACTTGTTATGGGTGCTAGTGGAGGTCGTTGCAGGCGAACTCCGCCATACTTTATTTCATATTTACTATAAACTTCGAATAACTTAGAACGAACATTAGTATAATAATTAGAATAATCGTGACCAAGAGCATCACCTAGAATTACGAGAACTCTACAGAAAGCTAAAATTTTAGCTCTAGGATCTAAAATAAAGGCACTTGTAGAGCCTGACGGTGGAGGTGCTGCTGCATCACCTGCATGTGAACCAACCGGAGGTTCACCGTCGGGTCCATCATCACCTGCAACACTGGTATCAAAGGGGCCGTAGTCCCCTGTGAGTCCTTGGAGAAAAAAATCATGATCTATGGATGTATCATGATCACCGGCATCCATGATCAATGTCGAATGACACTACAAAAATTGCAAATATTCAGAGTTAGAAATAATCAAGTAATAAAACTAATAATAAAATAAGACTAAACAACGATGCAAAAAAATCACCAAGATTTCTTCAACTTCAAGACAGCAGGTCAGCAGGATGACGGTTTTGGAATTGCTCGGATTTTTTTGCAACAATTCAAACTAATTTTGCCAAATTATCGCTAATTCTCAAGAACTTTGAGACAAGAATGAGAGGAGGAAACAAGGGAGAAAATAGTGTTGCTGGTATGGAATGGAAGGGCAGGGTGCTCCTCTATTTATAGGTGAAAAATGATGATTTTTGTAATTTTTTTTCAAATTTTTTGGAGCTCAAACGGTCACAAAACGGCTATAAAATTCAAAAATATCGGGTTAACGGGTTAAACGGGCTGTGCCCGTCGTGCCCCCGCGTGCCGGCGGGGTCGTGCCCCGCGCACTGGGCCGTGCCATGCCCCCCGCACTGAGCTGTGCCGTGCCGTGCCGGGCCGTGCCCATGCCGGCCCGAAATAGCCGGACTGGGCCGTGCCGCACACTCAGTCCAGGCACGACCCGAGACTTCGTGCCGTACCAGCCCGACCCATCTACGCTCAGACCGAACCATGCTTAAACCGTGCCAATAATATCGTACTCAAACCGACCCATGTTACACAGCTCATTTGAACATCTTTAAACCCCATTTCCTGTCGATCACCAGGGGCTTTGACTATCATTTCAGCCCACCTTTCCAGCATAATAAGCACACAGCCCGATATCCAGCCCAGAGAGCCCATATCCAACTTTTCTAGCACAAAGAGCCAACAGGCCCTATTTGTCGGCCCAATGGGCCACAGATCACTTTGTAGGCCTAAATCGTCTAATACTCCTTTGCCGGTCCAAAAGGCCCAAAGTCTGGCAAAATAAAAACAGCTGCAGCAAACAGCTCATCTTCCCTTTGGAGCTTTTTTATTTATATATTTTTTAAGTCAAAAATTGTAAAAGTGGGCATTCTTTTTGAAAAATTGCATATTTAGACTTCTTGTTGGAAGGGTGACAGAACGGGCAATAAGATTAAAAAAATAAAAATAAAGCATTTCAATGCTCTCAAACATCAAAACACTATCGACATAGTCATAAAACATCCTAAATATATATATAGTGTAGAAGATGCTATATTCTAGCTCTCCTAAATTTTTTAGAGAGCTAGATCATAGTATCATCTACACCACCAATTTTTATCAGATTTTTTTTACAATTATTTCAATAGTGTTTTGAATTTTGTGGTCAATAGAACACAATATTTTTTATTTTTAAACGGGCATATGCCCTTTCAACTGGTGATAGGAGACCAGAGTGGAGATATGCGATTTTGCAAAACGGTCATCTATTTTTTATTTTTTGATTTAAGAAATATAAAAATAAAATGATCTCCGTTGTGTTGTCGAATCGGATCAAAGGCTTCGCTGGGGTTTCACCATATCTTGCGTGCAGATGAAGCGGTCGCCATCATGCGGCAAGGCGCCGGCCGGCGAGGGCGGAGGTGGGTTCAAGGAGGGGAAGGGGAAGCGAGGTGGGGCGGGAGGCGGCAGAACAAGCAGCGGCTGGGCGTCGGCGGCGGCAGTGCGCTCTCCCTCGCCGCCTTCATCAACGCCAAGTCCAGAAGCATCGGGTACATCCCGTCCCTCATCAGTGAGTACCACCACCATCGTCCATCGATTTCCCTTGGTTATTTTGCTACAGATCGCTGCGGTGGACTTTGGAGTTAATCTGTTGTTTCAGTTCAATCAGAAGTATTAGAATTATTGGGGCCGGTATATGTAATAATTCTCAATAAATCTTAAAGGTCCATATTGTTAAGAGGAGGCCCATGATGAGGTTCACCTCTTATTAGTATCATATTGCTAATGAAGGTGGAGGTGGGAGAGGTTTCTCCCTATATATGTAAGGACCTTCACCTCATTGGGTGTACAATAGAGATTGCTAATTGAGAGTAGCGTTAAAATTGGGAATGCTCTCATTACGTGAGTCTATATAAGAGTTAGAGTTTTGCCTCTTTCTCTTTCTATTGTGCTGTC
The DNA here is from genome assembly GCF_958298935.1 of Phragmites australis. Taxonomy (NCBI): domain Eukaryota; kingdom Viridiplantae; phylum Streptophyta; class Magnoliopsida; order Poales; family Poaceae; genus Phragmites; species Phragmites australis. The sequence goes on along the minus strand of NC_084942.1, from coordinate 18,190,449 downwards.
GCTGTAGTCTACTACATCCCGGCATCAGGCGTGCACCGGCAACTGGGAGAGTAGGTCTCTGAAACCCTCGTTCTTGAGATCTTGCACCGGGAGAGGGTGAATAAGATTTTTGGGAAGCGCTCCACGTGACTGCTCAAGTTCTTCACCACGGCTCGTCTTCCTGGTCGCTTGGGCGCCACCCGCTGTCATCATCAACAAATTCGGCGCGTCATCAGCAGGATCGATCGTGTCAACACGGTGCAACCAGCATCTTCAGCAACCTTCACAGCGCAGGACCAGTACGTAAAAATCATGTTACTCGTACTTTATTTCCTGCGGTTCCTAATTTCGAGTATAGTTGATCTAGGCATATTTAGTGCTTTCCTACATATGACTAGATTATGTTATGGTAATATGAACATGTTAGTTTATCAGTTTATGTTCATGAATTATTTATGGATTAAATTAAACCTAAAAGTCTTATATATTTCAACAATCCAAAAACCTTATTGTAGGCACTTAGGTTTATCAATGACTGGATTTGTTGATGCACTGAAGCCAAATAAGTTTTTTGGTGTGCACTTTAAAAGATGGCAAGTCAAGGTCACTCTATGGCTGACGGCTATGAATGTCTACTGGGTGGCTAATGGCAAGCCGGAAGGAATCCTTACTGCTGAGCAGGAAAAGATGTTTACGGATGCCAATACACTATTTGTAGGATGCATTATTAGCGTTCTTGGTGACCGTCTTTGTGATGTGTACATGTACATACAAAGCGCAAAGGAGCTGTGGGATACGCTAAATGCTAAATTCGGTGCATCAAATGTAGGAAGCGAATTGTATATCATAGAGCAGTATCATGACTACAAGATAGTTGAAAATCGCTCTGTAGTCGAGCAGTCTCATGAGGTTCAGTGCATCGTGACGGAACTCGAACTCCTCAAGATCAATATACCCGACAAGTTTGTGGCTGGAGGTATCGTTGCCAAGTTACCTCCTTCGTGGAGAAACTTTGCCACTATTCTAAAGCACAAGAGACAAGAGATTACTGTTGAGAGTTTGATCGCGTCTCTTGATGTTGAGGAGAAAGCTCGGGCTAAGGAGGTGAGGGACAGACTAGCGCTAATATGGTGCAAAAGCCCTTCCACAACA